>NC_091843.1:60912990-61216020 GCF_037783145.1 Equus przewalskii
GCCTTTTCAGGCATTGAGGATGTGTCATATTGAATTTAACTTTTTTTGTTCAAAGATTAATTTTAAACGTGGGGTGAAACATCTTCAAGCTGTCAAAGCAATAGCTTTTAGCATTGGAATGGATGTTGTTCTTTTAAAAGATCTCCTAATATTTTTTTTAATGATTCGGAGCAGGAAAGCTTGTCATTTTCCCTAACACAATGTGAATAAAATACAAATGTATGGTGGGAACCGGAGTTGGGAGGAGCTCAGTAATCTACATTTGCCAAAGTATGTGTCCTAGTGATTAATTCAAAGGGCCCTGTGACTTGACATAGGGAATTGTGCTGTGTTAGAGACAGCTCTGTTGGTCTTTTATCCATTCACATGGAGAGGTGTTAGAAGATGAAATTGCATTTTACATTCACTTAAAAGTTACCCCACAGCCATTAGATAAAAGCAAGAATAATTGCCTGCTCAGTGGGCAGGCTGCTACAGAGGAAGATATATACTCATTGTGTAGTTGTATTTTTCAGTTTTGGCAGATGGAACATCACATTCTTTGGTGAGTTCCTCTACCCTGTAAAATTTAATGATTTGCCCTCCCCACAGATTGCTGAACAAATTATTGTCCATGATGGCTTAATGTCTATTTGCTTTTGAAAGCCTCTCAGCTTTAACTAATAGTTGCAATCCAAATTAACAATAACCAAGGAAGTATGGAAATTATGGGTGCATTTTGGTAATTCACTCCAAACTAAGCTTGTTAGTTGCATGAAATACAACTGTGGGTTCATGAATAATTCTCAAAAATGTTGAATTTAAAACGAGCCCTGGGTAGGATAAACAGTAGTTGAATAATACTTAAACTCCACCATCTGGTATTCTAGTATTTTAATGTGAGCTGAATTTCTTTTATTAGGTGTTTATTTGAGATTCTTTCTGTAACGATTCTTTCCTTATGCAGAGGGAGCTCCATAAATTGGGGAACAGTGAATCATGATTCAGGACTGTTTTCTTTTATAGTAATTCTCTTAAAAGAAACACAGTGTCAGAATCTTAGCCATTTTCCCAAAGGGACAACTGAAGAATTCCTGAAAAAATTTGTCTTAATTCACAGCACTTACTTGTAAGACTCCATAAGGTTGGTGGGTGTAGCAGAAGGAAAAGAGTTACTCAGGTAGTAGGAAAAAAAAGAGTATATGGTAAAAATTAATGACAGGAAACAAACAAACTGATTATTAGAAGGAGACAGGGCAGGATAAAAAAAATAATAGTAAATATTCAGTAATGGTCTTTGGGAGAAAAATAAGAGATAAGATAAGGAATTTTTGAAAAATGAAATGGGTATCATGAAAGGAAGATTTAATGGGCTCATCATGCTGGGGGAAAAAAATCAATGTTATTTTCCAAAAAATTTTATGTTAAGCTATTCCAGTGACTTAATGTGAAATTTGCATGAGAATTACTTTTCTTCTTCCTGATGTGAGAAATGCAATAAAAAGTTACATGGAGGAAGCAAGAGACGATAACAATGATCTTTACATAGCTCCTTACTGTTTACCAAAATACTTTCACATGCGTTATCACCTTTGATAGACACAACCCTCTGAATAAGGCAGGTAGAACTGATCTTATCATCCCCATTCTACGTAACACAGACAAGCTCAGCTGAGGAGTGACGGTATCTTGAAGTCAGTTTTATTTTTCAATCCTCTCAACTTTAATTGTCATATTTCAAATTAGCACAAACCCAAAGTGGCAAGGATATTCTAGGTACATTCCAAGTTAACCGATCTTGAAATGAACCTTCCTTCTGACTCCAAATTCAGTTCTTATTTAGTTTCACTGTACCACCTAAAGAAATCTGGCTGTGCCACCAACTGAAAAATATACCCTAGTCTAGCCCCTTAACTTCTCTAAGCACCAGTTTCCTGAACTAACGTTGACAGAGTAGCTAAAATTTTACAAAGCACTTTTGCATCCATCATCTCATTTAATGTTCATAGCAACTGTGTAAGGTAAATATTTCTATTTTTTTAAATACAGTAAATTTAAATTCAGAGGAGGTAAATGTCTTGCCCAAGATCATGCTGACAATAAATGTTAGATCCAGGTGTCCACTCAACATCTCTAAATCCACATCTTACTATGAAATCTGAGATTAGGTTAGATGCTTTCTAAGATCTCTTCCAGTTCTATCTTCCCTAACTTCAAAGGCCAACTTGGTGGGGCGGGGTGGGGGGACCTGATGGTGTAGTGGTTAAGTCTGCCCACTTGTTTTGGCGGCCTGGGTTCGCCAGTTTGGATACTGGTAGGGATCTACACACTGCTCATCAAGCCATGCTGTGGCAGGTGTCCCACAAATAAAGTAGATGAAGATGGTCATGGATGTTAGCTCAGGGCCAGTCTTCCTCAAAAAAAGAAAAATAAAAGAGACCAACTGGGGGAGACTATTGTTGTTTACAGATAAATAGTATTTTACTGGTAAATTGTATAATATTTGGAATGAAAAATAAAATAAAAATTTAGTTATTAAAGTATTTCCTGACACGTTCTTTTCACAGGTGTGGTGGGAAAAACAAAAGATGAACCCAAAACTTTCTCTACCCTCAAAGGGTGCATGCTCTGGTTTGAGATCTAATATATAAATATCCGCAGCCAGAAAAGCACCACAGAGTGCTCTGGGGGTCAGAGCAGGGAGGTGGCCTTAAGCCTCAAGCTACAGGATGGGTTTAAAGCCTCAGAGATTAGAGCAAAGGAACAGAAGAATGATAACCCAGAAAAATCTCATGTGCTGTCTACCTTATTAGCATATCTCATCCTACCAAAAAGACATTAGAATTTGTTTTCTTGTAAATGATAATAATAATAGCATTATTATCATCTTTATTATTATTCACTATCAGTGTAGCCCTCCCAGCAAAATAAAGTTAGGCAACATTCCTTCAGTCCCTGAAATGTGATTTACAGGTATACTCAAATCCAGAGAGAATCACGAACCCAGAAAGCATGCAAATTTTAGGCACCAGCTTCACCCTTGTCTTCAAAGTAATCTTTTCTTCTGTTTTGTTGTGTCTTTTTTTTTTTAGGAAGATTTGCCCTGAGCTAACATCTGCTGCCAGTCCTCCTCTTTTTGCTGAGGAAGACTGGCCCTGAGCTAACATCCATGCCCATCTTCCTCTACTTTATATGTGGGATGCCTGCCACAGCATGGCTTGCCAAGTGGTGCCATGTCCGCACCCAGGATCCAAACTGTCGAACCCCGGGCCGCCAAAGCGGAAAGTGCTCGCTTAACCACTGTGCCACCAGGGTGGCCCCTGTTTTGTTGTGTCTTTATCAAGATCTGCCAAAAAGTCATTCAAGTGACCAGTTCACATTCTTCTTCCTCTCTGTCTAGCATCTAAAAGTACTAAAATAAAACATTGGAATAAATAAAAGGCAAAGAGACAGAAAGGAAGAAGAACAGAAACAAAGGACCAAGGCAATTGTCCCTGCAAAATTGAGATCTGACTGACTTTTCTACTACCCATCATCGTTCAATGTCATTAAGTTGTACCCTGTGATGTTACCTTAAAGCCAAAACAACTTGCCCACTCATTCCTAACTTTTAACAACGGACATAATGCAGATATTCTCCACAAAACAAGTCAGGTGGATGTCAGAACAGACCTTGGAAGATATTGAAAACTGAGAGCTCAATAGTGGATCACTCTGGCAGCAGATTAAATGAGTAATACATGAGCATCAATTCCACATACCTTTTCCATTTAAATTTCAGCACTGAATCAAACATCAGGCAACTGCGTGAGATGAAGTAGGACCAAAGCAAGAAGGAAATTATAATAATGTAGCTTGTAATACAACTTCATTTCAAATAACATCTTTCATATAAACTGGTATCCAAAATGCTTTACCGAATAAAATAGTACAAGAAAGTGGACAGCATCTGGTATAAATTACAGAAAACGGCAGTGCAAGGATATTATATGTGGGGCAAATTAAAGCATTCCGTCATAAAGCCGACAGCAGTGGGAAAGAGCATGAAGAGGTACGGCAAAGTGCATAATTTTAGATGAGGAGTACGAAACTTGACATTGATAAGAAAGGCATTTTTCTCCCCACTTATGTTTTCCAAAATGAAGTACTTACCATTCTCTTTTAGTAGAATAGTTTAAGCTGTGGATTTTATAAAGCTGAATTTTTGGATGCTTAGCTTGAATATTGCAATCAATCAGAAAGAATGAGGGGTTCTGTGTGAAGAATCAAACATCCCCCAAAATGGGCTCCGTGTCTAAAGTGGCAAGTCTACAGGTGGCAAAATCATCTTCCAGGCTAATATAGCACGGTAGTTTAGAGCATAGGCATTGTCATCAGACGGATCAGACCCATGCCTTAACTCTGTCACTTAAGATTTGTATGGCCCTGGACAATGTATCACCTCTCTTTCCCTCAGTTTCCTCATCTCTAAAATGAGAATTACTATAATATCTATTAACAAGATTGTCATAAAGATTAAATAAAATTCATATGAAATGTTTAGCATGGGGTCAGTAGCACAGTCATTTAAAATGTTAGCTACTCTAAATATTAGGTATGAAGAGATCTGAGTCCCCACAGGAACTCCAGAACCACCTGTGAGGGCCTCTAGATTTGTCAAAGCCCAGTGGTGTTCAGATACAGTAGTCAGGATTCACTTCAGAGCACTCCCCACTGGCACATCCTCCTCCGGGGGTGCTACAGCATTCAAGGGTGTGAATCTCTGAAGTCACATGACTTTTGGTTTATAATCAAGAATCTGAAACAACAAAACTGATACTCCTTAAAATCTGGTAGAAAGGGGCCAGCCAGGTGGCGCAGCAGTTAAGTGCACACGTTCCGCTTCAGCAGCCTGGAGTTGGCCGGTTTGGATCCTGGGTGCAGACACGGCACTGCTTGGCACACCATGCTGTGGTAGGCGTCCCACATATAAAGTAGAGGAAGACGGGCATAGATGTAAGCTCAGGGCCAGTCTTCCTCAGAAAAAGAGGAGGATTGGCAGATGTTAGCTCAGGGCTAATCTTCCTTGAAAAAAAAAAATCTGGTAGAAGATCCAGAGTCAGTCTTTTGTTAAGAGGTTCACGAGGGGAAGTTAGGGCACATGAGCTTGTCTACTTAACAAGTGACTATTGAGGTTATAGAATCAGATTTCCCAGCTACACTGCTTCCTCCCTGCTCTTACTGACTCCCAAAATTATGGCTCTGTTGTGTGGCCTTGCTTGTTCCTCTCTGTCTTTGATGACTTCCAGGAATGTACTCCCTGTGAGAACCCACAGTGTCCACCATTCCCCTGGTATTAGTTACATATTGCTGCATAACAAAGCATCCCAAAACTTAGCACCTTAAAACAACAAATATTTATTATCATGCAATTTCTGAGGGCCAGGAATCCAGGAGTAGCTAAGCTTTGTGTTTCTGGCTCAAGATCTCTCACGAGCTCTCTGCAAAGTCAAGCTGCCAGCCAGGACTGCAGGATCATTTCAACGTTCACTCGTGTGGCTGTCGGCAGCAGATTTCAGCTCCTCACCATGTGGGTGTCTTCAAAGTACTGCTCATGATGTGTGAGCTGGTTTTCCCCAGAATGAGGGATCCAAGAAAGCGAGAGACCAAAGCAGAAGCTGCATTGTCTTCTATAACCTAATCTCAGAAGTGACATACTGTTTTACTTTGCAGTGTTCTATTGGTCACACAGACCAACACTGGTACAATGTGGAAAGGGTGTGAATAGCAGGAGGCAGGGAGATTTGGGCCCGTTTTGGAAGCTGACTACCACGCCCCTTTGTGGGTAACTGATCTTCAGCCCCAGCCACTTGTGGACATGCTTAGCCTGTTGATGACTAGGATCCAGTTTGTCTCTACGTTTCTGTTCTTACCAAGCTAAACTATTGTAAACTACTGAAAGATGCTAAAGTTTTCCTTTCTCAAAGCACAAGCCAAAACATTTACCCTATTACATATAACATAAGTACTTTAAGGCTTTTATCTGTTTGTTCTTCCGAGTAAACTGAATATGTTTATTGAAGAGCATTAGCTATTAGAACTCAAGGATCACATCTCTGTAACTGACTATACAGCATCTAGCATGTCATCCTCATTTTTGTGACATTAAAAATAATTAAGATCATCATCAATAGATGACTCTTCAGAGGAATGCTTGCCTTGAATTCTCTTTCCTCTGGGTCTTTGCTATCTATTTATTCTCTGTTCATTCAAAATAGCTTTCTACCCCTCTCCCCAAGTATTCATACTCTTTCTCATGCCCTGACTGTAGTGGCAGCTCCTTCAGGGAGCCTCCTTTGATCCTTCATCCCTCCCTTCTCCAAGCCGCATTCTCGTTTCATCTGTATTTCTCTCTTTCCGTTGTTTACCCTTTGGAGAGCAAGAGGGCACAGGCTGCTACTGCTCATATGATAGAACTCTGTAAAGGGGTAGTACTGGAAACCAGTCTGTTAGAGGGTGAGGAACCCACAGGTGAAGAGATTGCCAAATGACTGATTTAAAAACATACCACTAATTGCTCAACTGTCATAGAAGGGTTCATCCCTAGGATACCAGGATAACGTGTTTCTCTTCTTGGAATGAGGGCATGTTTACCTTCCTGCCTGACCTTTTAAAGCTGTTTGCTTGGTGACCTTATGGACTCTCAATGCAAACTTGGCTTCAGCTGTGGGCAGAGCCTCGCAGTTGCCCTGGAGGCAATGGGTGGAACTGACCCGTTTCCTCAGCCTTTACTAGCTCAGCCCTTCTCAGGGGCTGAATTCCTGAACCCTTCTGCTTCTGTGTATGGCTTATTCTTATCTCTTATTTTATTATAAAAACAATGTAGCAGCCTTCAAGAACATTTGGAAAAATAAAGTCCTGGGAAAAACAAAACTCCAATAATCCCAATACTCAACTACATAGAAAAGAGAGTCTGTGAGTTCTGAGCCTGTGTGTTCTATGTGTTTAGTAAATGAGTTCAAGTTTCCTAACTACTTTTCCTTGTCCCATTAAAACCACTGTGGTTATACACACACACACACACACACACACACACACACACCATGAGTCACTCTTTTGTTCAGTTTTAAGGACTATTTCCTGATTCTCTTAGCTTATTGGACACAAAAGCAAATGGCACATGATATGTGCTCCCTTCCAAGCCTTTGTCCATATGTGTATGAAGTTTCATATAGTTGCATCATAGTGTATATACAATTTTCTACTCTTCCTTTGGCATTTAACATAAAACTGTAAGCAATATTTCAATGTTGCTGCGTAGTCTTTGTAATTCAGCATAGTGAGTTTTGTGGGTCAGGTCCCACCTCTGTCTTTTAGTAGTTGCATTACCTTGAATAATTAATTAACCTCTTTGGAATCACTTTGTCTCTAAAATTGGGCTGACAATATCTGCTTCATGCTGTCAGGATTAAGAAATGAGTCACAAGAAGCAGAGTCTTAATGCTGGTCTATACTACATGTTCAGTAAATTTTAGCTAAAAATAACTTTGATAACATAAATGTTTATGTGGTATAGTATTCCAAGTGGAAAATAAAAGTCATGTTTGAGATATAATCAGTCTAACATGACAAAATGCTTATTACGCATCCACAGTCTCTTTAAATTCCAATTTCACATTTCACAATATCAACGTATATCAAATCATCATATTGTACACTTTAAACTTGAACAGTGTTTTATGTCAAATATGTCTCAATAGGCTGGAAAAAAATGCCAGTTTCAGCCGCTTGAGTCTGGTGTTCATCTATTGTCTCTGAGTGTAGTGGCCTCTCTGCCTAATTACAGTCCTTTCATGTGGGAATGTATTTCAGTTAATTCCCCCTGTGTCCTTTCCTTCCTTCATCCTAGTACACTTTGCTCCTAATAAAAATATTCACCTGCTGACATTTATGTTCACATTGAAGATATTCACTGGCTGCTCCCCGGGTTTTCTTAGTGTTAGTCAACATTGCATGCAATATGAAGTAGAATTTCAGGATGTTTGCATAACAGGGAAATAGCGGTTAAGCACCCAGTAAATGAATAGAGGCTTTGCAGAGATCAAACATGTGTTAATGAGGAAGTTGTCAACTTCACAGGTTCTGTTTGAATCCTTAGATTTGTGAAACCAAGGAAACAGGAAGAGGGAATTCTGCTGATCACTGCACAGAGAAGGGGCTTTGGCCAGCAAGTTGGGTTTTTTTTAGTTACTGAAGCTCTGTAAATAATTAAATAGAACTGATTTACATTTAAAGTTTTCTTATAATAGCTATAGATATGGTTGGTCTTGGTGGTAATTAAACAATGAGCAATGAAATTTTACTAGAGTTGGGCTTTGTTTTGTTTTGTTTTGCTTTGAGGAGGGAGGGAGTGTTACAATTGGGATGATATATTGGCCAAAGTGCTTAGTTGAAATCTACAGAATTCATTTTGCAAATTTGAGCAGAAGAGGGATTGATGAAAGGATATTAGTTCACAGAATATCTGGCAGGGTGAGAGTGATGTGGGCTCGGTGAGTCAAGGAGTCGAAAGAAAGATTTCTTGGACTCTCAAGGTCTGGCAGTAGTGCTCTTTTATTCAGAGAATAGCATGGAGTAGCATGGGGACAGGGCCCATGGGCAGTGAAGAGCTGCAATGTGTTGAGGGTTGGGGCTAAATTTATAAGGCATGGGTACATGACTTATTTTTGCTAGACAAAGAAAAGATGACGCAAAAAGTCATTAAATAGTTTCAGTACAGATGAGGTCTGACTATTGTGTGGTTGTATAACTTTAGATATGAATCTGGTCATATAGATCTGCATGTAGGCCAGAATGCCCTGGGCTTCTCTCCCGTGGGCAGCCCTAATCCACACCATAAAATCCATCAGGTCATGTAGATCAGCATGTAGGCCAGGGCACCTTGGGCTTCTCTACCTGGGGCAGCCTTGATCCACATCAAGAGGATCTGACAATAAATCTGAACATCCGTTAGCAGTGACCAACCCCTCCATTTCAGGCAGAAACACCACTAACACTAGCACTTGGCACCTATGATGCTCAGGACTGGATTCAGAAGCACTGCCACTCCCTCCTGCTAAGAACTGGATCCCTCCACCACTGGTCTATGGAAAGACCAATATTCCTAGGCCCACCTGCCTCCTCATGCGATCCCTCCAGATGTGTCTCCCAAGGATAGTCTGATCAGAGAAAGCTAGGTCACATGCCTGCCCCTTAATGCAAGGAGTCTGGGATTGCAAGTTTTCTGGCTTCCTCATCGGAAAGATAAGACATATAATGTGGGAAATTATCACAATGGAAGGAAAGTGCTCAAAGATGTCAGGTACCTCAAGTGGTGCATGTACATTTTAGGGTTAGTCATTTTGCGTGTTCTTTATACACCGATTGTGGATTCCTGTCCCTGAGGAGAGATTTCCTGCTGTCAAGTACTTCTCAACTCCCTGGAGATGGACTCCACATTCATCAGAACCCAAGGGTGCAAACCCTTTGCTGCCACAGAGAAAACTTGCCATTCATGCAACATGTAGCCCTGCTTCCTCCATTCCTCCCCTCCCTAGCATACCCAGCGTTAGCATGGGATATTGAGAAGATCAAAATAAAGCTGATGAAAATGTGTGTGTGTGTTTTGTACTAGACATCACAGAGTGCCATGGAGGAACTCATGACTTCACCTCTGGTTGATAGTTAGGTATAATTGTAACAGAAGAAAGAAGAGTAAATTATTCTTTAGAAATTTAATGGCATAAGAGGGAAATAGGATGGAGGGCAAGATAATTAGAAAATGTCTTGTAATGCAAGAAAATATATAGTTTCCCATTATTAGCATGCGATCCTAAGGCAGAATGCTAATTACTCACTCTAATTGGAAATATAATGATTAAAGTGGTCAATGTTTCCAAATAATAACTGTGCAGTAGTTAGATGGGAGGAAAATACACCTGTTCTTCAGTGGTATATTTAGAAACCTTATCAATCTTTGACATTCATAGATAAGAAGCATTCAGTCTGTTTTGTTAAATTTAATTGTAGGCCAAATAATTAGTGTATGGAGAAAACTGATGAAGACATGTCAATGTAATCACAAACCAGGTTTGAATAACTGGTTTTGCTAATGATGAGTTTCTCACCGAATCATCCACATGCCCTAGAAATTTTCTCTAATACTATTTAATATATTTTACAATATCTTTTAAAATTACAAATATACAGTGTTTATTGGAGAAAACTTAGAAATATAGATAAGCGAAAACAGGAAGAAAAGAAATCTTATTACCTCATGTCTATTAGTCTGCTCAGGCTGCCATAACAAAACACCACAGACTGGGTGGCTTAAACTATGGAAATTTATTTTCTCACAGTTCTGGAGGCTGGATGTCCCAGATCAAGGTGCTGGCCAATTTGGTTCCTGGTGAGACCTCTCTTCCTGGCTTATAGATAGCTGCCTTCTCACCGTGTCCTCACACAGTAGAGAGAACAAGTTTTCTATTGTCTCTTCTCATAAGGGCTCTAATCCCATCATGAGGGTCTGCCCTCTGACCTCATCTAACCCTAATTATCTCTTAAAGTTCTCATCTCCAAATACCATCACATTGGAGGTTAGGGCTTCAACATACAAATGTTGGGAGGACACAAATATTCAGCCCATAACATCACAATTCAGAATATAACCCCTGTTGAATATTTCATTTCTGTTTTTTGCATAAGAATAAAAACAAATTCTATAAAAAATGACAATACACTCATTTGTAATGTGCTCTCTGCTTTTTATTTAATACTAATTAATTTATTTAATAGTAATTAAATTCTGAGACTATCTTTCCACTTAATTGTGTAATTAATAATTAAATATGTGAAAATATTTAAATGTCTTCAAATATTTTTCTGTAACAGGGTTAATAGTATAGAATTCTGCTGTAAGTATATACTCTCATTAGTTTCCCAGTTCGTCTATTGATGGGCACTTATATTTCTTATAATTTTTAAGTATTTTAAATAGTGCTATAGAGAATATTCTGCTAATCATTTCTTTGTTGCATGCCTATAATTCTTCTGAGTAGTGGGATTTCTGGGGCAAAGGCTATGCGTATTTTAAGGCTTTTGATAGTATTGCCAAATTTCCCTTGAGAGAGTTTATTACAAATATATTCTCGACTAGAAATATAAAAAAGCCTGTTCTTGATGACCTCACCCTTAATTATATTAACATAGGGCATCATCATTTTTAAAATTTTACCAAAGATATAATACTGTTATTTTAATTTAATTTTTCATTCCTCTATAGAAGTTCTTAATCAACCTTTACTCTTAGAGGTTCTGGCTATCATTAGAAAGGACTTCTCCACTTCAAATTAAATAAGCTTTTACATGTACTTTAATCTTAAACTTTTAAAACCTTGTTGTGTACATACACATTTTAAATACATCTTGAGTTTCTTTTAGAGTTAAATATACTTTTTCAAGTGGTTAGCGCATTGTCCCAATATTTTTTGAAATTGAGTATAATTATACATAAAATTTTGTTATTTCCTACGCAAAGAAAAAATTCTAATTAGTAAAATATAAAACGAGGCCTCATTTTAAAGGATCTTTAACTATAGAGTAATCCTCATGAGGTAGACTCTAAGGAACATGTTATTATAAAGGTCATATGGATTGACTCTGGCCAGCTGTTGATAGTTATTTTTAAAACATTATGTGAACATGACCTATGATAACTCCCTGAATAACAATCCTGAAAATTAAATCTCAATGCACACAATTTGGGTCAAGCATGGGAGGTTGTACATAATTTTCCCTGGAAACACACTTCATTCTAATCTTAAAGTCAGCAATACTACAAGACTACTGAAGACTACAAGCATAATTAATTTTGATGTGTCAAATTAATCCTTGCTGTTTCTTGACATTTCCAACAAGGATATTGATTGCTATCATAATTTTTTAAACACAAATAGCTATCCAATAAAACCTAAGAAGTGCATTTTCCAATTCACTAAGATCTTCAAACTGCCACTAGGTGGGGTCATTAAGTCTTTATCAAACTGGGTCCAATATAATGTAATGACCTTAAAGCAAAAGATCTGTAATGCTTTAGTCAGCACTCCTATGAAGAGAATTTTAACTCATCTCTAGACAACCACGACTTTAGCTGATTTGGAATGAATGTCAAATTTATTTCTTTAATAAAATTTGTGCTAGTAAATATTGTAAGTTAGGCTTAAAAGCTTTCTTCTCAAGATGAGGTACAAAAATCAATAGCATTACTATATATGTACTCACAATTGGAAAACATAATGTATGAGATGATCCCATTCACAATAGGTACAAAAAGTATAAAGCACTCAGGAATAACTAACAAAGGATGTGCAAGGCTTTTATATAGAAAATTGTCAACCATTATTAAAAAGCATTAAAAAGTCCTGAAAAAAATGAAGAGATATACAATGTTCATGGATGGAAAGACTAAATAATATAAAGATGTCAATTTCTTCAGATTAATCTACATATTAGATATGTAATTCCAGTCAAAATACCAATACAATTGTGTAAGTTAACAAGCTGATACTAAATCCACATATAATAACACATGACTGTTTTAGTCTGTTCAATTTGAAGAACAATATGGGAATAACTTAACTTACTTGACCAATGAAACAAAATAGAAATCCAAGAAATAAATCCATCCCCAAAATCAGAGAAAACAGAGAATTAGTTATTTATGTGGGAAAATATTAAACCTAAATAAAATTAAATCTTTATCTCTCATGAACCAAAAATAAATTCCAGGACAACTAAGAACCTACATATTTTCAACCATAGCTTTAAAACTGAAAGAAGGGGGGCTGGCCCATGGCCGAGTAGTTAAGTTCGTGTGCTCCACTTTGGCGGCCCAGGGCTTCATGGGTTCAGATCCTGGGCATGGACATAGCACTGCTCATCAAGCCATGCTGAGGTGGCGTCCTACATATCACAAGCAGGGGCACTTACAACTAGAATATACAACCGTGTACTGGGGTTGCTTTGGGGAGAAGAAGAAAAAGAACATTGGCAACAGATGTTAGCTCAGATGCCAATCTTAAAAAAAAAAAACTGAAAGAAGAAAACATAGTTGTTTTTTTTTTCACCTCAAGATAAGGAAGAATTTCTTAAATAAGACACTAAAAGCACCAGAAAAAAAGAAAAGTGATAAATTTTCCCATGTTAACTTCTGTGCATCAAAAGACAACACAAATAGGGAGAAAAGACCAGCCCTGGACTGAGATGTTTGCAACACATATACAAATACATATGTACTTTTTGTAGATAAAATCTGTAAAATAAATAACCCAACATAAAAATGGACAGTCAATTTACAGTACAGGAAACCTAAATGGGCAATAAAAATAGGAAAAGATGTTTAAATTCACTATTAAATTAAGGGAATATGATTTAAAACTACAGAAAGTCACCTGTCCCACTGGTGAAAGCTTAAAAATATGTTAACTCTAAGTTTTTTGATAACATGTGGAAGCTTGAACTCCTATACACTAATGGTAGAGTGTAAATTGGTCATCATTCTCTAGGCCAACTTGTCAATATCAAGTAAGGGTCAAGATGCCCATATTCTACAACCCAGTAATTCCACTTCTAGATATACAACAGAGAAGCAACACCTTTTGTAACAGCAAAAATTTGGAAACAACTCAAATGTTCTATTGATAGGTGAATGGATAAATAACTGTGATGTATATCGTGTTACATTATTTTACAATCTATGTAATGCTTCACATGACAAACAAGTTTTTTATGGATATTTATTTATTTATTTATAAAATTATAAAGGAATTCTTGGAAATTATCAGTATCAAGTTCATGCTTGTGTTATTTCTGGAAAGAGTAGAAAGGGAGACCCAGGAAATGTCAACTGTTTCATTTCTTTTACCAAACAAATAAATCTAAAACAAATAGGGAAAATGCTGAGATTTGATAAAGTTGAGTAGCAAGTATGTGGGTGTTCATTATATGTTTAAAATATGTCAACTTAAAACTTTTTACTCCAACATTCAAGTTTTATTTGTAAAGAAATAAGCATTCTGACATGTCATTTGGGTGTTTTATAGTCATTTTTGCAATATTATCTTATTTTTGTATTTAAGCGGGAAGATTAATAGAAAATAGCAAAGCAAGGTCTGTTTTGTTTTTTAAAAATGATTATGTCCGGCACTTTCTTACAAGAACTAGAATTTTCATTTTGGTTTTTCCTTTTGGGAAGCAATGATATTTCTTTCTACCTCTAGAGGCATGCAGACTATTAAAATCATGTTTCCAGAGCCTTATAATATCATAGGAAGTGTTTTTTTTTAAGTATGTTTTGTGTTATCTGCTCAGTTATCAGAGCAACTCATCTTGCAGCTACCCTAGGCCAGCCGAGAAAAAGCCAAGAAAAAGAAGTGACAATTTTACCCTTTGTGTAACAAAGATACGGTTCTGCTGACCAGATTCCTGCCTCTCATGCTTCTTTCTCTTTCACACCCACTACCTGCCGTTTTTATGTAATAAATTTAGGGCTCCAATTTATAAATAACCATATTAAATTATATACTAAGTAGAAAAAAATCTTAACCATAGCTCTCCAGGAACCTGGATCAAATAGCAAGAGCTATTTTTCTCATGCTGTTATCAGTCTTCACCAAACAAAATTAATTTGCAAGAGACTTTTTCACTTTCAGCTCCCATAAATTATACCTCAGTTACCTGAGGTAATGGAGGAAAGTTTTAGTGATTCATTTATATTTCATGAGAAAGAAGACTGACATTTTTATCCCTTCCTACATATTTTCACCCTAAATCAACTATCCTCTGTGTCATTGTTCCTCAAAATCATGGAATTCACATGCCTTTTGATCTGATCCAGGGAAAATTTCAAAATATAAATGCCAACTTTGTTCCCCATCGTAGAAATTTGCAAGAAAAAGGGGGAAATATGAGAAATGATAAGGGAGAAGGTGCTTGTGTGTAAGAGAGAACATTTTTCTTTCCTTTAAATAATTGCTTTTAGGGAATATTCCCTTGCTGGAGAAGGGTATGGATGTCGCTTGTTCAGCTGTGGTTTGAGGTTTAGAAGAATATGAGCTGGATCTCCCAGCTTCTAGTTTACATGTATGCTAAGATAGGATTAACTATGGGTCAAATTTGTCAGTTAGATATACTCTAAAAGTTGCCCATGGAATTAATTATTTACAATCTTTTTCTGATTATTATAGAAAATTTAGAAAATATAGTTTAGTTATAATGTCTTCACTTAGTATTGCATGGTAAACACAGCATATTAAGTAAAAGTAAATGTTTAAAAGTTTTAAAGTTTTCAGATTTGAAAATGGACCCAAATGGAAATAAAATTTTAAATAAAATGAATAAATGTATTCCAGTCATGTTTTACTGGAATAGTTGGGTGTAAGTTGATCAGTCTAAGAACTTATCTACCCAATTCAGGCTTGAACATACTTCTCAAAAATCGTTTGTGTAAATAGCACTCATTAAGTTTAAAAGTATTAAATTAGTCCCGATGCAATTCAACAATCATTCATTCAGAATTCACTGAGAGCCAGATTGTTCTTGCTCTTTCTGTCCCCTCCGATTCTTTTTGTCACAAGATTGAGGAAAACAGTTAGCCCCCTATAGAGTTATAAACAAAGATAAGTTAGGGAGCAATATATTAAATTCCATTTAGAGTTCTTCCCCAAGTTCCATTAGAATCATTATTTGTCTTATACCCTGATCCAGTGGTTGGTTGCAGGGTGCGTTTCAGTGTTGACTCAAATGCTGGTTTTTATCATTTCCACTTCCTGGAACAGTACAAGCAGTTCTTGTTGATGTCCATAATGCATTCCTGGAAACCACACCATATAGGGATCTGTGCTAACACAGATCATTTCCCCCTCAAGACTAATGTTGTAACTGAAGGTCATAGTCCTAAATAAGGGACACAAAAACAAACAAACTGTAGCTATTTCCAGCTAACTTGCCATGAAAACAAAGACTCAACAATGAAATATATCCATAATAATTTTAACAGTAACAATCCTACTCCACATCTTATAAAATGGGCATGAGGCTCCCATCTACATTGATCACACAGTGGGCAAATGTACGTATAGCACATAAAAAATTCAAATTCAGCTATAATACATTGACTATAAGTTAATAAATTCAATCAGCATTAATTTTCTGTTCCTTTTTAGAATTTCAAAGGAAAGGGTAACTTGTTTTTCTTGGCCCAGATCTTTTATAAAAGAAACCCAAGGGATCCACAAATATGTCTCCTCCTTTTTCTTCTTTATAAATATCCATATACAGTCATTCAAAATCACTCCACAGAGTAGAAAGGAGAGTTTAGTGAATGATTTGAAAGATGATTATAAGAAAAAAGATGACAATGACAATGGTGAGGACCTGCCTTGAAAGTATCTTTTCCCTTTAACCTCTCCCGGTGCCTCAACTTATTCAAAGTTGCCTTTGTGGCTGTTTGGAGACAGACCAACACATTGCTGCATGGGTCTTACATCATCTCCCTCCCTGATCCATTGGTGTTGCCAGTGCCGTTTTGTCTGCCTGTTCTGCACAAGATTTGAGTGGATGAAAGCATGAGGAATGAATTTGAGAGATGTCATGATAGTAGACTCAGCAGAACTTGGATAAAGACAGGACATGGTAGATTAAAAATGTCTTTAAATTCTTTGCTACTCCTTCCCCCTCACCTTGAATCTCAGCGATCTTAGTGACTTGCTAAATCAATGTGGCAAAGGTAGTATTCTGAGACTCGTGAGGCTAGGTCATTAGATGCCTTGCAGCTTCCTCCTGGGCCTCTTGGAACGCTCCTTTACTCAGCTTCTATGCTGTGAAGAAGCCCAAGAAATCCTGTGGAGAGGTCCACATGGAGAGGAACAGAGACCCCCAACGGACAGCCTAGCTAAGCTCCTGGCCTCCAGCCAGCACTGTCTTGCCAGATGTAACTGAACCATCTTGAGCCACACCAGCTGACACCAAATGAAGCAGAGAAAAGCTGTCCCTCTTGGGTCCTACCCAAATTGTAGTTTTGGGAGCAATTAATAAAATATTAATGAACAATTGTTGTTGTTTTAAGCTAACAAGTTTTGGGGCGGGTTGTTATGTAGCAATAGGTAACAGGAAAGGGGAGAAAGGCAGAGAAGATAAACAAATTTAATGTTTCAAGCCTGGATAAACAAGAAGATAATACTTTTTCCAGGAGAGAAAGCAAAGGAAAGGGATGAAGATGAAATGTTTGACTGGAATAGTGTGGAAAAACTTGGGTGTATGAAGGGTATTGCTGGGGACCAGTGAAAACTAAAATTTGGATTTAGTCTTGCTTACTTTATTAGCCATGGTGTCATATCTACCTCGAATATCCAATTTAATTTAGAGTGAACTTCAAGTTTATTTAAAAATATAGATGGCAGGAAAAGGAAGCTTTTAGGAAAATAATAATAGATCATTATTAAATAATTTGATTGGATATTATATTATAATTATCTTTTATAGGATATGAATTGTGCAAATAATGAATCAGATCAATGTTGGTCTCCAGTTCTTCCCAGGAAGCAGATTAGCTTAAAATTTATGAGATAGCAACATTTAAAACCACTTTAACTTTCTCTTTGTCTCTGACACGTTTGAGGGGTCTTCCAGATTGTGTACATCCAATCAATATCCTGCAGGGGTCATTTTTATGTAAATGTATGAGCCTAAAAGTGAGTCTCAAAAGAGAATCATTATTTTTGGAGAAATCAATATATACTATCTACAAATAAGTGATATATCTATTAAAAGATGTTGGCTGGATTTATGCCTATAGGTAGATTGCATTTAAACGCTCCACTTGGTCACACAATGTAGCCATATGAAAATTGTAGGCCTCATTTTTCTCTAAAAGTAGGTAAACTCCTAAGTAATTTGTCACTTTAATCAACTACTTTGGAGATAAATTATTGCTGTAATAACATGGAGCTAAATAGTTGGGTAGAACTACAACTTTCATCCTTACTTATAGCTCATACTGTCAAATAATTTCCGAGAAATGACTTTAATCAACCCGTTCAGTATGAAAGGTTTGCATTTTGCACTCCATTCACTTTGTTAAGGAGGATTATGGCAACTATTTTTTTTTTAAAAGACTTCAGCAAGTAGACTCTAAAGTTGAAATTGGAATTATTTATATTTAATCTTTTCATGTGTCAAAATGTTTTAAGGACATAACTCGCAGCCTCTCTCTAGTGAACTAAGAGTCGATGTATTTTTACAGCACTTGACTTTTCGTAGAACGACTTTCACCTTTTCAGAGTAGGTCAAAACAGAAAAAATATTGGAATCTCTTTCATCTGCTATCCAGTCAACTGTAAATATTCTTTGTATGCACAGTGCCTGGCACACCTTAAAAACAGAGAAATGAAGGGAGGGAAGCGGGGAAAGAAGGAGGGAAATGGGGAGGGTTCTCTTAGAAACCTCCTTTTGCATCCTGTTAAGAATTAACCTGAGACTTTTCTGCTCAGTTTCTGACTGTGATTTGCAAAATGCAAATATACATTTGTATCTGTAGGATAATTTGTCATAGATTGGGAAGATGTAATTCCCACAGGGGAAACCCGTTTTGAAATACTAAGCATGTCTCTTCTCTCATGACCATTAATGCTATCTGCGTCTGCCTCATAGGCCTCATGGCTTGACTTTTATTAGGGCTACCTCCTAAGAGCTATGCCAAAATTCTAGATCTTGCTACGTCCTGCTGCTGAAGACATGACAGAAAAAGGAATACCATGTACCATCCTGCTACAGTGACTAACAGAGCACTGGGTGGGGTTTGGCTTTAACTTATAAAGCTTTAAAGAGTTTGGGTTATATGTAACAAATCTGTTCTCTGTACTAGGTAATATCAGAACAGCTGATATCAGGAGTGCTTATAATAAGGGTCATAATAACTACCACTTAGTGAGTGACCACAAGTACCAGGCACTTTGCTAAGCTTTTTTTAATTATCGCATTAGATTTATTACAATGGCCCTGTATGGTAGTATTGTTATGCCTATTTTGAAGATAGGGAAATAGAGGTTAAGTAATGTTGTAAGGACTATATCCAGGATTTCAAATCCAGATCATCAGTCTCCAAAGGTCCTTCTCTTTCCACAATCCCTACACTTAACGTTCAAAACGACTATCTTTGCTGAAAAGTTAATGAGTGGCTATTACCATATAAATGGTATTTGGTGTAGAGTACATTAAGTCCCCAAACTTATTTACAAAGAACTACTATTAAAGGACTCCTATAGAAGTCCAAGCCCTAGGACTCATTTCTTCTTCCTTTATCAAAGTCAATTTGATGGTTTTATAATTTATGTGAGGCTATTCCAGATACTTGAATTTGAGGACCCTAAGAGCAAATATTGGATCTCAGAATTTTGCCACAGGGTTGATTCATTCCTTCCACACTGACAGTGTATCAAGCACTGTGTTTGACATTGAGGATATAGCGATAATGATATGCAGGTAACCTTGACCTTGATGAGCCCACGGTGATACCTCTCACTTAAAGTCCAATGAAATAAAATGCAATAATGTTATTGGGGTGGGGAAAATGTATTAAAGGGAACAGATGACGCTAATCATTTGAAAGCCCCAAATTGCTAGGTCTGAAAATTCTTGAACAACTGCTAAATTCAATACCAGATTATCTTAGGGCAGGTAAAAATATTGATCTCTCCCAAGACCAACACTTAGGCTCCCTCTTTCAAAATAAATGTCAAAATATCATTCTGCTATGAATTTCCAGACAGAAATTGAAGTTCGCTGATGCACTTTAAATTCCATCAAAGGATTAAAAAGGAGAAGAAATGTAAGAGAAGCTTTAGACATGGTTGGGTACCCTTAAATATGGTTAATACATCTTAATTCTGCTTGCAAACTCTCTGGATATTGACTAACAAGGAGAAATTAAGATGTGGTATAGAGAAGCATGCTTTGCCAGGAGAAGGAGTTTAATCCATGACCTACGACATCAACTTTCTATCTAATACTTCTTTTTGAAACCTTTCTCTGCTATACCTTCTCATAATTGTAAATACATCGTCCTATTTATTCCTTCTGCTCTGTGCTTCCAATTCACGTGTCTCCTTCAAGTTAGGGAAATAGCTTACCCCTAAAGTAAAAACATTACTGACAACTCCAAAGTGAAGACAGCTCTAATGGGAAATAACTTGGCACTCTTGCAGGGGCTGCCAGTGCGGCTGTTTCTGGCTATCAGTTAGGAACTGGCAGATGTTAAATTGACATATGTTGGGAAATAGCTTTCAGAGACTCATGTTTCAAAACGTATAAAAGAAAAACAGATGACACCACTTTTTTTTTTTTTTTTGGCTTAAACTGGATAACTAGAAAATCACACCAGATGTGTTAAGATGTTTCTCTTTAAAAACATTTCCTGTTTCCTGAGAATGAATGAGCAAAAGCAGAAGTGAGAGATGAGCTCGTTAAAATATACTTTGGTCTTCTTTCATAAATTTTACATTTCTATTGTGATTAAAATATTTAACCAAAATCAAGGGGGCAAAGAACAGCAAATTCCATATTTTTATAATTGGTATAGATTTTATAAACTGATGAATTTCTCAATTCCCCATAAGCATTGGTTAATGGGAGATCTAAATAGAATCCTGAGGGAAAACACATTATGGAGAGGCCTGAAATACGTAAAACAATTGAGTATGGTAACTTATTAAGAATTGAAATGTTAATCTTACTTGCCTGTCTGACATTTTTATCTTAAATGATTCATTCTCACATAGGTAAGGTATTAACACAAGAAAACATACTTAGGTAGTTGGCATTTTCACTGTACACATTACAATTTGACAAGGACATTTGTTTTTGCCTGTTTTCTCATTCCCTCCTTCAGGTGACAGAACCTTTAATATATATTTGAGGAACCATCCCTTTTCTACACTCCATGTAGCTCTTCTCCTCAGCGAGGCTGGCTGGTCTCCAAGGGTAAGTATGGGACCTGAGATTGGCCAATCAGTAGATTCTGACCTCATGGCTACAATGATTGATTCAGTGTTGGACACACGAACCAAGTTAGGCCAGTGAGACACATTCTTGGAACTTTTGGTAGGGTTGTGAAGAAAATGAAGCTTCTGTTCATGTTGAAATTCAACTTGATGGATATAATCATTGAGCTCCCAGAAGATATTTTGCCACCATGAAAGAAGGGTATATTCACGAATTACCTAACACAGAGGAAGGAAAGGGGATGGGGGCGGAGAGAGGGAGAGACACTGAGTTCTGATGTCATCTTTAGCCTGTGGATCCAACCTATCCTTGAATTTCTCAATTAGTTGAGCTAATTCCCCTCTTTGTTTAAGCCAAATTTGAGCCAAGTTTCATTCAGTTGCCATCAAGAGAACATGACAACTACATGAGAAATCACTCTAGGGAGAGAATTAGGGAAGGTTTCATGGAAGAAGTAGTACTAGGCAGGATCTTGAGGAAAGCTAGATTGGAGTAAACCGAGATGGAGAGAAGGGCATTGCTGGTGGTGCATCTGCATGATCCAAGGCATTGGGGTCAATCTGAGAAGGGAAGTTGCTACAGGGTCACCGAAACTCAGGATACGTGGAGGACCCGAGGTTGATTCTTGGTCCCAGTCACCCCATCTAGACTTCAAACAGCCCTGATGACTACATCATATTCTATGGGCTGGGATGTACTCTCCTAGGAGAATGGATGTGCTTTCATCTGTGAGGAGACACACAGCCTGGAGCCTTCATGAATAAAGACACCATGTACAGTAGTAACAGAGACATAAGCAGAGGGACCAGCCAGCAAAAGTGGGAACCCCAAATCCAGAGTCTGAAAATCGTGGCCCAACCAGGATGGGAACTTCCAGACTTCCCTGTTAATATATGGTTGCTCAGGGAGAACTGTAGAAGTCGAGATTGGCTGAGGAAGTCACCACTGAGGATAGTGGCTTTCTAATATTTTGAGCACAGTAAGAAAGATATGCTATGTCAGAACACATATAATATAAAAAAATCAAAAAGTTCACACAACAGGACTTACTCTTACTACTGGTTATGTACTCTGAAATTTTCCATTCTGTGTCATCCTGTTTCTTTCTTCTTTGAATGATAATCGGACCCACTAAATTGATTTCATGGCCCACTTTCAACTAGCAGTTTGAAAAGTACTGACCTAAAAGTGCTGTTGGGAAGCCCCAGCAGATGTCACTGCAGGTGACCACACCAGTGTAACGGCTGCAGTAGGTGACCATGGCAACGGCAGCTCCCAGTCAGGAACAACAGCATGCACTGCAGTGTGTTTGTTTTTATTTATTTATTGTATAGGCCATGTAGTCATAAGATTCTACATCATTTCAAAAATATAAAAGGAGACACAGTGAAAACTCTCCTTCCTGTTGCTGCCTCTCAACCACCCAGTTTCCCTCCTCAAGGGCAAATCAGTGTTACTAGTTTCTTCTGCCTTCTTCCAAAGATATCTTATACATATACATGTATACACACACATTCATTTTTCCCTTCTTTCACACAAAGGCTAGCATAATTATAACACTATTATATACTCTTCTCATCTTCCTTTAGCATATCTTAGTGATTATTCTAGCAATACAAAAAAAGAAAGCATCCCCATTCTGCTTATGGCTGCATAATATTCCACTGTACCTAGTGCCATTATTTATTGAACCAGGCACCTACTGATGACACATTTAGATTGTTCCCAATATTTTGCTCTTACAGAGAATATTGTACTGAATAACTTTGCTGATTCATCATTTTCCACATATGAGAATATGGAAACTAACATTCTTAGAAATAGAATTCCTGAGTCAAAGAGTATATACGTTTGTAATTTTAATAGATATTGTCAAATTGCCTTCCAGAAACTACTATTCTAGTTTGTACAAGTTTTACACTTGAATGTTCATTAAATGCTGTTAAGTTTTCTGATCTTTGCTGATTGATTGGTGAAAATGATATCTCAATGTGGTTTAAATTTCCATTTCTTTATTATGAAAGAGATTGAGTATTTTTTCTCTATATATAAGAACCAGTGGCATATTTCCTGTCTACTCTTTTTTCACGTCCTTTACGTTTAAAAAGCAACCATCAGGTGTCAAGTAAAGCAAGCACTAGCACTTAGCTTGTCTAAATATCAAGTAATTATGTATTTATTGAGCAAAAACTATGTCCTTATAGAGCATTGTGCAAAGTACTATGGAATAGATGAAATATGTATCCTAGTAATCATTAATCTGTGTGGAGTCATCCTAATTATTCCAGCTGCTTTCATAGCCAACACACATTCAAGGTCCGGATAACCACTAGTTTGATATCAACCATTGGGGCAGATAAAATAATCTGCCATCTAAATCCCTATTAGAAACAGACGCTACACTAGATGGTGGTGATAC
Source organism: Equus przewalskii (assembly GCF_037783145.1). Classification (NCBI taxonomy): domain Eukaryota; kingdom Metazoa; phylum Chordata; class Mammalia; order Perissodactyla; family Equidae; genus Equus; species Equus przewalskii. The sequence goes on from NC_091843.1 coordinate 60,936,461, forward strand.
AAAGATGAATAAGAAAGAGTTTGAGGCAAAAAAATAAACAAAATAAAGCAAAAAAATTAAAAGTATTTGTACTAAAAGCCATCTGTGGCACAACAGGGATAAAGTTGGGAGTGGTCAGTTTTGCTGGAGTATAAAAGTTCACTAACGGAATCATGGTAGATAAGCCCTTGAAGCTCATTCTTGAGAGGGCCCCTTGATTATACAACCTTTCCCGCCTCACCATCTTTGCTTGCTTGAATTCTCAAAACATACATGATTTTCTCAATAATTGAATCTTAACTTTGCTCATTCCTTGAAATTACCTGCACAATTGCCTTACACTGATCGATTATTTTCCTTCTAAGTTGTAACCATCTGAAAGGCAAGGAGTAGATCTTACTCATACAAATGCCTATACAATGTAGGCATTCAGCAGATATTCTTGAATGGGTAAAAGGATGGGTGGGTGGGTGAGTACATTCCTTCCAAACGGCCTTCTCTGGTTGGCAGTTACCCTACTCACCACATTATTGGTCAGCCAAAGCTATTCTTTGCAGGTGCAGCACCCTGCAGATGTCAAAGCCAGGCCTAACCTCAGCTCAGAAGCCACTGAGGAACCTATCTCTCTAAGAGTTTCAAGTATGGAACAATCCCTGACTATGGAATGTTATCAGGACCCTAGATTATCAAACGGCTGCATCTGGGTCAAGTTGGTGTTACAGTTTTTATAATATCTCAAAGGGTTATTTAATTGATAATTTTAGAAACAGGTAAATAATAAAATTGTTTACTAAACTGCCAATTTAGATGTATAGCTAAGTATACATAATGCATGTGTACCCTAGGATGTTTAAGAAAATAACTAGGTACAGTCTTATTAACTATTAATCTCACTTTACCTGAGAGTTATATGTATATAACATACATATACATATATACATTTTTTAGAAAAATAAACAACTGGTATGTCTTGTATTGGTGCTCATCTTCAAAAGGACCCCAACCTTGGACCACCAGCTAGAAGGTCTGTGACTAGTTCTTTAAGCCTTAAGTTTAAGGACACTTCCAGACTTCTCCCAAATCTCTCTTATCATACTGCCCATCTTGACTTTAATGGCTATGCTGGCCACTGGAAGCCTTAACTCAGTTTGGTTGCATGACTGGTATTAGCCACACAGTGTTCCATGGCTGGCTCTGTCTGGGTTCCTCTGACCATTGGGTTTAGTGATTCCTGTGGCTTATGTTTTAGGACACTGCAAAGATATGTGTTCTCTGTCTCATGTTTTGAGTCTGGAAAGAATAGCTTACAGAAGAGAACTACTTCTGAGTTCTTTTCTTCTTTCATGCAAAAATTTCCTTTAGCACCCTGGTCCACAGTTACAACTTTGCAACTAAAGGCTGCAGAAATTAACAAACAAAAATCTTAATTTTTTGGCTCACTGTTTCTCAGTCAGTAGGAGCTAAGGGCTCAAAATGTGCTTTTTCCTATGTTTCTCATTCATTCTTAGTTAGCTGTACCATCAATGTTGTTAATAGAAATGTGAGATAAAAAAATCTCTTTTGTGGAATTTGTTTGAAGGTTTATTTTCTTGCTGCTTTGTTTGTTTATTTATGTATTATTTTGGCTAAAGTAAGACTTTGCATCACTTCCAACAGTAAAGTTACTTTTCACAATTTCACCTGTTACTTATTTGAGACTATAAAGAGTCCAGAAGCCAAGCTGGAACTCATAAATATTGTACCAATGCTCAGACCTGCCAGGCCAGCTACCATATATAACCCTTATGTTGTACCCAGCAGGTCAACCCACAGACCTCAAATGATAGCTATATGGTCCATTCCAAGTGCCCTGTGTGCCAAGGAAAAGTCTACCTATATTAGATATATAGCCATTGATTCTCTTTTGTACCCAGGATGTCTTCGCATTAATAAAGCAAACCAATAGCAAATATTGCAACCATCTCTGACTACACTCTAAAGTTTGCAACGGGAACTTTTAAAAAAAATACTCATTCTGGTAGAGTCCAAAATAGCCTGAAACTATAAAATTTTGGTTCTTATTTTAGGTTAAAAATGCTCCCAGAGGAAAGAGAATTTTAAGTTATGAAAATATCTCATTTATCTCCGTGACATTTATAGAGTCTTTTTACTAGATATAATTTCATTTTTGTTAATGTAGGTTCTCCACTCCATCAAATGCTAATGCAGTAAAAGTTTTAAGACCATATTTATTATCAGAGGCATGCAAACCATTTTTGATGGTAACATTTTTAAAAAGCTAAATTAAAGTCACGATGGGAGACTCTCTGACTCTCTCTCTCTCTCTCTCTGCTTGGCAATATTATAAACTGATACATTCTTACATCTCAAATCCCTCCCCATTTTCAATGTCCAGTCAAAATAAAACAAATTATGGGATGTTAAATCTCGAAGGCAATAATAAGCCAGGGAAGTTCACAAATCTCATGATTGGACGGTCAATTGTATGTCAGTACATGGTTTGTTGAAATAGTTTCCATCATGAACAGAAGGACTCAGAGATGACTAACAGTTCTAATTTGGTTTCAATTAGAGAAATTCTCCTTTTCAAAGGATATCTGGTACTAGAAAAAGTACTTTCAAATGATTTACACTTAAAACTGTGGCAAAGGCAATGCTTGTGTTCACCTAGTCCCGTTTCATTTCCTCTTCCTGATCACAAGAAAAAACAGCATTTCACAACTTTCCTTATAGGTAGGTTGTGGCCATGCAAATAATTCTGGCTAGTGGTCTGTGAATGGAGTTAAAGGTGTCTCTGCCACAGCAATCAAGGCCACCTGCTGAGACAGCAGAGGCACAAAGCTGCCTGAATCCCTGAGTCATTACATAGCTGGCAGTATCATTCTTGCACTAGAATTTTTATAAACAAGAAATAAATTTTTATTGTGTTAAGTCCTAGAGATCTCAGGATTAGTTTGTTATTGCAGGATAGCCTAGCCTGTCCTAACTCAGTCAGCGAGACAAATTTTAAATAGCAGAAAAAATTATTTGATTGGGACTTTATCTTAAAGAGAAAAGCAAAATTATGAGAATCAGTTTATTTTCTCTTATAGCTAATACAGTGTAGATTATAATGTTATTATAGTTATCCTTAAAATAGAGAATGAATCAAATGTTGGGCTTTTCACATATTTTTTTCTTAAGGACTCAGAAATGCCTACTAGGCTTCACAAAATTGCTCTCAAGAGAGAGTATGTCCCTCTATCACCCTTTGGAATTATTAACTTGAAACATAATACACATCCATTTACATATCCTGAGCATTTCTCTTAGGTAAAAGTGCGAAATTTAACGATTGCAAGAAAGTCTTATTTTTAAAAAGTTACAAAATGTTAACTTCTTAGAAAATCCTTTTGGAAGTTTTAGAAAAGTTAAAATATATTAAAAAATATTTTAAATACTTCTTGAAAAGAATAGGCATTATGATTGTCACTGTACTTCAGGGAATTTCCTAACTCTGGATTTTTATTAAAAACTAAAAATCAGTTGGAATTTATTTCAGGCTGCTCAGCTAAAATCAGTGGAATACCACCTCTTGTTTAGCTACAAATAAGTCCAGAAAGGAGAATCTGACAGGTTGGGTGTCGTCCTAAGAGCCCACAAAGGTGTTTTGACATAGAACGAGATAACAACAACAACAAGAAGTAGGATGGAAACATTTTGAAAGATTTAATACACAGAAATTACCATATGTAACCAATACATTAAAAAAATATTCCTATAGGCAGCTCAAAGAACTGCCTATAGTAATGATAGAATACACCACCTATAAAACCAGAAAAAAAATCTTTACCCTATCTGACAGGATCTTTTGGACACTAACACTTTAGCAAATATTCCTTGTAAAGCAAAATAATTCTATCATTTTCATTATTTCATTTCCCCAAATGGAAAACAAATTTTTTTTAACGCTAAGTTCTTAAACTCTGTGATGAACATAAAGATTTGATCCCTCATTAGGTATATGTAAATCTTTTATTTCTGGTGCACTTCTCTTACTTAAAATAAAATAAAAGGATTCCAGGAGCTTTGTGGCATCAAGAAAATGCTTTATACAATTTTCAGAATATTTTTATTCCCAGTCCAAGTGGATTGGAAAACATCCTGTTTTCCAATACAGTATACTTAACAAATGCAGTAATGATTTTTACCAAAGATTTATTGCACATATTTCATGCAAATGTTGATTAGATCATTTGACCCATTAAACTCAATTTTAATTTCATATAAAAATTTAGGAAGTTTGCATATTTTGCTAATCTGATATGAACATTAATAAGAGAGTTGCAATTAGTCTAATTAATGTTAATTCAATTTATTAAATATGTGTTATATTCACATAATTCAGAACTCAGAAACTTTAGAAGGTATGCAAAATATAAAAGTCAATCTTCCATCCATATTCCACATCTGCCCAGACTCTACCCTCCTCCGCAGGTAACCACTGTCCCTGGATTTTTATGAGTCATTCCAGTGTGACTGTGTGTGTATGTGAGCAGATACAAATATAGACCAGCAATGGTTTTCACTTGTTAGCTGAGTTCTCCTCTCTGCAGCAGTGAGCAGGGCTTGCTACGCTCTGCACCTGGAAACAGTCATCCCTCGGTGTCTCTCCCAGTTCTTCTACTTCTGTAGCCACTGCTTCTCCATCTCACCTGCAGGTATTGCTTCCTCTGTGTGTCCCTTACAAACCAGTTCTTCTGTTTTCACATGACGTGTTCTTCCTGAGTGATCTCATCTATTCCCATCGGGGCATAAATAAAGGTATTGGCATCAAAGTAATTTGTGGGCTAAGAAAGTCTTTTCAGAACAGATACGTTTGCAGGATAAGGAGGAGTTAGCTAGAAAAGAAAGAGGGTAAGGAGATTTCTAGACAGAGGGAAGAGCACATATAAAGAAAGACATAGGTAGGGGCTGGCCCCGTGGCCGAGTGGTTAAGTTCGCGCGCTCCGCTGCAGGCGGCCCAGTGTTTCGTTGGTTCGAATCCTGGGCGCGGACATGGCACTGCTCATCAGACCATGCTGAGGCAGCGTCCCACATGCCACAACTAGAAGAACCCACAACGAAGAATATACAACTATGTACCGGGGGGCTTTGGGGAGAAAAAGGAAATAATAAAATCTTTAAAAAAAAAAAAAAAAAAAGAAAGACATAGGTAAAAGAGGGACAAGATTTATGAAATGAGTGATCAGCTCACTATCTAACTTAATAAATATTTGTTGTAAATATTGAATGAAAGAATTAACACCATCCAAGGAAATTTTTTTACCAGGAAAAAAAGTAATTATGTTGCTAAATCAGCCATGCAAATTATAGAATCTGAATGAGGTTAAACTAAACCTAAAAGAACTGAGACTATGAGTAATTTGAAGTATGAATAGAAGTGAAAGCTGTTACGTGCTCTAACTAGTAAACTAGTGTGTCAATCTGCTGATTATTGCCCACATAGCACTCTGTTTGAGGTCACCTCTATGAGTGGGAAGGTCACCCGGACAGCTTGCAGATTGACAATCAGGTGAGCCTGTCGCCCAGGGCTATAAAAGATTTTGCAGCAGGACTTTAAAGTGCACCTCACCACAGGCTGGAAGACCTTCATGTCCAGTTGTGCTGCTTTGTAAGTCCATCAACCATAATAAGGGCACATCAAAACCCGGTTGCTCACTCACGTAACACCCCAATGACACATTAAATGGCTTGAAAAGCGTTTGTTCCCTTTTTGGACACAATTTAAAAAATAAACATTTTCATTTTCCTACACTTCAAAGTTACAAATTCATGTCTGAAAGCCAGAATGAAAAGAAGCCACTCTCAGTGTGTTTAGCTGCAGAGCATCCCCACCCCTGTGAGGACAGGGTTTTGACTATCTCGGTCACGGGATTTTTGCCCTTAACAGAATACTTTCTGTTGTTTAATCTTTATGCTCTTCTGAACTGATTGCTTCCATGGCTGTAAGATTCCTATAGCTGCATCAATAATAGACTAAGCCTGAGGAGTGGTTGCTCCCGCAGAGCCAGAACTGTGACCGAGTCCTATGGCTTCATTTCTCTGGACCTCATTATCCTCATCTGTGCTGACATCACAGAACCAACAAGAGAATCATATAAAATAAGTTGCTTTTTTAAATAGAATTCTATCATACAGTTGTTGTAGGGGTCTCCTAAACTTGGAGTTACCTCCTGTTTGGGTTAAATTTCTCTTTATTGCAATGAGAAAGAATTAGCAGGATATCAACAGATAGAGCATCTCATACTCCTTCCATTCCCTACAAATTCCCAATTGATAGCTAGTTCTCTGCCTAAAGGTAAGAATCTTCATCTGTCTGAGCTGTCCTGAGCCCCAGAACTGAAGTCTCTTAGTTGGCAATCGGGGAGTATATGACAGAAAGGTTTTTTCTGTAGTTCTAAACAGAAGTCTCTGGATGGGACTCCTGCATAAAGAAGGGTAAATTCTGACCCTTTTTATTATTTTCCATGGGGTAAAACTGTGACCTCCATAAGAAATTCAGTTATAGCTTCATTGCAGGAGATGCACAGACATTACTCACGTACCCTCACTATAGACATACAGACTCTCTTTCAGAAAAGGGCCCAGTGACCCTGGCATACTTTGCTGAAGAACAGTGGTCATAAGCTAATAATTCCATGTTCCTATAAGAAAAAAAAATCATCACATGGAAATGCCAGAGATCTCAAGCCCATATGGAAGTATTCAGGAAGCTCTCTCATCATAAGTAGTGTGACATGATTGGACAAAAACTGCCCCAAAGCGAGGAGAGCTGGATTCTAGTCTAGTTATCCTCCTTGGGACTGTGTAACCCTGACAAGACACAACCTTTGCAGTGTCTGTTTCTTTACCAGCAAAGCAAGTCTATATGATCTTCAAGATCCCTTACAATTCCAAGACAACATGATTTTTCTCATTACAGCTATCTTTAAATACACAAATCCTGATGTAACATACTGGAGGGGAGAACAAAATGGAGTTTGATTCTCTCAGTCTGTTTCAATGACTTTTAAAAAACTGCAGTTTTTAATCATAGAGGTAAAATCTTTAGTGGTGCTAATAAAGGCCTGATAATGATTTTCTCTTCTTCATGCAAATGTGGAAGGATGCTATCTGCATATAGGCTAATTTTGTCCACCACTGAACCAGAACAGATCCAATGGCCATGCTTGAGCGTCTATCTCAGTGAGGCCTTGATGAGAGAGGAGATGAGCTCTCTGTATTGAATAAATTATCTATTTGCATCTCAAAGCCATGGTGTCTATTCAAATGCCATGTTTTTAAAAGGCACAAATATTCCTTGGCTCGTTTAAAATCTATGAAGCAATTTGGGGGTCTCTATTCAATAGAATAAAAGGCAAGAATGAAGAATTCTAAGTTCAGTTCAGGACTGAAACACCCCTGAGTGTCAGCATACTGCTAAATATATGCTAAATGCAGAACTTCCCAGACATCACTGACTGTGTTTCTCAGTTTACTCATAACTTTGAGAAGTTAATTTGATTCAGCCGCAGTCGAAGATTTGTCAACATATTTTAAGGTAGTGAAATCAGGGGTTAAGTATAGGGAAAGTTATCTCACAGAAAAAGCCTTGATTTTTCTCTATACAAGGTAATATTAGTAAATTCAGATAGACAAAAAAATAAAATTAAAAAAAATAAAATCACCCGCAAGACCACCAGTCCATTAATATTTCCATGTGTTTCTTTATACTCTTTTTCTTGTATACTTGGGGATGCTTGTTTTTTGACAAAAATGGGACCACAGTGCACATACTGTTTTTTCTGTGTGTGTGTGAGGAAGATTGTCGCTGGGCTAACATCTGTGCCAATCTTCCTCTATTTTATGTGGGATGCCGCCACAGCATTGCTGGATGAGCAGTGCTAAGAATCCAAACCCGTGACCCCTGGGCGGCTGAAGCAGAGCATACAAACTCAACCACTACGCCACCAGGCCAGCCCCCACATACTCCTTTTTAAATTTGCTTTGCTCACCAACACTATATATTGAACATCTTCCCACGTGCCTGGATTTTCATGTATAAATAGTTGGTTTCAAATCAGCACTCTGAGGAGACCCAGAGCTTCCTCTGAGATGCCAGAGGGTTTTTCAAGGTTTGGAGTGTGGCCAAGTGGACAGAGTTCCATACCTCCCTCTGCAGCCCAGATCCCACCTTCATCAATAAGAGCTTTTTAAAAAATATGCTTTACTTTTTTAAAAAAAATTTATTTGTTTAAAGGATTCTGCTGCTAAAAAGAAAAATTGAAAATCACTGCTCTATATCATTTTTAATGCCTGTAATTTTTGGCACACATATACGTATCATATTCTGATTCATAGATCCCTTTTGATGTAGTAGGTAAGATTCAGACTTCCTGGGTTTGAATCTCAATTCTGTCACTGACCAGCTGTGTCACTGTGGTGGTTTTAAAACACCCACAAATTCTTTGACACTCCTGCCATAAACATAGATATAGATAGATATTAATCAAGAACCTATATTAATCAGAATGCCTTCAATTTTGTTGACAGATAATCCAACCCAAAATGATTTGTGTAAAAAAAAAAAGAATTTATTTATTAGCTTACATAGCTATTCATTTAGCTTCAGGCAAGGCTGGATCCAGGTGCTCAGTAAATCTCATTCTATCTCTAACTCTTTTTTTTTTTAAGATTTTATTTTTTTCCTTTTTCTCCCCAAAGCCCCCCAGTACATAGTTGTATATTCTTCATTGTGGGTCCTTCTAGTTGTGGCATGTGGGATGCTGCCTCAGTGTGGTTTGATGAACAGTGCCATGTCCGCGCCCAGGATTCAAACCAACGAAACACTGGGCTGCCTGCAGCGGAGCAGGCGAACTTAACCACTCAGCCATGGGGCCAGCCCCTATCTCTAACTCTTGATGGCTCAGCCTTCCTTTCTTGTATGCTAACTTCATTTTCTAATACTCTATCTTCATGTCAGGGCCCCTGAAGTTTCCAGGTTTATATCTAGTAGTTTTACATTATAATTAGAGTTCTTACTTGTAACCACAGGCTCTGACCAAGGATTAAACAGAAAGGGGATTTAGTAAAAGACTGTTTTGTAGGCTACAGAATTGTAAGGGCTGGAGAACCACTCCCACGGTCTAGCTTCTAACACGAATAAAGAAACTACCACTGATGCTGCCACTGCTACCCTGCTAATACCAACACTAGGTGCTTTCTTTGCACTGGTGCCAAGAGCTCAAATGCTGCTGGTACCAATGCCGCTCCAAGTCTGAAAAATTGAACATGCAACCACTGCCAACCCCAAAAGCTATACATCTTCATTGCTATCCTCGCCAGTCAAATAGCATCCCCAGAGCTTCCTTCCTTGAATGATTGACTTCCCACAGTTTCGCATGATTGAGTGATTGGTGAAGGCATCGAGGTCACATGGCTGTTTCCTCACTGCTAAAGACTGGGTTTTCTGTGTTCTACCTTGGTGAGTCAGGCCTCGAAGTGGAAATTCTGTGAGACTTAAGAATTTTGTTCAACTTGACCAGAAAACATGATGAATGCCCAGAAGAGCAGCACTAGGGGAAAGGGAGTGTTTTGATGTGTTGTGCCAAAAATCCCACATCTAACTTTCATGGTCCTGGCTAGGTCACATATTGAGGCTTAACAATCACTCTCCTGGTTTGGGAACCGCTGATTTGTCACATGCTTGTTTCTAGAGCTTAAAGATGTAGCCAGTCCCATGTGAACTGAAAATGTGGCTGCTAATCAAAGAAGAATGGATACTGAGCAGCATCCACCACAGAGCCCCATCCTGGTGATTCTAGGGCTCCACTGAATGCCTAAACCAGTCTTCACTACCTACTCCCTCCTGGTGTTCACTGACCTACAAATCATGACTCATTCAGTGGCAAATCCCTGGCCATGTTGTACCCGAGTCCACTCCTTCTTAAGGCAGGAACAGCAGCATTATGCAAAATCATGTCTATTCTGCCTTCTTGGTTTTAGGAGCAATAGGAACAGAGGTAGGAAGAGAGAAGAGAATTCTTTTGGAGGCACTGCTTTGGGGGCAAAATGAGAACTGAAGGAAAAAGAAAAGGAAGATAAGTTTGTTTCTTCAAGGCAGAGCAACTTTTGCATTCCTTGTGTAAGTAGCAAAGGTTCATGCTATTTGCCTCCTTGTTATAGTCTAGATTTACCCACATATTTAGGGTTCTCGGGAAAAGAGTAAGAAACAAAGCAGCTGGAGGCGAAAGAACAGAATTTTGATGGCTCTACTCAGAGCCATGTCTAAGAAGGATGTGGTACCACCTCCCATTGCTTCTCATATATATACTTTTTTTTTGGTTAATTTTTTTTGTTTTTGTTTTTGATTTTTTTTGAGGAAGATTAGCCCTGAACTAACTACTGCCAATCCTCCTCTCTTTGCTGAGGAAGCCTGGCCCTGAGCTAACATCCATGCCCATCTTCCTCTACTTTATACGTGGGACGCCTACCAGAGCATGGCTTTTGCCAAGCGGTGCCATGTCCACACCCGGGATCCGAACTGGGGAACCCCAGGCTGCCGAGAGGCGGAACGTGTGAACTTAACCGCTGCACCACCAGGCAGGCCCGGTTGATGTTTGACTTTATTTCTTCTTGCACTCTAATATGTAAAGTAAGAGAGTAGTTGAACTGCTTTTCTTAACATCATATTTTATAAACATTTAAAAATATTATACACTGAGCAACCTAGCTAAAAATATGAGGAAGAAAAACAAAACACATTCAGCATTACATATTTATTAGATAGAATAGTTGGTCTTCTCTAGCATATACCAACAATTTAAAACTGAAGAGTAAGTTTTTCCCTACTTAATTTCAAGAAGCATTTATATATTTTATTATTGTGGAGAGGGGGAAATCTTCAATTTTAGTATATTTTCCTTTGACCTAAGTTGGTTAATATAGTATAATTATTAAAAATTTATATGTTGAAGGGCCATGAAAAATTTTATTATCAATTTCTAGTTTTATTGCCTTACGCTTAGAAAGTACTATTTGTATTATTTTTATTCTTTGGACTTTATTGAGATGTGTTTGTCTTGCATAAGATAGGGTCAGTTTTCATGAATGTTCCCTGTGTACCTGAAAATAAGATTTAGTCTCTACTGGGATACACATATATCTATCTTATTGGCCTGTCTTATTGATTATGTTTTTAGGTCCGTATTTTTACTATATTTTGTGTTCATTTTATCTATCCTGGATTGAGAGAGATGTACTAAAGTTTTCTATTTTTAGTGCATTTCTGCCTATTTCTTCTTGCTTTTCCTATAGTTATCATATTTTAAAAATAAAATGAGGTCATCTTTTCGATGAGAGCCATTCTGACAGATGCGAGGTGACAAATGTCGGCAAGGATGTGGAGAAAAAGAAACCGTCGTGGGGATGTAAATTGGTGCAGCCACTATGGAAAACAGTATGGAAATTCCTCAAAAAATTAAAAATAGAGCAACCATACGAGCCGGCAATTCCACTTCTGGGTATTTATCTGAAAAAAAACAAAAACAATAATTCGAAAAGATATATGCACCCTTATGTTCATTGTAGCATTATTTACAATAGCCAAGATATGGGAGCAAACTAAGTGTCCATTGATAGACGAATGGCTAAAGAAGATGTGGTATACATATATATATATCTCTCTCTATATATATACACAATGTACTATTACTCAGCCATAAAAAGAGTGAAATTTTGCCATTTGCAACAACATGGGTGGACCCAGGGAGTATTATGCTAAGTGAAATAAGTTAGAGAAAGACAAATAGAGTGTGATTTCACTTATATGTGGAATCTAAAAAACAAAAAAATGAACAAACAATCAAAACAGAAACAGACTCATAGATACAGAGAACAACTGGTGGTTGCCAGAGGGGAGAAGGGTAGGGGACAGGCAAAACAGGTGAAGGGGATTAAGAGGTACAAACTTCCAGTTACAAAATAAATGGGTCAAGAGAATGTGTTGTACAGCATGGGGAATATAGTCAATAATATTGCAATAATTGGTGTGGTGACAGATGGTAGCTGAACTTATCATGATCATTTTGTAACGTATAAAAATATTGAGGGGGCCGGCATGGTGGCACAGTGGTCAAGAGCGCACCTTCCACTTCGGTGGCCCAGGGTTCACCAGTTCGGATCCCGGGTGCAGACCTGGCACCACTTAGAAAGCCATGCTGTGGCAGGCAGGCATCCCACATATAAAGTAGAGGAAGATGGGCACGGGCATGGATGTTAGCTCATTGCCAGTCTTCCTCAGCAAAAAGAGGAAGATTGGCTGCAGATGCTAGTTCAGGGCTAATCTTCCTCCAAAAAAAAAAAAAAAGAGTCACTATGTTATACACCCAAAGCTAATATCATATTGTATGTCAATTATAATTCAATTAAAGAACAAATTCAAGTCAAGGCAAACATTGAGGGGTAGACCTGAAGGGGACAAAAGTCACAAAAAGACTTCAGGAGATGTGTGTAAGGTGGTAGGAAGGCTCACCCCTTCTTTACCTAGATATGGAGAGGGGGAAGAGAAAGCTATGTCTGGACTGAGTTTCAACATGAAAGCTTTAGATATTTTGTTGCATCAATTAAATCACTCCTCTTCCCCACCCAGGGCCCCCCAGAGTGACTGCCCAGGAGTTACTGGCTTAAATACAGAGCCAATTGCCCCATTGGACCCAAGAGGATAGTTTTACTCCAGTCTCCAGAGTGACAATATTGGTCTGTTTGAACCAAAAACAAGATAAAAGGATGCCCTTCTTTCCAGAGTCCTTCCAGCAGACAAGCTATTTCATACAACTAACATATTGTGAGCTTTTAAAAAAATGCTCTAGAATAAGGGCCTTTGAGAAATGAAGTTAACTTGGCAAATCGTCGAAATATAATATTGCAAATGAGTTGATGACATTTCATAATTTTAAGCTTTACCTAATTGAAATTGAATTGATATTTATCACTATGTCTTTACATGAAAAGTTTAAGAAAAATAATGTGCCGACAACAGCATCTCAACAGTTTTTAGTTGATACATAATTCCTTTGGTATTGTTACTGTGTTTAGAACTTTCACTCAAATATGAGTATGGTCTTCACAAAAGTGTTTTAGGACATTAGTCCCTTATTCTAGAAACAAATTTATCCTCATCTGATGCCGATCACTACTATACAGTTATTAAGATAAAAACGCATCGAATATTAAAAATCAGTTAAGTCACAGGAAACACGATGAATGTTCCAAAAGGATTGCATGCCATCTAGGCTAAGAACAAATTTCTGCTTTGATTATTTTATATACATGCCTTTTATAATTCATTTAACTTGGTAACTCAACATTTTTGCACCTGTCTATTGTATTTTATAATATGAAGATAAATTTCTAAGGCTATTATCCATTCGTTTCTTAGAAGTTTTTCTCCATATGGCAACAAATTGAAAGTGTTGTGCTTGTCAGAAGCTAAATGTGGTGTGTATTGAGAGCTATATATAGAGGTGGCCATCAAGAACTTAGAAATGAAGGAAATAGATTGCTTTATAAGACAAACTGTAAAAGGAACATAAGTACTATATCTTTTGCAAATTCTCTTGCAAAAGAGATAACTTTCAAGGCCTTCAGAACTATAATGTAAAGGTTATGTTTACATGTATACCAGTCAGGTCAGTCAAGGAACTGTAGAAAAGGAGAGTCGTGGAGGGTAGTTTGGGATCCTTCCCACCATACACAGAGGAAAGTTATAGAGGGTAACTACCATTGGCAGTATCCATCTCAACAGGTTCTTGATGAGAGGGAGTCTGAGGCATCATATTTTGAGTACCCTGATCCCTATGGCAAGACTATGTCTATGGAGATATGGACACATGATCCCTAATAGTAACAAACATTTGACTTATCTAATAACTGTTGTTAAAATTTCTATGTTCACCAGATAACCTTTCAATTACATGTACCTTGATTACAGGAAGAGAATAAGCTCTTCATTCTGACTGTGGATCTTTTATTTTCTATCACAGTTTTCATTTTAAGTTAGTAAATTCACATTCTTCTATCTCCTGCAGCCTCCTGGGCAGGTTAGGTTTAATCAGTGTCATAGGACTCCTATAAATTAAGCAATATCAGTGGCCTCTCCCTGAGCCCACTTGCAAACACTGATCTATCTAGAGATTTCTATACCGGGATCTGAAACTAAGCCACTACGTCTACAATATTAAAAACCAATGAAAATGTCTGTAAACAAAGTAAGAAACCACAATTTACTAAGAAAAAAAGAATTGGGGATGGCTGGTATCACAAGCTGGATTTCAACATCCACCACCATGTAGATGGCACAAGCGTCTGAAACCTACAAATGAGCATCTCCTCAGAGGCTGGGACACAGGTGAATGTGACTCAAGCAGCCTTTGAAATTGAAATTCTTCCCTGTATATCTCTTAACTTTATGATGCACAAATTGTGCGTGTGTGTGTGCGTGTGTGAGTGAGAGTGTTTAAATAGATTTTCCTGATGGCTGGCCTAGAACTCAAACTAATACCAGCCCACACTTGGCTCTGTGGTGGCTAATATGATAGCTATCAATCATGCAAGTAGGAAAGGAGGAGCAGAGTGAAGGTACCTCCCTTTGTAGCTGCATGTCATATATCCTGGGCCTGACCCGATAGAGTCTCCTAATACATGTAGAATAGGGTACACCCTAATATATGTATAACTCCCCTGCCAGCATTGCCGCCTCCATTATGACCACTATAGTGACGATGAACCTCTTTCCAATCTCCCAGACCTAGGAGGGAGGGGACTGTGTTTCAATTTCAAGTCATCCATGAATAGAAATTTTCTCAAGTGTAGGTTTTGCCACAAGCCACATAATTTATTAGCTAACAATGGCCGAGTGCTTAGTATGTATCAAGTGGTTGTGACTGACAGTTTTAACTAGAACCACAGGGGTGGAGTGGGGTAGAAGAACACTTTTTTAACAAAAGGACATAATCTCCAGAAGAGGAAAGATGTTCTGGAAAAACAAAATTAAAAAAAAAATGTTTTCATTTGCATTTCACCAGATTTGAGTGAAGCTGAACAGCTTTTTCTATATTTAAGGGCAATTTTTATATTGTTTTTCTGAGTTGTCCGTTTCTGTCTTTCCCTCATTTTTCTAATAATTTTGATCTTCTCCTCTATTTTTTTATCTTTTCTTTAAATAGACTTCATGTTTTAGAACAGGTTTAGAGTTATAGAAAATTTGGGAAGATAGTACAGAGAGTTTCATATACTCCATACCCAGTTTTCTCTATTACTAACATCTTACATTAGTACTGTACATTTCTTACAATAAATGAGCCGATATTGATATCCTTATTATTAACCAAAGGCCATAGTCTACTCAGATTTCTTTAGTTTTTGCCTAAGGTCTTTTTTCTGTTGTAGGATCACATCCAGGGTACAATGTAACATTTGGTCGTATATCTCCTTAGGATCCTCTTGGCTGTGCAGTTCTCAGACTTTCCTTGTTTTGGATGACATGGACAGTTTTGAGGAGTACTGGGCAGGGATTTTGTAGGATGCTCCACTATTGAAATTTGTCTTATATTTCCCTCATAAGACTGGGGTTAAGGATTTTTTGGAGGAAGACCACACAGGTCAAGTGTCATTTTCATCACATCATATCATGGATACGAACTATCAGCAAGTGATTCATGAATATTGATGTTGACCTTGATTATCTGGCGGAGGTAGGGTTTGTCAAATTTCTCCACTGTAAAGTTACTCTTTTTTCCCCACTTTGCATACAGTACTTTTTAGGAGGAAGTCACTATACACCGCCTGCACCTGAGGCATAGAGTTATGCTCCCCCCTCCTTGAGGGTGGAGTATCTACATAAAGAATTTGGAATTCTTCTGCACAGATTTGTCTCTTCTCTCCCATTTATTACTTTATTTAATCATCCATTTAAATCAGCATGGACTCATAGATTTTTATTTTATACTCTAGGCTATAATCCAATACTACTTTATTTTGATGCTCAAATTGTTCCAGCTTTGATCAGTGAAACCATCTGGGCATGGAGATTTCCTGTTTGGAAGAATTTAAACTGCTAATTCAATTTCTTTAATAGTTGTAGGACTATTCATTATATATTTCATCTTGTGGTTTAAGGAATTTGTCCATTTTATCAAGTTATTGAATTTATGTGTAGAGAGGTTTTTTGATGAGTGATCCTTTATCTTTTTTTTTTTTCTTTTTGGTGAGGAAGAGTGGCCCTGAGCTAACATCTGTTGGCAATCTTCCTCATTTTATTTTTCCCCAAAGCCGCCTAGTACTTAGTTGTATATCCTAATTGTAAGTCATTCTAGTTCTTCCATGTGGCATGTCACCACAGCACGGCTTGATGAGCAGTGTGTAGGTCCACACCCAGGATCCAAACCTGTGAACCCCAGGCTGCCAAGGTGGAGCATGCCAACTTAACCATTCAGCCACAGGGCTGGCCCCCCTTTATTATCCTTTTAATTTCTGCAGGGTCTGTAAATGTCCTCTCTTGAATTCCTGATACTGATCATTTGTGTCTCCTATTTTTCTTTGTCCTTCTCGCTAGAGATTTATCAATTTTGTTAATCTTTTCAAAGAAACAGCTTCTATTTTAATTGATTTTTCATTGTTTCTGCACTTTTAATCTCATTAATTTTTGGTCTTAACTTCATTTCCTCATGCTCCCCTTGAGTTATTTTGTTTTTTTCTGGTTTCTCGAGGTGGAGCCTTATTTGAAAATTCTTTTCTTATATGAGTATTTAATACTATAAACTTCCCTCTAAGCACTGCTTTAGCAGCATCCCACGGAGTTTGCTAAGCTGTATTTTCATTTAGTTCAACTCTTTTCTTTATTCCCCTTGAGAATTCTTCTCTGCCCGATGGAGTTAGAAGTGTATTTTAAATTCCAAGTGTTTAAAGACTTTCTTGTCATTTTTCTTTTATTAATTTCTAATTTAATTCCATTATGGTCAGAGTATATTTTGCATCACTTCAATTCTTTTACAGTTGTTAAGGTTGTTTTATGACCCAGGATGTAATCCATCTTGGTAAGTGTTTGTGTACTTCAAAAGAATGTGTATTCTGCTGTTGCTGTGTGGAGTGCTTTATAAATGTCAACTAGATTCAGTTGGTTGATAGGATTCAGGTTCTCTCTGACCTTGCTGGTTTTCTTTCTCCTAGGCATATTTTACTGAGAGGGGAGTGTTGAAATTTCTCCTTCTTTCTTTAGTACTAGAACTTCCAAATTATAGCTGGGCATTTTACTTCCTAGCTAGAGGTTACATTCTCTAGCTTCTTTGCAGTGGAATGGGAACTTGTGATTAAGTTCTGGCAATGGGATGTGAGCTGAAGCAATGCATGTCTCTTCCGGATTATATCAAAAAACAATGGAACTACCTTATTCTTACCCTTTCCTTCTTTATCTGGAAAATGGGAAAAGCTGAGGCAGAGCTATCTTCATCCCTCAAATGGAAACTACGTGTTGGGGATGGCAGAATAGCCTTGTACCTCCCACCTCTGGACTGCTGTGCAAGAAAGAAGTAAGGTTCTATCTAGTTTTAAGCCACTCTTATTTTGAGGGGGTTTGTTATTGCTATTTGGCTTATATACTGTCAGATACCAAAATTAGAAGAAATAAATTAGATTTACATATTTCATCATGCATAAAAGTCAAAAATACAATTTTCAGTGAAAGGAAGTTCCTGAATGATTTATTTGGGTTTATATAAGTGTGAAAAATGTGAAAAGGAAAATTATATATTGTTTATATATAAATAAATAAAATTATAAAATGATACATTCAGGTTAGGAGATATATCTAGGCAAGTTGGGAGGGAAATGAGATGAAGAAAACTGCACTCAGGAAACTTTGTTATATTTTATTTATTTTTAAAAATACTGAAGAAAATATTTCAAATTTTATGATTTGACAAAACTGAGTGGTAAACATGTATATTCATGATAAATTTCTCTAAATTTTTATAAATGTTTGAAATATTTCACAACTAAAAATAATTACAAATAAAAGCCTTCCTGGAGAAAGTTATATTTTCTTTGAAGGATATATAAGAATTACACAGTCATATTTTATCTGTCTGTATTAGTTTCCTATTGTTGCTGTAACAAATTACTACCAAATTAGTGGCTTTCAACAACACAGATTTATTATTTTACTGTTTTGAGGGTCAGAAGTCCAAAACAGGTCTCCTTAGACTAAAATGAAGATGTTGGTAGGGCTGTGTTTTTCTGGAGGCTCTAGGGGAGAACCCATTTTATTACCTTTTCCTGCTTCTAGAAGTTGCCCACATTCATTGACTCATGGTCCCCTTCCGTCTTTAAAGCCAGCAATGGTGGCTGGTGTTTTCCTCAATCTTCTCTCTCTTCTGACACTTCTGTGTGATTACATTGAGCCCATCTGGGATAATCTTTTCATCTTAAAATCAGCTGATTAGCAATCTTAATTCCATCTGCAACCTTATTTCCCCCTTGCTGTGTAGCACAATATATTCACGGGTTCCGGGGATAGCATATGGACATCTTTGGGGAGCCATTTTTCTCCCTACCACAGGGTCCCTCAGTATTCTTTATTTCTGAACAATAAAAATTGTCTCTATGGGCCCAGCCCAGTGGCATAGTGCTTAAGTTTGGCATGCTCTGCTTTGACGGCCCAGGTTTGCAGGTTGGATCTCAGGTGCAGACCTACACCACTTGTCAGCCATGCTGTGGTGGCAACTCACACACAAAATAGAGGAAGACTGGCACAGGTGTTATTTCAAGGCTAATCTTCCTTAAGCAAAAAAGAAAAAAGAAAGAAAAAGAAAGAGAAACATTGGCAATAGATGTTAGCTCAAGCCGAATCTTCCTCAGGAAAAAAAAAAAAATTGTCTCTAACTTAAGCAGATGGAAATTTATTAGGTGGATAAAAGTTTAGCTCATAGAATTATAGAGAAGCTGAATAATTTTGTGTTGGAAAGTATGTGAAACAGAGCAGCTCTGGATATCTAGAAAGTTGGAGATAATTGACAGTGTTTTTAATAGACACTACTCTCTCGATGAATCAGTTCCAGCTGTGTCTTATTCTTATGCTGCTCAAGATTCAAATTTCAGGGAAAGACAGAATCTGACTGGCTTACCTTGAGTAATGTATCCACTCCTTACCCAGAGTTGAGATGAACACCTTGATTGAGGGACCCACCAAGATTATATGCAATGAGAGGAGGTTGTTCCCTAATGGAAAATCTAGATATTATTACCAGAATAAGGAGAAATGTATGTTAGGCAGGCAAAACAAGAGATGCCTACCATAGTAGGGAAAGGTGTTTGGGGTAATAATAGCAGTGGCAGCTAGATTGTAGTGGAATCATAATAAATTGTATATTTTATGAATAAGTTTAGTTTGGCTAGCATGGAACACGTAAATAGCCCTCACAAGATAACAAAAGGAAACAGGCTCAGCTGTGTAGAACTGCCCTTGAGAGCACAGATGAAAGATTTTACCCAATGTCACAGGCAATAGGCAGCTATCAAATATTTCTAGGACTGAGGAATAATATGATTGGAACTGTAGTTAACAAAGCTCAGGTTAATGGCTTTGTGAGCAAATGGAATAGGAAGTTAGACAGAGATTCAGTTATACCATTAATAGCTAAGAACAAATCCTATCTAGTTAATTCCACTCTCTCTTGCATTAGAAACTGAACTTCTAGTTAGTGAAAGACAAGTCTGATTTCCTGGAAATCAATGATTTCTCCAGATCTTTGGGGAAGAAGGCAAAATTCAAGATTTTCTGTGATGACATATCAAAAAACTCCTACACACACAGGCTCAGCATAACCTCCCATAATGACAACCACAGGAGCAAGCATACAAAAAACCTTCTTTACCCCACTCTCTTCATTTTTGTCTATCAGAGCTCCTAATTATGTGCCTCATTATTCTTCCTATCCAGTAGCCATTTTTTCCCAGTTATTCAATAAAGGAATTATATATTCCTCACAGTGACATCCTTAACTAGAAAATGCTGCACATAAAATTGCTAGATGATTTTCAAGGAAAGTAATAAAAAAAAGTCACACATTTGAAGGTTGATGTTTAGGCTTCATAAAGAGAAATTACTAAAGTAAGTCATTTGAAGGTCAAAAGTGTTTTCAACTTACATACATGAGGAAGATAAAAAGAAATTCCTGGTCAGAACTATTCCTCAGGAATCTTGGAAGCAATATGAAACTCAAGCTGTGAATCTGAAAAGGAATGTAAAGTATTAACAAGTACTATCAATGTACCATCATCATTGCCTAGAAATATTTTCCCCTTGCTTCTGAAACATCATCCATTTTTATCTGCATTATAACAGCTCCTCTTCTGTCTCCCTTGTTCTCCTGGCCAGTGGAATAGATGAGTCATTTC
The DNA here is from genome assembly GCF_037783145.1 of Equus przewalskii. Classification (NCBI taxonomy): domain Eukaryota; kingdom Metazoa; phylum Chordata; class Mammalia; order Perissodactyla; family Equidae; genus Equus; species Equus przewalskii. The sequence continues at coordinate 60,956,912 of NC_091843.1, forward strand.
ACCATCTGGACTAGAGGAAAGGGAGATGTATGGCTGAATAAAGCTGAATATTATCTGCATAATGATGGCCCTGCAGTCCAAAATATCTCTCTTTCTCAGTGTCCTTATCTATACTTAGTCTCTCTCCAAAACAAAATTAGGGGGTATTCTACAAAAGCAATTTCTGGCTGCTTATTCCCACCTCTAAGCAAACATTTCCAAACTTTTGGCAATAGAAAGTCCAGGCAACATTGACTTTTCAAAGGTTTGGTAACAGCTGAAAAGGCCGGATTAAATTAATTTAGCAAAATATATTGCACCATATTTTTTTGGAAGTGCCATTCAAAATTCTAAATAACACAACCCCCCAAAAGCAAGATCAGCACTTTAAGAGGCAAATGCAAGTCTTTGCATAGAAGTAGAATTAGGGTTACCCAAATGCTGCAAGTTTTTAATTTAGTGTGTGTGTGTGTGTGTGTGTGTGTGTGTGTGCATGCACATGCATGTGTACTGTGCTAAACACCAGGATACAGTGCTGAACAAAATAGACATATGTCTTGCCCTCATAGAGTTTATAGTGGGATAAAACATATAGAATATATGTAGAATATATATATGTATTTCTAGGAGGAGTAGGCCTGTATTTAAAACATTATAGCACAGAATGACATCAGCATCAAGGTGGAGTGAGTTGTTCCCTTTGTCTCCCTCCTCTAAGTTACAATGAATAGGACATCTGTAGACCAACAAAAGAGTCTCTGCACAGCACACCCGAATGCCTGAGATATCCATACATCTATACATCTGAAGGTGGATGGACTAGACCTCCTGGAGACAGTGGAACTAGTGGAGCAGCAGTGGCAGCTGACAAGACTGGAGGCTCCAGGAACTGTGGTAACACCTGCAAATGGAGGCCCCAGGCATCCAGGCAGCCCACACTCCCAGAGGTGCCAGGAACCAGTGCAGAGCCCACAACCAGAGGCTCTGGGAACCACAGTGATATCTAGGACCCAGTCTTCTCCTTCTTCCCCTCCCCCAGCAATGGTGCCTTTGGCCATGAATCTCCAAGCAATGAGGGCTGCATCCAAAACCCTGATACCCCCGGCAGTGGCAGGGGTCCCTGTGACCTGAGGTTCCAGGAACCATGCCATACCCAAGACCAGAGGCTTCAGGAACCCTGATGGTACCCATGACCCAGGTACCCAGGTGGTGTTGGTGGTGGTGTCACCCACAATCCCAGCCCTTACCTGGCAGTGGTGGTGACACCCATTAACCCAGTGCCCCCAATAGTGGCAGTGCCAGCACTTCCAGAAAACTTGTGAGTAACAGCACAAGTGGCACACACAGCAACATTGCCCAAGCCTGTGAAGAGCCCACAGAGAGCCAGGTAACAGCCACAGCAGAGTCTACAAACCCAGTCCCTCCCAGCTGCAGCAGTGCCCACAACTTCACTACCCCCCACAGCAGCAGCACCTGAAGACCCAAAAAAACCCAAATGTGGTGGAGGTGCCTATGACTCTGGTTCCCTTCCCACTCTCCTACTCCCCCCACCAGTGGGAAAACCCACAACCCAGGTAACCTGGGAAGCAGCAGACGTGCTTGAAACTTGGTGGCGCTGGTGGCAACACCCATGACTGCATTGACATCATTAGCAGCAAGGCACCAGCAACCTCAGAGACACAAACAGCACAAGGGCACTGACAACATCTCTGGCAGAGGCAGTGGAGGGTGGAAAGCTCAGGGTCTCAAATACAACCAGAAGAAGCTCAGAATCAAAGTAAACAAAGCCTTACCCAAATAAGAAAGGTGTTTCCTGCTACAGATTCACCAGCAGAGGAACAACTCATCAAGCACCATGAAAAACTACAGTAGCATAATATCACAAAAAGAAAATGACAATTCTCCATAAACCAAACTTGAAGTCACAGAAGATTGCAATCTAACTGACAGAGAATTCAAAATAGCTGTAATGAAGAAAACTCAATGAGTTACAAGAAAATCCAGAAAGACAGTTCAATGTGCTCAGGAATAAAATTAGTGAACACAAGGAGCACTTCACCAGAGAGACTGAAACTCTAAAAAAGAACCAAACAGAAATTCTGGAGCTGAAGAACACAATAAATGAGATGAAAAATAAGGTAGAAAGCATTGGAAATAGAGCAGGCCATATGGGAGAGAGAATTAATGAGCTTGAAGATAGAAATGTAGAAATGATCCAGGTGGAAGAGGAGAGAAAACTAAGATTTTTTTTTAAGTGGAGAAAGTCTCCTAAAGATAAAACCTGAAACCATATGGCTCCTAGAAGAAAATATAGGCAGTAGACTCTTTGACATCCATCTTAAAAGGATCTTTTTGGATACCATGTCATCTCAGACAAGGGAAACAATAGAAAGAATAAACAAATGGAACTCCATCAAACTAAAGAGCTTCTTCAAGGCAAGGGAAAACAGGATTGAAACAAAAAAACAACCCACCAATTGGGAAAAAATATTTGCAAATCATATATCTGACAAAAAGGTTAATCTTCATACTATATAAAGAACTCACACAACTCAACAACCAAAATTCAAACAAACCAATCAAAAAATGGGCAGGGGACATGAAGAGACATTCCTTCAAAGAAGACGTACAGATGGCCAATAGGCACATGAAAAGATGCTCATCATCACTGATCATCAGGGAAATGCAAATCAAAACTACACTAAGATATCACCTTACACCCGTTAAAATGGCCATAATCATCAAGACAAAAAAATAACAAATGTTGGAGAGGTTGTGGAGAAAAAGGAACCCTCATACACTGCTGGTGGGAATGCAAACTGGTGCAGCCACTATGGACAACAGTATGGAGATTTCTCAAAAAACTAAAAATAGAAATACCATATGACCCAGCCATCCCACTACTGGGTATCTATCCAAAGAACTTGAAATCAGCAATTCCAAAAGTCCCATGCACCCCTATGTTCATTGTAGCATTATTTACAATAGCCAAGATGTGGAAGCAACCTAAGTGCCCATCGACTGATGATCAGATAAAGAAGATATGGTGTGAATATATATATATATATATATATATATATATATACACAATGGAATACTATTCAGCCATAAAAAAGGATAAAATCGTCCCATTCACAACAACATGGATGGACCTTGAGGCTATTATATTAAGTGAAATAAGCCAGATAGAGACAGACAATCTCTGTATGTCTCCATACACATGTGGAAGTTAAACAGGTAGACAGAACAGATTAGTGGTTACCAGGGGAATGGGGGGTGTGAGGGTGGGCTCAAAGGGTGAATGGTGCACCTATAACACGACTGACAAACAATAATGTACAACTGAAATTCCACAAGGTTGTAAACTATCATAATCTCAATAAAAATTTTTTAAAAAATGGAGAAAGTCTATGAGAATTATCTAACTCAATTAGGAAAAGCAACATAAGGATAATGAGTATCGCAGAAGGAGAAAAGAGGGAGAAGGGCACAGAGAGCTTATTTAAAGAAATAATAGCTGAGAACTTCCCAAACCTGGGGAAGGAACGCGATACATAAAGCTAGTAGAACACCTAATTATCTCAATGCAAAAAGACCTTCTCTAAGTCACATTATATTAAAATGGTCAAAAGTAAATGACAAAGAAAGAATATTGAGGGCAGCCAGAGAGGAGAAAATAATAAGCTACAAAAGAAACTCCATTAGGCCATCAGCAGATTTTTCAGCAGAAACTCTATAGGCTAGGAGAGAGTGGAATGATATATTCAAAATATTGAAAGATAAAAACTGTCAGCCAAGAATACTCTATCAAGCAAAGTTGTCCTTCAGATATGAAGGTGAAATGAAGGTTTTCACAAACAAACAAAAGCTGAGGGAGTTCATTGCCACTAGCTCTGCCTTATAAGAAACCTTGACAAGAGCTCTCCTACCTGAAACAAAAAGGCAAAGTTACAAAGCTTTAAGCAAGGTGATAAACAGACAGATATAAGCAGAAAATTGAAACTCTATACCAGAATAGGTTAGTAAACACTTAATTATAACATAAAGGCTAAAGAGAAAGAAAGCATTAAAAATAACTATAACCACTTCAATTTTGTAACAAACTCACAATACAAAAAAGGGATAATTTGTGACAAAAAAACACAGAAGGGGAATAAGGACAGAACCTGTATAGGCAAATGGGGATAAGATGCTATCAGCAGAAAAAAGACTATCTCATCAATGAAATCTTTTATACAAAGCTCATAGTAACCACAAAACAAAATTCAGAGCAGAGTCATGAAAAAAGAAGAAACTGAGAAACACATCCACAGAAAACCACCAAACTGAAATGGCAGACAGAAACACAAGGGAAAGGAAACAATGGAAATTTAGAACAACCAGAAAACAAAAGATAAAATGGCAATATTAAGCCCTCATATATCAATAATCATCCTAAATGTAAATGGATTTAATTCATCAATCAAAAGACAGAGTGGCTGAGTGGATTAAAAAACAAGACCCAACAATATGCTGCATCCAGGAGACCCATCTCAGCTCTAAAGAGAAATGTAGACTCAAAATGAAGGAATGGAAGATGATACTCCAATCAAATGGCAACCAAAAGAAAGTGGGTGTAGCAATATTTATATCAGACAAAACAGACTTCAAGCCAAAAAAGATAACAAGAGAAAAATATGGGCATTATATAATGATAAAGGAGACAATCCACCAAGAAGACATGAAATTTATTAATATATATGCACCTAACATCAGAACACCAAAGTACATAAAGCAACTATTAACAGACTTAAAAGGAGAAATTGACAGCAACACAATAATAGTAGGGAACCCTAACACCCCACTTGCCTGGCTTACATCAATGGATAGATTGTCCAGACAAAGAGTTCACAAGGAAATATTGCCCTTAAGTGAAACACTAGACCAGATGGTCTTGATAGATATATTTGGATCATTCCATCCAAAGGCAGGGGAATACATATTCTTCTCAAGTGTACATGGAACATTCTGAAAGATACATCATATGTTAGGAAACAAAACAAGTCTCAATAAATTTAAGAAGATTGAACTCATATCAAGCATCTTTTCTGGCCAAAATGATATGAAACTAGAAATCAACTACAAGAAAAAAGCTGGAAAAATCGCAAATATGCGGAGACTAAAAACGTGCTACTGAACAACTATTGGACCAATGAAGAAATCAAAGGAGAAATCAAAAAATATCTGGAGACAAATGAAAATGAAAACACAACGTGCCAAAATCTATGGAATGCAGGAAAAGTGGTCCTAAGAGGGAAGTTTATAGCAATACAGGCATACTTCAAGAAACAAGAAAAATCACAAATAAACAATCTAATGCTACACCTAAAAGAACTAGAAAAAGAAGAACGAAGCCTGAAGCCAGAAGGAAAAAAATAACACAAATCAGAGAACTAAACATAATAGAGACTAAAAAGACAATAGAAAAAATCAATGAAATGAAGAGCTGGTTCTTTGTAAAGATAAACAAAATTGACAAACCTTTAGCTAGACTCACTAAGAAAAACAATGAGTAAAAGCTCAAATAAATAAAAATCAGCAATGAAAGAGGAGAAATTACAATAGATACCATAGAAATACAAAGGATTATAAGAAAATTCTATGAAAAACTATATGCCAATAAATTGGATAACCTAGAAGAAATGGATGTATTTTTAGAATCATACAACCTCCCAAAACTGAATCCAGAAGAAATAGAAAATCTGAATAGACCAATCACCAGTAAAGAGATTGAAACAGTAATCAAAAACTTCTCAAAAAACAGAAGTTCAGGACCAGACAACTCCTCTGGTGAATTCTACCAAACATTTGAAGAAGATTTAATACCTACCCTTCTCAAACTCCTCCATTTTCTAACTCATTTTACAAGGTCAACATTATCATGATACCAAAACCAGACAAAGACAACATGAAAAAGGGAAATTACAGGCCAATATTGCTGATTCACTTAGATGCAAAAATCCTCAAGAAAATATTAGCAAATCAAATACAACAATACTTTAAAAGGATCATACACCACTATCAAGTGGGATTTATTCCAGGGATGCAGGAAATGAATAAAAATCATAGATCATCTCCATAGATGTAGAGAAAGCATTTGACAAGATCTAACAACAATCTACAATGAAAACTCTCAATAAAATGGGTATAGAAGGGAAGTACCTCAACATAATAAAGGCCATATACAAAAAGCTACAACTAACATACTCAGTGGTGAAAAACTAAAAGCTATCCATCTAAGAACAGGGACAAAACAAGGATGCCCACTCTCACCACTCTTATTCAACATAGTATTGGAAGTCCTAGCCAGAGCAATTAGGCCAGAAAAAGAAATAACAAGTATCCAAATTAGAAGAGAAGAAGTAAAACTGTCACTATTTGTGGATGACATGATTTTATACATAGAAAACCCTAAATAATTTACCAGAAAGCTATTAGAAAAATTAGTGAATACAGTAGAGATTGTAAGGTACAAAATCAACTTACAAAAATCAGTTGCATTTCTTTACATTAGCAATGAACTAGCAGAAAGAGAAATCAAGAATACTATCCCATTTACAATCACAACAAAAAGAATAAAATATCTAGGAATAAATTTAACCAAGGAGGTGAAAGACTTGTACACTGAAAACTATAAGACATGGTTGAAAGAAATAGAAAAAGACATAGAGAATTGGAAAGATATTCCATGCTCATGGATTTGAAGAATTAATGTAGTTAAAATGTCCATATGACTTAAAGCAATCTACAGATTCAACATAATCCCAATCAGAATCCCAATGACATTTTTCATGGAAGTAGAACAAAGAATCCTAAAATTTATCTGGAACAGCAAAAGCCATCCTGAGAAAAAAGAAGAAAGCTGGAGGTATCACACCCCCAATTTCAAAATATACTACAAAGTTTAGTAGTCAAAACAGCATGGTATTGGCAGAAAAATAGACACACAGACCAATGGAACAGAAATGAAAGCCCAGAAATAATCCCACACATCTATGGACAGCCAATTTTCAACACAGGAGCCAAGAACACACAATGGAGAAAGGAAAGTCTCTTCAATAAATGGTCCTGGGAAAACTGTATAGCCACATGTAAAAGAATGAAAGTAGACCATTATCTTATACCCTATACAAAGCTCCAAATGGATTAAAGACTTGAATGTAAGACCTGAAACCATAAAACTCTTAGAAGAAAACACAGGCAGCACACTCTTTTTTTATCAGTCTTTTTTAATACCATGTCTCCTCAGGCAAGGAAAACAAAAGAAAAAATAAATAAATGGTTCTACATCAAACTAAAAAGCTTCTGCATAGGAAAGGAAACCATCAACAAAACAAAAAGACAACCTAACAATTGGGAGAGATATTTGCAAATCACATATCCAATAAGGAGTTAATATCCAAAATATATAAAGAACTCATACAACTCAACAACAACAAAAAATGACCTGATCAAAAAATGGGCAAAAGATCTCAACATTTTTCCAAAGAAGATATACAGTTGACCAACAGGCACATGAAAAGATGTTCAACATCAACATCACTAGTTATTATGAAAATACAAATCAAAACTACAGTGAGATAGCACCTCACTGCAGTCAGAATGTCTATTATTAAAAAGACAAGAAATAACAAGTGTTGGAGAGGATGGAGAGAAAAGTGAAACCTCATACACTGCTGCTGGGAAAGTAAATTGGTGCAGCCAATAGACGCATTGAAGAAATGAAGAACAATTTCACCTTACCCACGACATCCCTTCCCCAAGGCAGCACAGCTTGGTGCTGAGAGAGACCCCTTTAACCCACAATTTCTCCCACAGGGGAAAATGAGAGCATAGCGAATGAATACCCATGAAAATGTGGTGTGTGTGTGTGTGTGTGTGTATATATATCTAATGGAATTCTATTTTACCTTAACAAAGATGAAAATCCTGCCATTTGTACAACAGGAATGAACCTTGAGGACATTATTCTAAATGAAATAAGCTAGACACAGAAAGGTAAACACTGCATGGAATATATGTGGAATCTCAAAAAGTCAACTCATAAAACAGTGGTTACCAGGGTGGAGAAATAGGGAAGATGTTGGTTATAGGGTACAAACTTTCAGTTAGAATATAAATAAGTTCTGGAGATCTAATGTGCAGATGGTGACTACAGTTAATAATAATGTATTGTATCCTTGAAATTTGCTAAGAGGGTGTATCTCGAATGTTCTCATTAAAAAAAAACAACAAGAACTAACTGTATAACGTGGGGGATATGTTAATTAGCTTGACTGTGGTAATCATTTGATGTATATGTATAGCAAAGCATCACCTTGTATACCTTCTATATACAATTTTTATTTGTCAATCATACTTCAATAAAGCTGGGGGGGGGAAGAATCTTTGGAATTATTCAACAAAAGATTATATCCAAAAACTAAGAGAAGTATAGCATAAAAAGGAAGAAATTTTAGAAATTAAAAATATGATGGCTGAAAAAAATAATTCAATAGAAGGAATTAAAGTTTAAGAACTCTTAGAAAGTTGGAGAAAAAGGGGAGATGAAAGGGTGAGAGAAAAGAATTGAAAGAGATCTAGAGAGCAAAGAAAAGAGAGGAGAGGAAATTATCAATGTAATAACATAGGAAAATTTCCCTGGCCTCAAAGGTTTAATTCTTTATACAGAAGAGATTTTCCCAGTGAATAAAAATACACCCACATTTAGAACAAACTGTTGTAAAATTTTAGAGCACAAAGGTAAGGGAAATGTGCTAAAAGCTTTCAGACAGAAGAAACAGGTTTCTGCACTCTAGCAGAAAAAAGATTTATTATATGATATAAAGTGGCTCTGAGGGCTGATGAAGTAGGCTCTAATTTGGGTACCCAAGAACTATCCCCAAAGCCACACTGGAAAACTGACCACCAAGGGAAATTCCGCCCTTGCCATGAGCAGAAAAACACAGTATCAAAAGCTGGTTGGCAATTCAAAGAAACCATCACTATAGTTCCCAGCTCCAGAACCGCATCATCTCCACCACAATCCACACCAACAAAATGGACATCTCCCTCTAACTCTGGACTGCCGCAGAACTTGAGACCAGTCACTAGGATTTCTGCCACAGCTGATGGAGATAATTCCAATTCCTCCAACCTGGACTTGCAGCAGAAATAACCAAAACAGTAGAAAGGTAGCACTGACTTATGGCATTCACGTTCACCTTATAAATCTCACATGGGTGCACCTAATTGGCAGACCCTAAATCCCTTATGGAACTCCAGCAGCAATAGAATCTAAGAAGTGGAGTTCTTAACTTTCCAGTTTCTGCAGAATTGGAAGATATGTTAGAAGACAGTAAGGAAGACTGAAGAAACCAATCAATATTCTCTGTCATAGTCTAGCCTACACACACTCTTCTTTCATACTTAAACTTTCACACAAAAACAGCTACCATATAACTGCATTTAGTCTCTCCAGGAAAGGAGAGAACTAAAGTCTTAGTCACTGCACCCACTTCTCAACCCACTGTTGATGTCCTGAAACCCAGTGGTTCTCAAAGCCTAGCCTACATCAGAATCACCTGGAGGACTCATTAAACAGGAGAGCTGGGCCCCACCCCCAATGTTTCTGACTTAGTAAGTCTTGGATACAACATGAAAATTTGCGTTCACTACAAGTTCCTAGGTGATGCTGATGCTGTGTGTGCAGGTTCAAGAGTTTGAGAACCACAGGTATAACCTAGGAATAAATTAAGTCACAGTCTGTAATTGGTAGGTTTTATATAACTTCTGTCTTCAACTACCTATTTCATGTTCCTTTTGCCCTCAATCAGGACTCAACTGGTCAAAGTTCTTTATTTGGTAAGGGTTCTCAGAACCAACTTGGAATATGTGGTTGAAGATGGCTCAGCCTCTGGCAAGCATGGGTCATTGAATTACAGTATAAAGTGTATACCTCTTCCCCATTACCTCTCTCTACCACCACTAGGTGGATCTTAAGTCTTCAGGAAATACACCTGTATTGAGTTACTCCATAACATTTTAGGCTTTATCTGTTACATTATCTACTGTTGCTTAATTAATACACGATTGCTTATAATAAAATATTATAAATACATGCACTGGCTTAGCAGTTGGTCAGTGAATGGTGAAGCAAGTGATATCAGATGCCAGAAAGGTAGAGATTCATACTATACAGTCTCAAAGTATTTGGTTAAAAAACAGCTATCACTGTGGTAATTTGGAAGGCAAAGTGCCTGCAGAGTCTGTAACTCCAGGGAAAAAGGTTTGAAAACAGAATGTTAGAGGTGTATCTTGTTACTATTGACTGTTTAGCAAAGTATAAGATGAAAGAGATGAGCTCAGGCAATAAATAGGTGTATGCAAATAGAAATGAAATAGAGAAATACCAGACATTTGGGGCTGCAAATGACCGGAAAAGTGGACTTCCACTAGACCCTAAATTCTAGATAAAAGACTGAGAAAGGTTTTGATCAACACAGGCCAATTAAGCCTAATCTTTATGAAAAAATTCAGTTTAAAAGTATGGCCTTCACCCAAGCTTGATGACCTCACGGCAGTCACCTTTAAATTGAAAGAGATGCATGGAGGTTAGGAAGCAAAGAATTAAACCAGACTTGAGAATTAAATCTGAGAAAGAACTTTGGATATGGCTAATGACTTATAAAACTGCCTGGAAGAAAAAAATACCAAAAGTTTACTAAGATTTGGAAGAAATTCTATTGATAAAGAACCATGAGTGTAGACTAAAAATGCATTTCCTTGTTCAAACTTTAAAACAACCTTCTGGTGGACTTCAGGTTGCAACCACAATGGATTAATTTCCATCAGACTAAACTTCCCACTGAAAGCAACTATAAAAACAGTGAAAATATATAAAACAAGTGTTTGAAGAGATTGAAGACTTAACAATGCAGGTAGGACTTGAGAGCCTGTGATTCTCGAGAGAAGTGAAACACAAGGGGAGCTCCACATCACCCCGGCTTTTTCCCTGACAGCATTTACCAAATTGTGATGCCAAGGACTAGAGTTCAAGCAGAATGAGGTAACCTAGTACACAGAGGAAACAAGAGGTCAGAGTACAAAGTTGTCAAAGTGGCTGAACTCTGGTGGAAAAATACCCAAGAGGAAGGAACTGCAAAAAAGGAACTTCAAAACCTTCATATAAACTCCCTTTAATTTGTTGGCCAGCTCCTAAATGATGCGTGCAAAGACGAAAACTTGAAGAAACCCAACAGAAAACAAAAACTGAGATTTTTAAATTTTTTTATTTTTTGGTGAGGAAGATTTGCCCTAAGTTAACATGTGTTGCCAATCCTCCTTTTTCTTTTTTTTTTTGCTTGAGGACGATTAGTCCTGGGCTAACATGTGTGCCAATCTTCCTCTATTTTTTTATGTGGGATGCCTCCACAGTATGGCTGATGAGTGGAGTAGGTCCCTGCCAGTATCCAAACCCGTGAACCCGGGCTGCTGAAGCAGAGCATGCAGAACTTTAACCACTTGGCCAGCGGCTGGGCCCCAGAAACTGAAATTTTACAGAGCTGAGCAGAGGTTTCAGCAGTCATATGGTATAGAAGTCAAAGATAGGAATTTAAGTACTGCTGAGAGGAAGGGATCTTAGTAAATATCCCAGGCTTTCACCTAGAAGGGTGACGCTCTAGATGTCAGAACCACGCTTTAAGAATAAGGGCTACGTCCTAATGGTAAGGACAAAACTGAGATAGACTAGTTCTAACATAGGCTAAAACCAAGCCTCCATGGGTTCAAGGTGATCTGCTGGCCGATCACGATCCTTAATGACTAGGCCACGTCCATGCTAGGCCAATACAACCTCAGAAATCCTTCCTATTCTTTTCCTCCATGCTTCCTCCATTCTATTGGCTGGATGTTGGTGCTCAAACTTATACTGAAAGCCATGTATTGAAGATGATAGAGCTCAGGTCCCTGAATGTGAAGCAGAGCTTCCTACTCATCCTGCTGAACGGGCTTTTAATAATAAATAATCTTGTGTTGTGTTACTGAGACAAGAGTTTTCTTTATTACAGTGGCTAGAGTTACCTTAACTAACATAACATCTCTAGATTCATCACCTCATTTAAATGCTATGACATAGGTATTATTATCTCTGTTTTCTAGCTCGAGAAACTAAGGCCTAAGAAAATTAAATGACCAACCTAAGGTCATTCAGTTCATAAATGACAAGGCTAAGGTTAGATTTTCTATTTCTTCTTGAATCAGTTTTCCTGGTTTGCGTCTTTCTAGAAATTTGTCCATTATGTCTAGGTTTTCTAACCTGTTAGCATACAAATGTTCTCATGTTTTCCTTGTAATTACTTTTTATTTCTGTAAGGTTAGTAGTAATGCCCCCTCTTTCATTCCTGATTTTAGTAATTTGAGTCCTCTCTCTTTTTTTCCTGTTTAGTCTAGCTAAAGGTTTCGTCAATTTTGTTGATCTTTTTGAAAAACCAACTTTTGGTTTTGTTGAAAACCAAACATTTGAAAAATATGATGTGGAAAGTCTTCAAATCAGTTTCTTCCTCTTCTCCAGGGTTTTTTGTTTTTGTTGTTTTTGCCGTTTGTTATAGTTGTTGTTTGTTGTGACTTTTCTGAACTACTTCTGTAAAGTCTGTAAAGTCTGTATTCCTTGTCTTGTATGTGGCCATGGAAGATTCTTCTTGGTTAGCTTAGTTCTCAGCTAATGATTAGACAGAGAGCTCCTTAAAGGCCTGAAAACTTCAACACTAAGCCAGGCAGTTGCTGACTGTCCCTGAGCCTTCGCTTCTTGGTTATATAGAGCCTCAAGGTCAGCCTAAGGTGAATGCTTAGGGCCTTCTCAGGTCTTTCCTGAGCTTATGCTTAGTTTAGCACAACCCTGAACATGTGTGTGGGTTTCTAGGGTTTCATGAATTTGTTGGAGCTTTTCCAAGTTCCTACATTCTCCAGTTTTTCCTTTTAAGCTCCTTTTTGGTTAAGCTATGGTTTGCCCCAACTGTTTCCATTGCCTAAGGTGGCAGCAAAGTTAATCAATTCCCTCTCATTGTTTATGACAAACACTTCAGGGGAAAAGGCTTTTTGCAATGAGTTGGCTCTGAATCAAATCAAATGAAGACATCCTGGCAAGTGAGATCTTCTAGGGAACCACCAGATAGGTGAAATAATGATAACTCTCTTGGAATTAGGCTTTGAAGGAGCTCCAACCTGTCTGCCTTGTCAGGTGGCTGCCAGGCTGCTGTTTTTACCATGCTTGTGAGCCATTGTTTTTCAGTGCTTCAGCAGAGCTGGAGATGAGGATATTGGATTAGAGCCAGTTAAAATATCACCAAGTTTGCTGTTCTTACTGAGATTCAGCTGTTTTTCTTGAATAAATGCTGAATTGTTACAAGTCTTTGCTTAATTTCCAGAGTTCTGAAAAAGTTGATTCTGACAATTTTGCAGGTTTTCTCATTGCTTTTGTGGAGAAAAGAATTTTCAGAGGTCCTTATGCCCCCATTTTTGCTGATGTCCCTCTACAGCTATGATTAGAATTCAAGCCCTCTCACTCCTTGACCAGTCCTCCTCCTGTTACGTCTGCGGTTGTCAGTCTTTCATGCATCACAATCACCTGGAAGGCTTGCTAAAATGCAGATTGCTGGCCTCCACACCTGGAGTTTCCAAGTCACGTCGGACCCTAGAACTACTTGAGAATTTGCATTTTACAAAAGTTCCCAGGAATGCTGATGCTGTTGGTCTGGGAATCATTCTTTAAGAACCACTGCATTACACTATGTGGTACCTTCACCATTGCCTTAGGCAGTGCTTCTTACCTCTGGAATCAAATTAATAATGCATATAAGTCAATAATACACATTATTATCTCTCGAGACACATAATAATACAATACATAAGCTAATATGTATTTAGCACTTACACATGCTACGTATGATATGCTTTACATTTATTAGGTTATTTAATCTACACAACAACTCATGAATAGGCATTATTACTTTCCCCACATTTAAATTGGAAATTGAGCCCAGAGAGGTATGTAGATTACCCAGAGGCACACAGCTATAAATGCAGGAGCTAATATAAGAATATGGTCTGTTTGATTCTAGAATACATGCTTTAAGCCCCCACAGCAGTTTCCCAAAGAGTAACACAGATCACTTTCGAGGCCTTGAATGACTTTAGTTCGGACATGCATGCAGAATCAAAAACAATGACTCACATGGTGAGAAAGTGATTCCTATCTTGGTTCTATTTTTCTATCATTTGATTCCATCATGACAAAAATGCTATTTGCATGCTTAGTCATTAATATGTGTCCAATGCTCATAACATCCCCTTTTAACAGGAAATGGGCTCTAGACTCAGACTTTAGTAGACAATAGTTTCCAGCCAGAATTTAAAAACATTGTTTTATGTTCACTTTTCTTACAGTTATTTTCTACTTAGGATAGATGATAGAGGTCTCTCATTTATAGTGATTTTATAAAGTTTCCCTCTAAAAGAAATAGAAGAGGGGCCGGCCCCTTGGCCCAGTGGTTAAGTTCTTGTGCTCCGCTTTGGCAGCTGGGGGGTTTCGCCAGTTCCGATTCTGGGTGTGCACATTAGCAACTGCTCATCAAGCTATGCTGAGGCAGCATCCCACATGCCACAACTAGAAGGACCCACAACTAAAAACACACAACTACGTACCCGGGGGCCTTGGGGAGAAAAAGGAAAAATGAAATCTTTAAAAAAAAAAGAAATAGAAGAAAAATACATTTATTTAAAGAAAATAATAAATAATACTGTGAGTAGTATACACAGATACGGTATGAAAAAGACTGAAATTTGGGGAAACTTGCCACAACAAACAGGTTAGTATATCTAATTGGATCAATATGCGACATCTTAAAGGGAGATTAGGGAAATGTGATTAAAATATGAATTCTCTTTCAAAGAGGGAGAGACTTGGAATGAAAAAGTCACAGCATCTAGAACAACATGTGCAAAGCAGAGAAATATCAAGCGGAAAATGGTATCTTCGTAAGAAATGTACTACAGGGGTAGACTGCGACTTAGAGATTTCACAAAACAAATTCTCATAACCTAAGTTTCTTCAGCAAATTTTGGATAATTTGTTTTCATCAACAGCAGGAAAAAAAAAAATTAGTCTCCGTTTACTGGCAGGCGATTTTGCAGTTGCCAGAGACAGCAGAAGAAGTGGGGCTCTTAATTTTGGGGGGAGGGCACGCAATAAATATATCCTGGGCACTGGGTGTGTGTGTGGAGGGGCTTGGGGAATAAGATAAGAGGAGAGGACTGTAATCAGAGAAGCGTACACGTTCCGGATGAAAAAAGAGGACATGCGCAGGATGAAGAAAGAATTTAGCAACACTGATATGATTAACTAAACTGTTGCCCGGGTTTAAATTAAGCAAAGTGTTCACAGACTACAGCTGTTTTATTTATTTTGGTTGCATGTGATGGGAGCTGTTACTTCCCGGTTTGACAACCTATCAGCCTCAAGACGCAAACGGGAAGGCTCTGGTCCGGCCAAGGCTATAAAGAGGAAACGCAGGTCTCCCCATAGCCCGCCCCCGTCCCAATACAATCAGAACTGAGGCGGGCAAGGGTCTGCCTGTAGGGAGGAAGGGGAGAAGACACTACATAGCGACCAGAGTCAGGGTGGGCAAACGTGCAGTTCCTCCGTCTGCTCTTTTTCTCTTGTCCCAGCCATATCTGAACTGCAACGGACTGAACTTTATGCCAGGAGACTTTAACCTTGTTAGCCAGGTTTCCAGTCGAATTAGGATTGACTTTAATGCCTCCATTTGGGCTGCTGCTGTTAGAATTTCTGTAAAAGTCTAGCTGCGCCAGTCCTGCCCTTAGCTCTCCACACCCTCTTCCCTTTCCCTGAGACCCCGCCCTTTTCTCCCAGCCCAAACCACAAAAGGCTGTGCGGCTCCAGCCTCAGCACGGCGCCCGGGCCCCTCCCCGAACGTCGCAGCGCTGCAGGCAAAGGAGCCCGGCCCAGACCGGGACGGGGCGGAGTGTGGCCTCGTCCTTCCGCTCTTCGACCAATCGATGAAGCCTCCCTGAACGAGGAGGGGGAAACCGGCCGTAAAGACAGTCCAAATATTTTTCCCTTTTTCTGCCACGTCCCAACCACTTACGTGAACCCACTCCTCAGGTTTTGATTGGACATGTGGATTTTTCCTGTAGAGATCCTTCAAGTCTATTGGTCGGCGCCGTTTTGGGGGCGGGGCTTGCCTGCCCTCCCCTTTCTCCTGTACCGCGGCGCAAGGGGCGGGACGCGCCGCCACCGCCTCTGCTTCCGCCGCCGCCGCCGCCGTCGCCGCCGCCGCTGCCGCCGCCTGCCGCTGCGCGTTCGGCGGGGGAGGAGTCGGAGGCGGAGAAGAAGGCGGTGGTGGCGGGTGGAGGATCGAGCGCTGTTCTCGCTCCGGAGCCGCTGCACAGTTCGGTGAGGGGATTTTTTTTTTTTTAAATCTGGCTTGTTCTGATGTTGGGAATGTGAGGGTCGGGCGACGAAATTGTTGCTGTCACCTCCTCCGCTTCTGATTTTCTCTCCTCGAGATGGAGCGGGGCCTGTCCCTGGCCCACTGCGCCGGCCATGGTGGGTGGGGTTGATGGCTGGCTCGGAGAGGCCTTCTTCGCCTCCTGGGCCCCGTCCAGCCCGGACCGGGGGCCTCGCTCGTGTCCGTGGCCACCGGGCCCGCAGCCCACGGTGGAGGGCATCGATTGGTGTCAGGGGTCTCCACCGGCCGCCTTTTCCTGCTGCTGCTTCTGCTGTCCTTGGTGCCGTGGCCAAGGACCCCGCTGCTTTTCTCCCCACACTCGCGACTGTATGAGAGCGTGTCCCCACCAGCCCCTCACACCCGCCTCCTCTGCCCGTCGCCAGTCACCCCGCAGAGAGCTGATGCATCTTACGCCACAGGCCTGCCGCCCCCCTCCCCCGAAAAACCTGCCGTTGCCGTCGCTCTGCTGGCTGTGTTTGCATTTTCCCCGATTGTCAGCGAGGCTCAGGCACGCAGACACCCTGTCCAAAGCCTAGCAATCGTTCTTCTCCAGATATTAGCCCCCTTCCATCACTGCTGCCCCCCGTTAGCGATGTCAAGTCACAGCACGCCTCTGGCAGATGCAGCTTCAGTTTCGGCCTCCCTAAGATTACTGCTTGTTAATCATTTTGCGCACATTCAAAATGGTGAGTTTAAAGCCGCTCAGATCAAGTTGAAGAAAAGAGGAGGAGGTAAATAGTCTTTCTGCAGAGAGGAAGAAGAATCTAGGCGACGTCCCTCTCCAGGCATGAAAAATGATTTTTTTACATACGCGTAGGCACTACTTTGAGTCTGCTGGTTCCGTGAAGTTTACGATTTTTTAAAAGGCTTAATATATTGTTATTTTAGCATGAACTATTTGGTCAGTTAAATTTCTTTAAAATGGCAGTCACCTTTGCTGAAGACTACAGATCATTTGAAGAGTGTGTACGCAAACATGAGGATAACAAATAAATGTTTCAACTTTTTTTCAATTTGTAATCGCCTTCTGGAATTCGTTATTTTTATATGAAATAACTTTAATTTTTAAAAATTAATTACAGACATGCAAGCTCGAAGTAAAATTCAGCAATATCGAAAAAGGATTGTTAGGTAAAATGTGAACGTTTCTTTTCATCCCCAGTCCCGCTCCAGTGTCTAGAGTTAACAATTTACTGTGCATCTTTCTAAATGCACTATTAAACATATATACGTTTGTGTAAAGTTTTTTTTAGCAGGGGGGATATCAAACATATTGATATATCACTTGCTTTTTTCACTCATAATTATATATTTTGGCCATCTTCAGTTGTATTATTTACTTATTTTATATAAAAGTCTCCCTAATACTTTTTAAAGGCTAAGTGATATTTCATTAGTTTGAATGGGCTGTAATTTATTTAACCATTCCCTTACTGAAAGACGTTTAATTAGTTTCTTAACTTTTTAATTTATTGATTAGTTTTTAATTGCAAACTATAAATCTTTCTAAATTTAAAAAATTCAAACAGTATGGAAGAATGTAAGGTAAAAAGTGCAAGTCTCACTACCCCATCTAGTCCTGCCTTCATCCTAAGAGTCACCTGTTCAGAAAACTTCCTCTGTTTGCATGTGTGATTATTTCTGGAGTGCGGATTCCTAGAAATGGAGTTGCTGGGTTAAAGGGTATGCACATTTAAAATTTTATAACCATTTCTCCTTCCTTATTACTCTCTTCAAAATTATTCTTGACTGTTTCTTATGCATTTCTTCTCCAGATGAACTTTTAGACTCAACTTGGAAATTAAATAAAAATCCTTTGGTATTTTGAATGAGATTATATTGAAATTTTAGATTAATTTGGAGTGAACTGACCTGTATGATATTGAGTCTCTTGCCTCAGAAATGTATGTATGTATGGTTTGTCTCTCCATTTTATTCACATCTTGCTTTGTATTCTTAGGGAAAGTTTTATAGTTTTTTCCCCATATGTATGACATTTCTTCTTAGTATTCTTAGGTATTTTATGATTTGATTGCTCTGGTGAATGGAAACTTTCAGTAACATTTCTCTCTCTTTTCTGGTTATAGGAAAACTTTTAGAATTTTTTCTCTTTACCGTGTCTGATCACTTTATTGAATTGATGGTTATCTGAAAATATTCACGATTTTGTGGCTTTCCAGTTTTTATAACTTAGGTGTTTTCCTCATTGCTTTGGCTATTATATGTCCTACATAATGTTGAATAGTAGCAGTGATAGCTAAAAACTTGGTGGTGTGTTTCTGACTTTAAGGGGAACACTTCTAATGTTTTAGCATCAATTATGATGTTTGCTGAAGCTTTCTGATAAATAGAGAATATCAGGTTAAAATATTTTCTTCTAATCTTGGCATTCCAAGATGATTTCAGTGTTGTTTTTCATTTCTGACGACATTTTAAAAAACCATAAATGGGTATTGAATTTTATTGATATTTTAAGTGGTTATATAAGGGCATCACCCGTGTTGCCTGGTTAATATTTTCCCAAGAGAGCTCCTTTTTTTTTGAGGAAGATTAGCCCCGAGCTAACATCTGCCACCAATCCTCCTCTTTTTGGTGAGGAAGATTGGCCCTGAGCTATCATCCATGCCCATCTTCCTCTAGTTTTTTATATGTGGGACGCCTGCCACAGCATGGCTGGACAAGTGGTGCATATGTCCACCCCCTGGATCCGAACTGGCAGACCCCGGGCCACTGAAGCGGGACTTGCGAACTTAACTATTGCGCCACCAGGCTGCCCCTAGAGGTCCTTTTTAAAGAATCAACTTTCTTGGAGATAATTTACATACAGTGAAACACATATTTAAAATATACAGCTCAGTGTGTTTTGACAAATGTGTACACCGATGTCACCACCACCATAATCAAGAGTAGAATATTTTCATTACCATAATCAAGATATATAATATTTTTGTCATCTCCAAAAATTCTCTTCTGCCTTTTAGCACTAAGTCACATTTTTCCCCTCAACCCTGGGAAACCATTTGTCCTCTTTTTCTCTGTATAATTGTTTTCATTTGTTCTAGATTTCATATAAATGAACTTGTATAATATGTACTCTTTTGCATCTGGCTTTTTC
The DNA here is from genome assembly GCF_037783145.1 of Equus przewalskii. NCBI lineage: Eukaryota > Metazoa > Chordata > Mammalia > Perissodactyla > Equidae > Equus > Equus przewalskii. The sequence goes on from NC_091843.1 coordinate 60,976,550, forward strand.
TCTCAGCATGATGCTTTTGAGGATCATCCCTGTTTTTGTGTATTTAACTGGTTCATGACTTTTTATTGCTGTGTAGTACTACATGGTTTTGATTTACCACAATTTGTTGACCATTTCACCTATTTATGGATATTTGGATTGTTTCCTGTTTGGGACTGTTATTAGTAGAGCTGCTAAGAACATTCATTAATGAGTTTTTGTGTGAACAGTAAGTTTTCGTTTCTCTTGGGTAAATACTTAGAAATAGACTTGTTGGGTTGTATGGTATATGAATGTTTAAATATAAAAACCTGCCAAACTATTTCCCATTTTACAGTTCTAGTTGCTCTGCATCCTCACCAACACTTGGTTATTTCAGTCTTTTTAATTTTAGCCCCTCTAGTGGATGTGTAGTAGTATCACAGTGTAATTTTAATTTGCATTTGTCTCATGCTTAATGACACTATGAATTTGCTCATGTGTTTGTGGGGGTCGTTTGTATGTCTTCCATTGTGAAGTATCTGTTCAAATCTTTGCCCATTTTTAAACATGGAGTTGTTTACCTTATTGAGTTGTAAGAATTCTTTGTACGTTTTTTTTTTTATACAAGTCCTTTGACCCACAAAACACATGCACACACATTGCAATTGGAGACTTAGGTTTTTGTTTTCCTAACTTTTTAAAATAGATGAACTTCTAATTTTGGTTAAATTCAACTTGTCAGTTTTTGCCCATGGTTTGTGTTTCTGTGTTCTAAGTTTGCTCAATGCAAAGTTGTGCAGATTTCCTCTTATGTTTTCTTCTACAAGTTTTATGTTGGGCTTTTATGTTAAGGTATGTCATCCATTTTGAATTAATTTTTATTTATGGTGTGAGATAAGGGTCAAAGCTCATTTTCCCAGTTCTAGCCCCATTTGTTGGGAACGCTTTCCCTTTCCCCATTGAATTAAACTTAGTCAGAAATCAGTTAACCATATATGTGAGTCTATTCTGGATTGTCCTCTTGATCTTTGTAATTGTCATTTTGCCAATTCCACGTTGTCAGGATTATTGTTGCTTTATAATCAGTCTTGAAATCAGATAATGAGAGTCCTCCAACTGTATTCTTTTTCAGAATCATTCTGCTATTCTAGTTCCTTTGCTTTTCCAGAAAATGTTTTAGAAGTGACTTGTTGGTTTCTGCAAAAAGTGCTGTTGAGGATGTTAATATAGATTGTGTTGAATGCATCAGTTTGGGAAGAACTGACATTTTAATATTGAATCAATCAATGAAGACAGGATATCTTCATTTGTTTAGATCTTTGATTTCTTTCATCAGCGTTTTGTAGTTTCAGCATAAGATATCGTTGCTCATATTTTGTTAGATTTATATATATTTCATCACTTCTGATACTTTTTTTTTTAAAGATTGGCACCTGAGCTAAAAACTGTTGCCATTCTTCTTTTTTTTTCCTGCTTTTTCTCACCAGATCCCCCCAGTACATAACATAGTTGTGTGTGTGTGTGTGTACATATATATATGTATATATATATATATTTTTTTTTTAGTTGTGGGTCCTTCTAGTTATGGCATGTGGGATGCCACCTCAGCGTGGCCTAATGAGTGGTGCCATGTCCGCACCCAGGATCCAAACCAGTGAAACCCTGGGCTGCTGAAGCAGAGCGCGTGAACTTAACCACTCAGCCACAGGGCCCGGCCCCTTCTGATACTATTGTAATTGATAATTTTCTTAAATTTCAGTTTCCAGTTGTTCATTGATTGTATGTAAAAATACAGTTGGCTTTTGCATACTGTCCTTGAATCTGGCAACCTTCGTAAATTCACTTATTCGATTAAGTTTTGTAGATTCTTTGGGAGTTTTCTATGTAGATAGTTATGTCATTTTTAAATATAGAATAGTTTTATTTCTCTTGTTTTCAATTTGTATGTACACCTTTCCCTCCTTTTTTTTTTTTTTTATATTGCACTGGTTAGGACTTCCAATATGTTGCTGAACAGGAATGGTGAGAGTGAATATCCTTTTCTTATTCCTGGTCTTAAGAGGAAAGCTTTCAGTCCTTCATTATTAAGTATAATAGGGCCCTTTGTCAAGTTAAGGATGTTCCCATTTTGTTCCTAGATTGCTGAGAGCTTTTATGATTAGTAGACATTGAGTTTGGTCAGATGTTTTTACTGTATTGGTTGAGATGATCATATGGTTTATCTTTTTTGGTCTGTTGATAAGATGAATTACATTGATTTATTTCCAGATGTTGAGTCAACCTTGCATTCTCTGGATAGACCTCTCTTGGTCATGATGTATTATCATTTTCATAAATTAGTGGATTGGATTTCATAATATTTTGTTGAGTACTTTTTTGTATCTATGGCCATGAAGGATGCCTTTTCATGTAATTTTTTGTATCAGGGTAATGCTGGCCTCATAGAGTTGGAAAGTGTTTCTTCCTCTTATATTTTCTGAAAAATTTTGCATAGGATTAGTATTTATTTCGTAAATGTTAGAGTTTGCAAGCTAACCCATCTGGGCCTAGAGTTTTCTTTGCTGAAAGGTTTTAAAGGTTAAATTCAATTACACTAATAGGTATAGGATGATTATGGTTATCTCTTTCTTTTTGAAAACTTTCACTCTGACTAAATGAGTCACTTTTACTCACTATATGAGCTTTAGTAGTTGTGTCTTTCAAAAAATTTGTTTATTTCATCTATTTATTACCATAAAGTTGTTTCTTTATTATCCTTTTAGTGTCTGTAGCATCTGTGGTGATGTCTTTTCTTTCATTCCTGATATTGGCAATATATCCTGTCTTTTGTCTTTATTAGTTTGTTTCCAGGTTTATCAATTTTATTAATTTCTCCAAAGATCCACATTTTTTTTTTTTTTTTTTTGAGGAAGATTAGCCCTGAGCTAACTACTGCCAGTCCTCCTCTTTTTTTGCTGAGGAAGCCTGGCTCTGAGCTAACATCCGTGCCCATCTTCCTCTAGTTTATACGTGGGACACCTACCACAGCATGGCTGCCAAGCAGTGCCATGTCCGCACCCGGGATCCGAACCAGCGAACCCCAGGCTGCCGAGAAGCGGAATGTGCACACTTAACCACTGTGCCACCAGGCCGGCCCCCAAAGATCCACATTTTTATTTTATTGCTTTTTGTGTGTGTGTTTTCAATTTCATTGATTTCTACTCTTTACCATTTCTTTTTGTATGCTTTGGGTTTAGATTCTCTATGTTCTTATCTCTTAGCTGTAAGCTTAGGCCATTAATTTGAGGGCTTTTTCTTCTTTTCCTTCTAAGCATTACTTTAGATATTCCCACAAATTTTATGTTGATTTTGCTTGTCTGTTCCTGTAATTGATTTCTGTGTTTAATTCTGTTATAGACAAGATAACATTTTTTTTTAAATTTCTTTGAAATTCTTTGAAGTTTGTTTTATGGCTCAGAATATAGTCAGTCTTGGTAATCGTTCCGTGTGCACTTCAAAATAATATGTATTATGCTGCTTTTGGGTAGAATTTTCTATGAATTGTATATTTCATATTAAATTCTAAATTTTATGTTAAATATTCTATAATTGTCAGACTAAGTTGATTGACAGGGCTTGTTAGATTTTCTATTTTCTTACTGAGGTTTTGTGTGCTTGTTTTGTTGATCACTGCAAGAAGAATTGAATTATGAATCTACAATTATGGATTTGTGTATTTCTCCTTTTTGTTCTAACTATTTTTACTTCATATGTTTTGAACCTCTGTTAGGTGCATGTATATTTAGGATTGTTATGTCTTCTTGGTGCATTGAATTTTTTTTTCTTTTTCTTGAGAACAATTGGCCCTGACCTAACATCTACCACCAGTCCTCCTCTTTTTGCTGAGGAAGCCTGGCCCTGAGCTAACATCCATGCCCATCTTCCTCTACATTATATGTGGGGTGCCTGCCACAGCATGGCTTGACAAGCAGTGCATAGGTCCACACGCAGGATCCAAACTGGCGAACCCTGGGCTGCCAAAGTGGAATGTGCAAACCTAACTGCCGTGCCACTGAGCAGGCTCCTGCATTGACTTTTTTATCATTATATAATATTTCTCTTTATCTCTGGTAGTATTTTGTCTTCTGTGTTCTACTTTATCTAATATTAATATCACCACTCCACCTTTCTTTCAATTAATATTTGTATATCTTTTTACTTTCAGTCTATGCCTTTGTATTTAAAGTTGGTCTGCTGTAGACAACCCACCATTTTTATCCTGACAATCTGTCTTTTTTATGAGATATTTAGACCATTTATGTTTAATGTAATTATTGATGTAGTGGATGTAAATCTACCATCTTACTAGTTGTTTTCTGTTTAAACTATTTGCTCTCTGTTCTCTATTTTGAGTCCCTTTTATCTTCATTATTGGCTCACTACTTATACTTATGTTGCCTCTTTGAAAAAATTATACTGGTTTTCTCTACGATTTACATTACATATCTTTAATTGCAGTGTATATTCAAGCAGTGTTATGCCACTTTTTATATAATGTCAGAGCTCTACAACAGTATATTTCCAATTTTTCCTTACTATCTTATGTGCTATTACTTTCATACATTTTACTTTTACATATGCCATAAATTTATAAGACCTTGCTACTGTGTTTGCTTTAGAACTGCATTGTCCAGTACATTAGTCACTAGCCAGTGTGACTGCTTAACTGTGGATTTAGAGTAGTTAGTATTAAATTAAGTTCAAATTAATTTTCATCTGTTATGCTAGCCATTTTTCAAGTGCTTAATAGCCACATGTAGTTTTTAGCTTTCATATTGAACTGTGTAAGATAAAGAACGTTTCCATCATCTCACAGAGTTCCGTCAGACAGTGCTACTTTCCGCAGTTGTGTTTTCAAGTAAGTGAAAATAAGAAACAAATATATTTGACAGTTACCTTCACTTTAATTATTTTAAGAGTTCTGCATTTTCTTGTAGAATCAAGTGTCTTTTATTCTTTCTGCCTGAAGAACTTCATATTACATTTCTTGCAGTTTGGGTCTTTTGGTAACCAAGTCTTGAATGGGCTTGAAAGTGCTTTATTTTACCTTTTCTTTTGAAGAATCTTTTGCTAGGTATAATATTCCTTGTTCACAGTGTATTTCTTACGTTACTTTAAAGAATAATTACTTAAAAGAATAAAAGAATGCCATTGTGTCTTTTGGCTTGCATAGTTTCTGATAAGAAGTCAGTTGTAATTCTTATCTTCATTTCTCTGCATCAAAGATGTTTCCTTTATCATTGGGTTTTTTTTATAGCAGGTTGAATATGATTTGTCTTTGGTGGGGGGTGTTTTGTATTTATCCTGCTTTTTGTAGATGGTCACTGAGATTTTTAGATTTATGTTTGATTTCTTAGATCTATTTGGAAGTTTCTCAGCATTTTCTCTTCTGATATTTCTTCTGCATCGTTTACTCTCTCTTCTCTGGTGTTCTAATTACACATAGTAGTTCATTTGATACAGTGCCAGAGTTCTTTGAGGCTCTGTTCTGATTTTTTTCCCTCCCCCTTTTTTGTTTTTTTTAATGACTTTGTATCTCAGTTTGGGTAATTTCTCATGTCTTGCTGCTTACTTATGCTTTTTTCTGTCTTGAAGCTCATTTATACTTTCCTTGACTAGTCTTTTGATGAGCCCATCACTGTTAATATGATTTATTTTATTTCTAGCATTTGCATTTCCATCTCTTGAAATCCTTGATCTCTTTCCTAACCCTACTCCAGGAATAAAGATCTTTTTTCTTTTACCTATCCTCTACCCACAATGGATGACAGTGATTGCTGCTGCCCTCCTCTCAATGGTTTAAGGCTTTTTTTCTGTAGGGGTGAAGGGTTCAAGTAAAATTTCATTCTTTTTCCTTACTGACAGTCACTCCATCCCACCAGTAAAAGATGCCCTCTTTAGTCTCCCGGCCTGTTCCAAATCTTTTCAGCACCCAGTAGAAATCCATGGATAAGAGCCTGTGAGTAGGTGCCGACTTCGTTTCTGCAATTCTCAGAGAGTCTATGCTCTCATCTAACCCACACTTTATCTTTACCTAAAATATAATTGCCTGGCAGAAGAAAACTTAAACCCTCTTTAGAGGAAGCTAAGTTAGCTAGAGCCTCTAGGAAATAACATCCAGCAAATGGAAAGGATGCATTTTGTAGTTTCTAGGAAAACCACTAAAAGAGTGATACTAAAAAAATATATCAAACAAGCTGGTGGATTAAATAAAATTGGACAGTAGAAAAAAATTTGAGCAGTAATAATGATGTCAAGAAAGGAAGAGTAAAGGAACAAAAAACGGATGAGGAAAATGAAAATAATAGCAAGGTGATACTTAAACCCATCTGTATTGGTAATTATGTTAAATGTAAATGGAATAAACACTACAGTGGAAATAAAAATCTTGTTAGACCTTATAAATAGGACCCAACTATATTCTGTTTATAAGAAAACTTTAAATGTAAACGCACCTACAGACGAGATGAAAGTAAAAAGATGGAATAAGTATTACCTGCAAACACTCACCAAAAGAATGCTGATGTAGCCATATTAACATTGTACATAATAGAGAAGGCAATAAGTATTATGAGATAAAGAGAAAAATACAGTAAGTAGGTCAATTCATCAAGAGGACATAATAATTGTGTGTGTGTTCACCTAAGAATATACCTTCTGAATATAGAAGTTAATATAACTATCAGGAAAGACAGATATGCTGTCATAGCTGGAGATTTTAAATATATGTTTAAAGTAACTGATAGAACAATTATATAAAAATATCAGTAACGGAACAGAAAATTTAAATGATATGATTAATCAACTGGATGTAACATAACTGACATTTGTAGAATATTGTATCTAACAACTGAAGACTATGCTTTTTGTTTTCTTAAGTACATGTGGGACATTTGCCAAAATATTCTAATCCTTAAAGAATTATCATCAAATTTCAAAGAATTGAAATTATACAGTGCATGTTTTCTGACCACTGTGGAATTAATTACAACTCAGTAACAGAAAAATAACTAGAAAGCCTCCAAATGTTTGGAAATTAAGCAAGGTATTTCTAAGTAGTCCATGAATAAAAAACAAAGTCATGGTGGAAATCAGAAAATACTTTGATACGAAAAACAGCAAATGTATTACATCAGATCTTGTGGAATGCAACTGAAGCAGTTCTTTGAGAGAACTTTATAGCTTTGTAAGCATATATTAGTAAAGAAGAAGGGTTGAAAATCAGTAGTCTAAGCTAGAAACTAAAGGGAGCAACAAATCAACCCCAAAGAAAGTAGAGAGAAGGAAATAGTAAAGATAAAAGTGGATATAAGTGAAATAGAAAAGTTCTACAGTCAGTTGAGAGGACTTTATTAAAATAATAAACCTATAATGAAGTGGTCAAGAAAAAAATTGGAGAAAACACAAATTACCAATACTAGAGTTGAAAAAGGAGGCATTGCTACAGATCCTATAGATGTTAAGTTGTTAATATACAAAAATTATGAACAACTTTATATTAATACATTCACTAACTTGAATGAAGTTCATAATCTTTGAAAAACACAATTTATCAAAACTGATATGTGAAGAAATGGAAACTCTTAAGTTGTGCAATATTTACCAAACAAATTGAATTCATCAAAAACTTTTCCACAAATTAAACCTCAAGCCCAGATTGCTTTACTGGTAAATCTTCCAAACATTTAAGTAAGAAATAATGCCAGTTTTACACAGACTCCTCTGAGAGTAAAAAAAAAAAAAGAAAAGGAAACATTTCCCAAAACATTTTATGATTTTACCATAATCTTCATAGGGGAACCTGAGAAAAACATGACAAGAGAAAATTGTAGGCCAACATTTCTTATGAACATCAGTACAGAAATAGCCCAGTGATATGTAAAAAGGATAATATATCACAGATTTGTTCTAGGAATGCAAGATTGTTTAATGTTTTAAAATTAATCAATGTAATCCTTCTCCCTAACAGAACAGTGTAGAAAACCCATAGGATTGTCTCTGTACATACAGAGAAATCATTTGACAAAATTAAACATCCATTTGCATTAAAAATCCTCGTCAAATTAGGAATAGAAAGAAACATCTTTAATTTTCTAAAGTGTAGCAACAGAACTCTACGACTTAGTGTCATACTAAATGAAATACTTTGTTTCATGTTCAGTATTTCTCCTTCTATTTAATGTTCTGCTGGCATCCTGAGCAGGGCCCTCAGGCAAATAAAATTAATATACAAATTGGGAAGTAAAAAGTAAAACACAAATGTGTTTACCAGCAAACTATTAAAATAAGTGAATTTAGCATGATGACTGGATCAAAGACCAATATGCAAAAATTAATTGTAAGTTGTGTGCTAGCATCCAAAAAAGTATAAATTAAAATTAGAAAAATACATTTAGAATAACATCAAAATATGTGAGATACCTAAGAATAAATCTAATAAAACTTGGGCAAAACTTCTACCCTGAAAATTACAAAACAGTGCTGAGAGATGTTTTAAAATACTTAAATGTATTCCATCTTTATGTAGTAGGAAACTCAATATTGTTAAAATATGAGTTTCCCCTAAGTTGAGCTATAGGTTCAATATAATCTCAATTAAAATCCCAGAACTTTTTATTTTGGTCAAATGGATTCCAAAATTTATATCAAAAGGTACATGTCTCACATGTCAAGACTTGTGAGTTACAGTAATCAAGACAGTGTTGTGTTAGAACACGGTAAACTTACAGACCAACGGTCTAGAAACAGACCTTCATATGTGCGGTTTCTCGGTTTAGGACAAAAACTTCACTGAAGTTAAGAGAAATCTTTTATTTTTAATGAATTGTGTTAGGTAAACTGGATATCCATATTTAAAGAAATGAGCCTTGACTTTTACTGATACCATATTCAAAAGTTTATTTGAGTTGGATCATAGATTTAAGTGTCAAAGCAAAAATTATCAAGCTTCTAGAAGGAAACCTAGGAGAATATCTTCATTACCATAGACAAAATGTGTTCTTAAATAGAACATAATATTGATAAGCTAGACTACCTAAAGTTAAGAATTTCTGTTCATCAAGACATCAAGAAAGAAAAGGCAAACCACAAAGTGCAAGAATATATTTAAAATAAATAAATCTAGTGAGAGACTTGTATCCAGAAAATATGAGTAACTTACAAATCAAAAAGAAAAAGACAACCCAGCTTTTAAAAATATGCCAAAAAGTGCACAGGTTCTTCACAAAAGAAGATATCCAAATGGCCAATATGCATAGATAAAGCTGCTCGACATTATTACTCATCAGGGAAATGTCACAATGAGGCACCATCAGACCCCTATCAGAATGGCAGAAATTAGGGACCGACAATATCACGTATTGCCAAGGATATGAAGCAACTGATATTCATATATTGCTGGTGGGAATGTAAATTGTTTTAGTCACTTTGGAAATCTGGCAGTAACTGTTAGAGCTAAACATAACCGTATACTGTCACCCAGTAATTCTAAATTATATCTATCCAAGAAAGGTAAAAAAACATGAATAAGGATGTTTATAAAAGAGTTCACACTGTATGATATCAGTTGTATGAAGTTTAAAATATGTAAACAATTCTTCAACAAATGATTGCAGAGAAAAGGAAAATACTTTAAAAGTTTTTATCTTGAAGATTTCCAAACAATAATATGTAGAGTACAAAGAAACCCCCATGTACACATCATCTTACTTCAACATTTTGCCATGGTTGTTTCTTTCTCTCTCCAACCCCTACTCACGTATCCTCTTTTGTTTTTGTAGTTAGCACACATCTAAGTGTCTTAATAGCACAGATAAATTAATTTAGTCTGAGCATATTTTGTGATTTTAATCATCAAATGAAGTTTTGCTACATTTTGGTATATATAACTTTGAATTTTCTATTTCCCTTTTTTGGTTGTACCTTTGTTTTTTTCTTTTCCTGGCTTATTGACGTGGGAATAAATCTCTGCCGTTTTTTTATTCTGAACTGAATTGACTTGTGCGTCCCAAAGGAGGGTGAGTTGACCAGGGCCCTCCTTATTTTTGCCACATCTGAATCAGAGATCGTCCTCTCTGAGAGGTAAATTTGAGGAATATCCTTCGTCTTGTTTTTTAGTGGATTGATAGTTTATTCTTTCATCTCAATTTGTCTTTGACTCCTCTTTAATCTTTTTTCCTCCTTAACCAATTATACTTCCATTAAACTACAGAAAATCTCGTTCTAGAGTGTTAGGTATATGCCCAGTCAATTCTTTCTTCACAGGTTTCTCTCTATATATAGTCTTTAAAAAAACAGTATTTTGTAACCCTTTTTTTTTTTAAAAAAAGATTTTGTTTTTCCTTTTTCTCTCAAAGCCCCCCAGTACATAGCTGTGTACTTTTTTTTAGTTGTGGGTCCTTCCAGTTGCGGCATGTGGGATGCCGCCTCAACATGGCCTGATGAGCAGCGTCATGTCCGCGCCCAGGACCCAAACTGGTGAAACCCTGGGCTGCCAAAGCGGAGTGCATGAACCCAACCACTCGGCCACAGGGCCAGCCCCTGTAACACTTTTTTAAAACAGAATAAGAGTTTATAAACATTTGGTGAAATGGAATCGTTACCATAATAGAAATTGGAAGTTTTTAACTGCTTAAGTTTTTTAACTACTCAGATATAAAGTTTTTGGATTATCTAAAGATCTGTTTCGGATTACATATATTATGTTTATGTTTTTAATGTAATTTTTACTATAACAATGCTGAGTTTATTGTTCTTCTTTTACAATAGTTTACAAAAAAGTTTTCAGAGAAGAGAGGAGAGCTTTGTTACCAGGGCTAGCAAACCGATTTTCTTAAAAGTTTAACAGTTGTACTTTTAAAATTTCTTTATTATTATTTCTGCAGTTGTCCCTTTGCAGAATTTGGTAGTCACATCCTGGAAGTTTTCTTGTGTAGCAGCCTGTAACTTCCAAGTCTGGTGGTTGATAGTAGATTATTTGGTTTACTGCAATTAGTTTTAGTTATATGTCCAGTGGTTTACAGTGATATATAGAAATAATAGCACCTCAGTCCTTATTTATTGTGTATCTACTATTTAGATCTACTGCAATATTTTGGTGTTGTGTATATGTGTAAGCAACCATTTGTGCTTGTGGATAGAAGATATGAAAACTCAAGAGATAGTTTAAAAAGAATATGTGTGAGAAATTAAATGCAAGCTTAGATTGTTATTCAAAATAGATACTTTATTAATCTCTTTGAATATTTACTTTGCTTTAGCAGCTGAAGTAGAAAGATGAGATAACGTTAGTATGCTAAGTTAAAATGTAATTGGTTCTACCATGTATAAAACAGCTTTCTAGTAGCATTTGTCATAGTTTGTCATAAACTCATTTTGTCATGAAGTTTGTATTTCTGAATTTATAGCTCAAGTGTGATATAATTAACAAAATTTTACATGACTAAAGAAGTATTTTACTAAAAGGAAATACAGGCAAGATAATTATAGAAACTCACTTTAAAAAGAATTTTCAGAAACATTTTAAGGCATTTTGGAGGCATATATGTAAAGCTAAATATGGGCGAATATAAAATAATATTCCAGTGGGCTTGGAAGAGTAATCAGGACTTCCCCTTCAAATAGTTGGATCAAATTGTATTTGTTTCTCAATTAACTTTTCTATTTCTAGAAAAGACATGTTAAAAGGTGAGTTATTTCTAGGCGACCTACAGAATGGGAGGAAAATATTTGCAAATTATATATCTGGTAAGGGGTTAATATCCAAAATGTATAAAGAATTCATATAACTCAGCAAAAAAAAAAAAAAATCCAATTAGAAAATGGGCAGGGGATATGAATAGACATTTCTCCAAGGAAGACATACAGATGGCCAACAGGTACATGAAAAGATTCTCAGTATTATTAATTATCAGGGAACTGCAAATCAAAACCACAGTGAGCTATCACCTCACACCTGTTAGAATGGCTGTTGTCAGATAGACAAGAAATAACAAATGTTGGCAAAGATAGGGAGAAAGGGAATTCTTGTGCACTGTTGGTGGGAATGTAAATTGGTGCAGCCACTATGGAAAACAGGTGGAGGTTGCCTAAAAAATAAAAAATAGAACCACCCTATGTTCTAGCAATTTCACTTCTGGGTATTTATCTGAAGAAAACACAAACACCAACTCAAAAAGATATATGTACCTCACCATGTTCATTGCAGCGTTATTTACAAAAGCCAACAACTTAAGTGTCCATTGATGGGTAAGTGGATAAAGAAAATATGGCATATAAGATACAATGGAATAGTATTCAGCCATAAAAAAGAATGAAAGCTTGCTATTTGCAACAACATAGATGGACCCTGAGGGCATTGTGCTAAGTGAAATAAGTCAGACAAAGACAAATACCATACAATCTCACTTATATGTGGAATCTAAAAAAACCCAAAAAAACAAAAATCAGACTCATAGATATAGAGAACAGATTGGTGGTTGCCAGAATTGGAGGTCAGGGCTGGGCAGAATGGGTGGAGGGGCTCAAAAGGTACAAACTTGCAGTTCTAGAATAAGTCATGGGGATGTAATGTATAAGATGGTGGCTGTAGTTAATACTATATTGCATATTTGAAAGTTGCGATGAGAATAGATCTTGAAAGTTCTTATCGCAAGAAAAAAAGTTTTATAACTATATGTGGTGATGGATGTTAACTAGACTTATTGTTGTGATCATTTTGCAGTATATGCAAATATTGAATCATCATGTTATACACCTGAAACTGATGTTATGTGTCAATTATACCTCAATTTTTTAAAACGAGTTATTTCTGGCTCCCAGCAGATGGGTCACAGGGGTATAGATTGAAGGATTCAGTTGAAACTCTTCTTCTAGAAGTTCAACTGATTTCTCTCTCCCTCTCCCTAAAACGTTGTTTAAATCAGATTTAAATTCTAGAAGTAAGTGTTCCTGATCCAGTAGCTATTTAATGAGTATCTAGTAGGTGATAGGTGGAGTGTGGAACTAAGCAGCAGTTCTGACATTGTTAACAAGCAAAAGACCAGTATAATTCATTTTAATACTCTCAGCTCGAACATGGCACTTTCCATGCCGGGAATAAGTAGATCTTTTAAAGGGAAAAAATGTATTTTCGTGACATGGTATTAGAAAATCTTTGTTCTCGTATTAGGTGGAAATATAAGAAAATCGAGTATCTAAGTACATGTAATCTAAATTATTTGTATTTGTTATCTATTGCAGGATAATTTTTTATGCTGCAATAGATGTGGCAGCTTGAAACATTTATTATCTCAGAGCTTCTGTGCATCACAAATTCAGGAGCAGCCTGGAGGGGTGGTTTTGGCTCAGGGTTTCTCATGAGGTTGCAGTCAAGATGTAAACTCGGACTGCAGTCCTCTGAAGTCTTGATTGGACCTGAAGGATCTGCTTCCTAGGTGGTTCATTCACACGGCTGTTGCCAGAAGACCTCAGTTTCTCCTTATCACGCAGACTTATCCATAGCACTACTTAAGTGATCTCATGCTGTAGCAACTAGCTTCTCCCAGAGAGAGAGCAAGGAGGAAGCCATAATGCCTTTCATGCCCTAGTATTGTACATCACACACTGTCACTTCTGTCACATTGTCTTCATTAGAAACAAGTCACTGAGTACAGCCCACATTTAAGGGTAGCAAATTAGGCTTCACTTTTTGAAGGGAGAAGTGTCAAAGATTTGTGGAGAGATTTTAAAATCACCACATTATTCTAATAGAGGTATGGTGATGTTACTGAAGTGAATAAGCTACATTGCAGAAATAATAATGTGTTATTTTTAAATATTATACAAGCCTCGTCATTAGTTTACTACTCAGTGGAGTAGGAGAAGTATGACAATACTGAAGGCAATTCAATATGTAGGCCTCCTATGTACCAACTTCAGTGTATATTGTACTCATTTAGGTATATGAGCACTCGTTATTCTGTTTGCTTAAGACTTCTGCATTCATTACTATTTAGATTTTTATTTTTTTAAATTACTTCTTCTTCCACTGGCTTTCATTTAACTTGCCTAAGTATCAGAGTTGGAGTTTGACTGCCGGTATACCCAAGTGTACCCAAGTATACCTTAGCCCTCTCTTCTCATTATATTTCTGCATTTCCATCAGAGAAGAAGTACAGACTTGTCATTCATTCATTCATCTGTTCGTTCAGCAACATACTATCTTAAACAATATACTAGACATAGTGCATGCAATAGACACAGTGCGTTCAAATCAAAATAAAACAAGGCCTTTGTCTTTAAATTCACCAGTCTTTAAATTCTTTTCCTTGCTTTTTTCTCTCCCATGCTTTTCCTTGTATTCTTTTGAAGGTTATTTCTATTGCTTGTCTAGAGCCACTGGCATACTATCCTAGTTAAAATGATAAAGTGATGACTTCTAGGTTAATAATTGGAATATCTAGAATTAATACTTCCCTGATTCATTCCTTTAATTCTTAGCAACACATTTGTGTAGTTTTTTAAAATAATTTGTAAGAAGCATGTAAAAACTTCAAAGCATTTGAAATAAATAATTGTTACAAGAAGAGAGGAGTCATGTTATTTATTAGGTTAATAGTACAAGGAGCAAGAGATTAATTCAGCAAAGGAAACATCTCTTTAGAGAAAACTCAGAGACTGAATGTTTCCAGTTCATTTTAGATATAAATTTGGGACTGATGAATTAATCGTTTTACTCTTGACATACATCTGTGGTCTTTATTTCTTTTTATTCATCCTCTCTCCTCCCTGTTCTCCCTTTTTTTTTTTTCTTTCTTATAGTTCAGAGATAGAAATGAGAGAATGCTGTTGTAGACACTTGACTATAGCTGGCCTCAGATGAAATAGAGATAATTAGTATCTACAGAGATATTCTAGTCTACATTTTATTCATAAGACAAGAACCACTATTGAAAATAATAATAATTTAAAAAGCAGAGAGCAAGAGGGGCTGGCCCTGTGGGGTAGTAGTTAAGTTCGTGCGCTCTGCTTCGGTGGTCTGGGTTCACAGGTTTGGGTCCTGGGCACAGACCTATACCACTCATCAGCCATGCAGTGGTGGTGACCCACATACAAAATAGAGGGAGATTGGCACAAATGTTAGGTCAGGGCTAATCTTTCTCAAGCAAAAAAAAAAAAAAGGAGGAAGATTGGCTTCAGATGTTAGCTCAGGGTGAATCTTCCTCAGCAAAAACAAAAAACAGAGAACAAGAAAGTGCAAGAAATTAAAAAGATTATTACAGAGAATACTAGAAGGCTAGAAGTAAAAGTGGGTGAAATCTACCATTCCATAGAGTGGAAATAAGAAAGAAAAGTTTAGAGACTCTGAAAACAAGTAGGCTGAATTTAGATCAGGAATTTGGATGGCTCCAAAAAGAATAGTTTTAAGAAGAAAGTGGAATCACATTAAAGAAAAATATGATTGAGAAGCAGGGTGATTTTCATGATTTCTGTACTCGTTCCAGTTCCTTTCCTCTCACTGTCTTTTAACAGCATTCTGATCATGCTTTTACACCCACCATTCTATCAAAGGTGCCCTTGCCAGGATCTCCGGTATCCTCCATGTTACTAAGCCCAGTGACCAGTTATAGAGCCTCATCATACCTTACCTTTTAGCAGCATTTGGCACAATGGATCCGTTCTTTTTGAAGCACTTTCTTCATTTGGCATCCACACGCCTAGATTTTTCTTTTCTCTCACTGGCCTCTGTCAGTTTTTCTGGTACTTCTTTTGCCCTGGACTTTTTTTTTTTTTCCCCCCGCTGAGAAAGATTAGCCCTGAGCTAACATCTGTTGTCAATCTTCCTCTTTTTTTGCTTGAGGAAGGTTAACCCTGAGCAAACATCTGTGCCAGTCTTCCTCTACTTTATATGTGGGTCGCCACCAGAGCATGGCAGACAAGTGGTGTCGACCTGTGCCCGGGAACCAAACCCATGAACCCAGGCCATAAAGCAGAGTGCGCTGAACTTAATCACTAGGCCACGGGGCCAGCCCCTCCCTGGCCTCGTAATGTTGGATCATCTCAAGGCTCAGTCCTTGAGCTTCTTTCCTTCTTCAGCTACACTTAGATGTCTTGTCCAAGTTCTTGCCTTTTTGAATATTATCTATATATACTGATAATTCCCAAATTATACTAGCAGCTCAGAATTCTCCAGTCAACCTCAGGTTCCTGTTTAACACTTCTACTTGAAAGTCTAA
Organism: Equus przewalskii; assembly: GCF_037783145.1. Taxonomy (NCBI): domain Eukaryota; kingdom Metazoa; phylum Chordata; class Mammalia; order Perissodactyla; family Equidae; genus Equus; species Equus przewalskii. Next base: position 60,992,764 of record NC_091843.1, read on the forward strand.
TAGATATCTCAAATTTAACACATCCAAAACTAAACTCAAGGTATTTTCTCTGTCTTCTGCAGATTTTCCTATATCAGTTAATGGCAACTCTGTTTTTCCAGTTGCCCAGGTTATAAACCTCGGAGTCCACTTCAGCTCCTTACCTTCTTTTATAACCTGTATCAGAAAATTTTCTTGGCTCTACCTTCATAATATATCCAGAATCTGACCGTTTCTCACCACCTCTGTTTTTACCCTGGTCTAAACTACTGTGATGTCTTGCCGGTATTATTTCAATAGCTTTTTAACGGGGCTCCCTGCCTTTGACCTTGTTCCCCTTCAGTCTATTCAAAACAGTAGCCCGAATGTTCCTATTAAAACAGAAGTTAGATAATATCTCTTCTCTGCTTAGAACTCTTGAGTGGTTTCCATCTCACTCAGAATAAAACCTGCATTTCTTGCATTATCCTTTAAAGGCTTATGTGATCTGTTCCAGCTCACTCCTCCACTCCCTAATTAATTTTCTGACCTCATCTGTTACTTTCTGTCTTGCTCATTGCATCCTAGACTTCTTGCTGTGATGACTTCTGGAAGTTCTTACCTCAGGATTGTCTGTTTATTCTGCTTTGAATTTCCTTTCTCCACATTTACGCATGGCTCCCTCTCTCGCAGGTGTTTGCTCAAATGACCTCTTCTCAGTGAGGCCTTCCCTAACCACCCTGTTTTAAGTTGCACACCCGAGCAACTCTTTATTCTCTGCCACCTTTTGCTGTGTAGTATGTATTATGTAACACATATTTATTTATTACTTGTTTTGTTTAGTGTCTACACACCATACTGTAATTTTAGGAGGGCAGGAATATTTGTCCATTTTGTTCATTGTTGTATCCTCAACACTAAAAATAGTGCCTGAAACGTGGTAGAATAAACCTTATTCCAAAGAAAAGGCTTTGGATAAAATACTCCTGAGCTTAAATCTATGGTCGTCCTTTAAGATTGTCATGTCTGTGCTGTGAATCTGGGAAGATTCAAGTTATTTCAGATTAATTTTCTTATTATTAAAGCAGTATTAATTAGAGCTCATGCTTTTGCCAGTACGTTAAGAATTAGGTGTTTGGTATTCTTTTACCCTTTTCCTATTGCTAACAATCTCACTGGATTCAGATATATTAGAAGAGCACAACCTGTTGCTGAATTTATAGTTTATATGAGGGATCGTGTATGTACACTTAATACGTTAATATATAGCTATCCATGGCTAAACAGATAACATAAACAGTTAAACTCATTTGCAGAACTGTCATCTTCTAATACATTTGAGTTGGTGATAGGCAATTAGCAATAGCTCAGATGTTTAAGTGAATAAGGTGTTTAAGTACAATACCACCAAAGCCTTTACCAAACTTTAAAAAAAGCACAAGTTGCAACTTTTGAAATAGTAAATAAATAGATTAATTTCAAAATGGAGGAAGACCTTTCTATATTTGTTATATGGTAAATTTTAGTTTTTCTAATTTAGAATAGGTTCTTATTTGGGATTCAAGTATGTGAATGATCAATTGACTATTGTAAAGAATAAGTATATCATTATTTACATTTATTAATTAGTTATTAATTGTCATAAGCCATTATACCTTTTTAAAATGATGTTTGTCTTCTTAGGGTTAACTTCTTTTAACAATGCCAGGGCTAAAGTAACTATAGCTTGTTGGAGAAGCCAAGATAGCATAGTGTAGTCGACTTCCAAGGAGTTTGGTCATGTATCCCAGTAAGCACTTCTCCCACTATATTTGCTTATTTACTTAAAAATTATGTGTGTTGTTGTCATTATCAATCTTAAGGATGATGCATACTTCCAACAAGGTTTTTCAAAGAAGAAATGTAAATCTGTTTTCTAATACCCATCTTGATTGTTTTGAGGTTTTTTGATTGACTTGTCAGATCAGATTGTATTTAGCTACATTATTATAGGGCTAACAAAGAGCCTCACTAGGAGGAGGAGGAATATTAGTTTTGTCATTTTTGTTTTGTGCTTGTATTATCAATATTTTGTTTAATCCATTGTTTCTTTGTAGGAATCTTCTGCAGTTTATCCATTGTGTGAGTAAAAACTAAATCACATTCATAATTCCACTGAACTAGGCACACGAAAACTGCCATATATGTCACAGTATACTGAAAAAGAGCCAGCAGGTAAGCAAGGTGTCTTTCAATTCCTCTATCTTGACAACTTGGTATTTTTCCCTCCAGATACCTTGAGTACCATACATGACATGTGATCATGGTCTTAGTCAAGGCCAGTTTCAATCCATATATTGAATATTTGTAAAGCTTAATTTCTAATTTTCGATATGAAAATAAGCATAAATAGAAATTCTTATATTTTTGGACAGCCCCTTTTCTTCTGTTGTGCTTTTCACTTTGGAGACTATTCCTTTGGAGGATTTGTTAAGGGCACTAGTTCTGGAGTCATACTGTTGGATTATTTGACAAGTTAAGTTACTTAAATACTTACTTTTACCCTTAAATTTTTGACCTTTAAAGTAAAATACGGTGTCCACCTCATCAGGTTGTTGAGAGGATTAAGTAACAATGTATTGTTATTGGTATTGTATGTTATAAATAAATGTTTGTTTTTCTTGCACACTTGGAAGCAAATATATTTCTTATTTTAATGCAATTAAAAGTATGTAACTGTTCCATTTATTAACTATTCCATGTACTGTGAGAAAATATTTTGTTTAGTTCCTGCCATAGTATATGTAAAATCTAATTGACTGAGCAAACTTATACTTAATATATATTTAAAATAATGTCCTACTAAGTAAAAGAAGGTACTGTGTACCTCTCAGTCATCAGAACTTAGTATTCAAGTTGTTCAAATGTTGAGGGCTTTTCTTACCATGACGTGTACCATTGGTGATGTTTGACTTGGCTCATCACTATTTTTGTTTGGAAAATTTTATCTGACCCTAATCTTTGGGCTATATTTTTTGGGGTCCATTGGTTCTTTGCATAGGTTCCATTTTTAAAAGTTACCTGTTACCTTTTGACAGGAATATATTCACTCTTAATGTAATTGAAACCATCTTGTCATGTGCTGGTAATTCATTCAACGAATATGTATTGAGCACTTGTATGTAAGGTACTTTACTTAGATAATTTGGAGGATCATTCTCCAATCCTTAATGAGCTTTTGCAGATAATAAATTAGCATATGAAATATCTTTCTTGGTAGGTTACATTATAAAAATCTGAAATACCTTAAAGAAACCAATCTTTAAAAGATAATTTTTGGAGTAGAAAGGCCACATAACCCTCATAACATAGTATTTCATGTTAATTTTTGAAATATGTCTTATAGTGCTAGTAAGGTGCAGTTGATGTTCAGTAACATATGATTTGGCAAATAATAGTTAGCATGTATGTTGAAACAATACCCATATTGGTCCACCAGAATAAAGGTCAATGCTGTACCTCTTTTATTTTTAACATTGTTTTTCAGCAATGGATCAAGAATCCAGCAAGGCTGCCTGGCCCAAACCAGCAGGAGGATATCAGACAATCACAGGCAGGAGATATGGAAGAAGACATGCATATGTCAGTTTTAAACCATGTATGACCAGGCATGAAAGAAGCTTAGGTCGGGCTGGTGATGACTATGAAGTGTTGGAACTAGATGATGTTCCAAAGGAAAATTCGTCAGGTATGCAACATGAAATTATTTAAGAGTTATTAATAAGCATGTAGGAATTGATCTTATAATATTTGAAATTGTGAGTAAGTTTTTTGTGTGTCTGTGGGTATAAATGCTGTACATTTCCTATCAAGAAATTCTATTTTGAAATTTTTATTGAATTTAATATTAATAGTATATACATTTAAACATAGAAGAAAATAGAATATGGCCTGTCGTTAAAATATAACCACACTGACATGGTGGTGATTACATTGTTACATCCTTCAACCAGAGGAAATCTTCGTCTTTCAATCAAAAAAAATTTTTTTAATGTGAACTGAGTGTATTTTTCCATACCTATTACATTTAAATAGCTTTTTGTGGTTGTTTTAATTGTATTTCTAAATAATTCAGCTTGGCTGATTTGATTTTTTAAAATCACTTTATAAAATAGAAATATTAAGTAATGCTTAGTCAGTTAAAATTTCTTCATTATTCAGTGGTTTGGAAAAGTATTTGCAGTTATCTGTGTACTATAATTACACATTTTTGGACAACTTCCTCTTGTCTTGAGCAAACTTGATAATTCTAGATTATTTTTACTGTCATTTATATACAAGAATCTGAATTATTAGCTAAGATCATTCTGTTAAGGAAGTCTTTTTGTTATGTGACAAGATTGCTTTTCAATTAGAATCTATAAATTTTTGTTTCAACAAATCTCGAATGTCTTCACTTTTTATTATATTAGTAGTGATAAAAGGTAGTCGTGCTTAAAGTAATTTATAGAATAGATATGATTTTACTCTTGTCTCAGGTTTTGACAAACTATGGCAAAGAGAATCAATGTACTTTTTCGTTTATGGCTATAACATATCTAAAGTTAACTCACTATTGTAGATGTATTACAACAATCCATTTTGGGGATAGAAATCTAATATTTATCTAGACACTGATATATAATCTTCTGAATTGACATTAAACGCAATAAAGTCTCATTTCTGTTAGCTCTGTAACCTGTTCTTATGTCTCTCAGAAGTACTTTTGAAGTTTTTTTTACCTCCATGTGGTAAAAGAAGTTAAGTTTGAATTGCACACCCCAACAATTGGGAGAGCAGATTGGTTACCCTGTGATTTCACTTATGCCTCTCATTGTGCAGTCTCTCATTAGCCTCTCCTTTTAGTGTATTTTATGGAATATTTTAGATATTAGGATTTAGTTGAAAGAAACCTGTAGAAGACATCCAGGGGAGAGGATATTGAGAGGCTACACAATGGCATAAATGAACTCATGAGTGGCCAATCTGCCCTCCCAGTTAAGTTGGGGAGCACAGAAGGAGCTGTCCAAGAAATTCACTCAGACTCTCAAGTAGGTAATACTTGGTATGATTCTATTTAAATAATCATTGTTAAATAAAATTTTATCTAAATTAATCCCTCCAAATATGTTTCTTTTGTTCTCTATGAAGGTTCCAGTCCAGTGGATCAAATTCATTCATCTTTACCCAACAACCCTTTATTTGAAAAAAGTGAAACAGAAGTTCCCATTTGTGATACGGCATTGAATCAAACCATTGAGAGCAGTCCATCCTTTGCTGCAGTACATCATAGCGAGGAAGGCAGAGAGGCCTTAGGAAGCAGTACGAATCTTCATAATCACTCTGAGGAAGAATATACTTCAGGAGCTTGTAATGCTTCAAGTGTCCAAAATGGAATTGCATTGGTTCATACTGACTCTTATGATCCAGATGGCAGACATGGAGAGGATAATGACCGTCTTCAGCTTTCTGCAGAAGTTGTAGAAGGTGGTAGATATCAGGAAGCATTGGGCAATACAATATTTGAGTTGGAAAATGGAGAGGTAGAGGCATATACTGGTCTTTCCCTGCCAGTTCCCTCTTTTAACTGTGAAGTAAGAGATGAGTTTGAAGAGTTAGATTCAGCACCTTTAGTGAAAAATTCTGGTGATACTGAGTTTGTCAATCAGAACAATCAGGAATTTCAGAGGTCTTCTTCTGAAGATGAAGTTGTTAGAAAGAAACAACAAAATAATACTAGCCAGGAGAGACAGAGAGAAAATTTAACTGAAGATTCAGCCTGTGCTCCGGGGCATATTTGCAGTGAACAAAATACTAGTGATAGGGACAAGAACAGGGGAAGTCCTCCTGAACAGGTAGTGAGGCCCAAAGTTAGAAAACTGATAAGTTCAAGCCAGGTGGACCAAGAAACAGGTTTTAATAGGCATGAGGCTAAGCAAAGAAGTGTTCAGAGGTGGAGGGAGGCTTTGGAAGTTGAGGAAAACGGCTCAGATGACCTCTTAATAAAATGTGATGACTACGATGGAGAACATGACTGTATGTTCTTGGATCCACCTTACTCAAGGGTTACACAGAGGGAAACAGAAAATAACCAAGTAACACCAGAAAGTGGAGCCATAGCAGGAAGGCAAGAAGTTGTGGATAACACCTTTTGGAATGGCTGTGGAGATTATTACCAACTATATGACAAAGATGAAGATAGGTAAGTTTTCATGCAGTGCTTTGTCAGGTTGTGTAGTGAGCAAAGTGGTTTATTTCTAGTACCATGATGTTTGATGGATGAACTCTCTGACATGGTCAGGGAATTAGATATTTTGACTTAGCAAATATTCTTATTTACCAAGTACTAACCATATATGCAAACAACTGGTTAATTTTTCACAAAAACTTTCTTTGAGGCATTTCAGGAATTTACAGAAATTATAGGTTTAGATAATGACTATTAGTTATTACAAAGGGATAGGATACTAATTCTTTCAATTCATGGCATTTCAGTTAATGAGATGCAAGGTAAACATTTATTGTATGCAAAAAAAATTCTATGTTAAGCCAGTCTGGGTTTAAAAAAATCCAGAAAATTTTGGTTGATAATACTGTATTAACTTTGCGAATATATATTAATATCACCTGTTTCTCTATTTATGTATTCTTCTTGTTGCTCTTCCTGTCACTAAGTTTATTTTTAACTTATTTTCATTTAGCATTTAATTTTCATTAACAACTCCACATTGTACGTACTATTATTTCCCCCATTTGTGGATGAGGAAACTGAGGCTTAAGGTAGTTAACTAATTTCCTAAGTCACAAAGCTAGTAAATGGTAGAGCTGGAATTTTGAATATCTACTTACTGCCTAACTGCAGACTCTGAGTTTTACAACTGTAATTTACTGTTTTCAAGAGGAGTATAACTTTTCTTATAATAAGCATTTTGGTGCCTCTGACAATCTGGGATTATTTTTTTCCAAACTGTAAGACAGCAGAAAGAAGAGAGAAATGGAGAATTTCTTTGTCTGGCTGCTGACTTTTCATTACACCAGAGTCCAAACTTTCACGTACCCTTTTAAGCTAGTGGTAACTTTGACCATGCTCAATTACAGTGCAATTTCAAGATTTTATTAACTTGTAGAAATAATTATTTTTTTAACTAGAAAATACTGCAAAGCAAGAAATTTATCCTTTTTGAATATGAATGTCTTTTATTTCATTCATAAAATTAATAAAATATATTTGATTTTCTTTGGACATATGAATTAAGCTTCTGTAATATAGTATAAGTAACTTACAGAAACAATTGAAATATTTCTACTGCTATCTCGACGTCTGTAAACTTCCGGGGTTAGCAGACAATATTTATGTAACTTACTGTTTTTTAAGCTAAGGGTAAAGTTAGTTAAGAACTTTTGCCTGACTTATTTCTATTTTTTTCAGTTTAGGTCCACAACCTTTTATCTAAAATCCACAAAGTTCTGAAAACCAAAATTGGCAGCAAAACACGACCTGATGTTAACTTAGTTGCTGGGAGATCTGGATCTGAACTAAAATGAGGCCTTTTTCCCAAGTATTTATACATTTTGCTGCAGAAATATGAAAGTATTTGATTACAGGGTACTGTTTTGGACCCCACTGGGAATTATTAAGTAGTATTTCTAAATCTCAGGGAAAAAAGTCTAAATTCCAAAGCATGTTTAGCCCTAAGATTTTTGGATTGGATTGTGAAACCTCTATTATACCTCTAGGTTACAATTAAAAAAAAAGAAACTTACAGTCTTAGATAACTTATCTTTTCAAAAGTATTAGGTGGTTGTATTTTTTCCCCAGTTACATTTTTACTTTTTTGAAGAAAATTATTTAATTTGGCTGTGCCTTCTCCATTGTAGACACACTAATCAAAAATAAAAATCTTGTTTGTTTGCTTTTTATAGTCAGGCCTAATGTAATCTAATGAAGTTGATGAAATCTTTATGCTGGTTGCCAACCTCAAGAGAAAGGATAGTTTTCTTGGCTCTTGGTTTTTAAATTGATTTTTTTGGTCAATAGTTTTCTTTGCCTAGAATGACTCTTGACTTTTAATGGTTATAAGGTGTTGTCTTAATTATGCTTTTTTTCCTTAAGTGATATGTCAGTATTCTGAACAATGATAGATTTTTTACAAACACAATATACAGATGAGAAAAATGATTACAGTTAATAGAAACTTCTTTTCTTTTGACTTTTTAGTAATGTGTTGACTTACAGAACCTGTAGCTGGGATGTGCTTAAATGATGGAAGTAATTTTGGAGCATTCTTTAAGACACATTGAAATGCCAGAAACACTTAGAGTTGTTTTACTTTTTAAGACTCTCATCACAGAATAAGTTCTCAAGGATAGTGATTCTACCTAGAATTCCACTTATATTTGCATCTATAAGCCTTAAGATAAGTTTTAGGACCTCGTTTCAAGAGTCGGTATATTTTGAGGAGTAATTCTGTTTTTATGCTGCTGTTTCCACTTCCTCTCCCCTTACTCCCTGCAAAGGATCACAGTTGCCAGAATGCCTTTTACTATGGTGCCAGATAAAGGTTGAAGTTTAATAGCCTTACACTCCTTTTAGTTTCTTTTGCCACTTGCTCATCTACCTGATGTTTTACTGTAATCCTGCTCAGTTCTGATATTAGCAGTTGGACAAATGGGGAAACACAGTGACTTTACCATAAATATCTTAATGAAGGCATGACCCGTTTCTTCCCTGAGAAATTCTAAATGATCACTTAATCACATCTGAAACATTACACTATGTGGGATCAGCAGTGCAGCTGGTAGCATTGCTTGGAGCTGTTTGACAGGAACTGAGCACTACCTTATTAAATTAGAACTGCCAGGGGAATTTTAATAGGCAGCATATAATTACTAGACTTGGAATTAGACCAAAAAGCTGAACTTAACACGCTGTTCTTTTGAAATATACCCTGAGAACTTTAATAACTGTTTGAGGACAAGATCTTGAGTTTAAAAGAACACTTCAGCCATGCCAGCACATTTTAACCTTGGGCCTAACTGTTCTGAAGAGAGGCATGTTATCTTCTGACCATTTCTTATAGCACTTAAGGTTTCTTTCAGAGTTTTTATGTCCCTAGGCTTTAACCTTGCTTCAAAGGTAAAACTTACCTAAGATAAAAATGTCGGGACAACTTTTTTGTTGCTGAGGGTGTTGGGAGAATAAAAGGAATATTAGCCATTTAGTTGATTTCAGTTTGTTATAGTCAAAAAGGATTTATTGAAATTCTCTTAAGTGTCAGGCTTTGTTCTGGGTTGTCTGTAAACACAAATAATAATGATCCTTGTTCCGTTAGTGTTCACTAGCCTTATGAGGAAGACAGAATATACAGATAATATTCATGGGGCTACGTTAAGCTCCTTTCCTCTTCTACATAAGTTAGCTGAGAGCCATGAAGAGAGAGCTCCTCTGATTGCTCTGTATCCCAGTAGATAAACCATCTATGAGTAGCCGAAACAAAGATCTTAAAGCACATGCTCTAACATTTTAGCTAACCTTTCTATCTTGTTTGGAAGTTCATAGAAGTTTAGAAGGAGTAAATTAGGGATAAATAGGTTTGTTCCTCAGGCATGCTCAGAAGTTACAGATTGCAATATTCTGATATTAAGGGAAAAAACCAGAAACTTGTAAATGAAAGGCACAATTCTAAAAGAGCAACCATCTGGGCCTTATTTACTAAATTAAGCAGCCTTGTAGGTTTGAACAACTTCCATTCATATCACTATATTACAACATAGTTAAATGTTAATAGTGGTGAAATGTCCCACACTGCTTAAACTATATTCAGTATATTATCTTTGCGAATGCAGAGAATTGTATGATATGTTTTAACGTAATTTCCATCAGAGTATTTTCAATAAAATTCAAAAAGTATTTTTGACCTTCAGCTAGTCAGATAACAAGATTATCTAAAATTTCACTTTTCCCTAGGGTGCTATATAGTTGGGGTTTTATGGATATGATAAATGCCCTGGAAGACAGACAAACAAGTTCCTTGGGGGATTTAAGGGAATAAGAGGGTGGTTTTGGCTAGTTTACTTCTATATCTTTTTTATACCTAGCATTTGTACATAAATTATTTTGTCTAGAAGTCACATATAATTTCATTCCACATGTGAAAAAAACTCTTTTGGTTCACAACTGAATGCATAAAGAGTGTAACTTTTGAGTAAATTATAGTTGTCTGCTTTTGAATAGAGCTCCAAATGCTAATGGGAGATAACACTAATGAAAGAGCATATGAAAATCAAAGTGGTACTTAATTTAGTTTTTACTTTGAGAAATTTAAAATGTTTAACTCATGTGCTTTTATAATCAAGAAGAAATGAGTCCTCACTATTCCATGATCATTTTGTGTCCTGTTTCTTCTGTTGCTTACTTTCCTTGCAAAGTTTTTTTTAAATCTTTATGTTTTCTGCTTTTAGTTCCATACACTCTTGTCAGTCTTAGTAGATAACACTGTTTCTTTGCTTTCCTGGAGATACTGAAATAGTTAACTCTGAACTTCCTTATTTTCCTCTTCATATTAGAATATGTTAGTATCTATTCCTATTTTTAATTTCTTCTTCAATGAAGAGAGGTAACTTTTCTCGTTCTGTGCCTGCAGTAATTTCTGACACCTTACTTATCTATTATCCTTACTTCAAGGTTGCTTCTGTCTACCTCTCACTCTAATTTTTCTGAATCCTGGGGAAAAGCTTCACTTGGTCTTGCTCCTTCTATTAACTACTTACCTGTTTATGTTTTCTCTTCCACTGCTGAATTTTCAGAATAAACATTTCACACTCACTGCTTCTATTCCTTCACTCTCCACTCTTAAATGCCTTCAAATCCAACTCCCAGTATTATTTCTGTATTCTCTAATGTTAACAGTGACCTCCTAATTTCCGTAGACAATTGACTTTTCTCAGTACCATTTTCTTTGACTTCAGTGCTACTATTGAGGTGTTTACTTACCTTTTCCTGCTCCACGGTTTCTCTTCCATTGACCTATGTTGGGCTCTTTTTTGCTTCATCTTCTCTGGATCCCAGGGCCCTGTAAACTTTTTTTTTTTTTTTAAAGGGTGACCAGATAGTAAGTATTTTAGACTTTGTGAACTAAAAGGCAAAATTGATGATATTCTATAGGTACTTAAATAAATGTTTTAAAATGCAAAAAACCACTTTAGGTTCCAGGCTGTTAAAAAATGGACAGGTGGCCAGATTTGGCTCATGGGGCCAGGGCATAATTTGCTGACCTCTGGTATAAAGAGAGACTAAGATAAGACTAAGCTGATTGGGTGACCAGGAGACTGATATTGCCATCCAGTAAGACAAACCAGACGATCTAGAGTAGATTTTCTTTGATAGAGAAAAGAGGAAAATGGTGTGCTGGTTAGAAATCCAATTGAAATGTCTAAGCAGACAGCTTATATAATGAAAGAAGTAACTACCACCTTTATTAAGTTTGTACCATTTTCCAAAAATTGTGTTAAACATTTTATCTGCGGTATTCATTTAAAGATCACTGTAGACTTGGAAAGTAAATATTAATAGCTCATTTTACAGATGAGGAAAAATGAGCTTAGGGAAGTTAATTGCCCAGGCTTGCATCATAGTAAGTATCAAGTCAAGATCCTAACCCAAATCTGACTTTAAAGGTTGCTCTTACCAATGTGGCATTCCACTGCCAGGGGTGAAAAGGAGGTGGTCATAGATGGAACTTTCACCTGATGTTAAATATACTACTTTTGTTTCTTCAGAAAGAAATTGCCTATGGTAGGTTTTTTGTTTTTTATAGTAAAAATCTTAATCACAGTTGCATAGTCTCCTCTGACTAGCCCTCTGAGCCAGTTTGGACTTTTAGAGCTACAAATTAGTAGTAGACAATAAGTTTGAAATTTATCATAGAAAATAGTGTTCAGAATGAAGTATTAATAGGAGATTGTCCATATGTTACTTCCTATCACTTATGTCACAGATGTGTATTAATATCTGGAACAAACTTTAAAGAGGATTAATTGTTGGCCCTTTTCAAGTAAACTAATATCACTAGAAGTTCTCTATCTAAAATTATGTAACTGCACTGTCTTAATTTCCGAGACCTTACGAGTACTATTACGAGTATTCAGGCTAATCTGCTTGGGCGCTTTTCTGGTAATTGTTAAAGAAAATATGATTTTGCACTTATGAAAAATACCTTTAAATGCAATGTTAAAGAAGCAGCTGCAACATAGTGAGTTGGACTGAATGTAAACAAGAAGTCTAGTTCATAAATTAATTGAGAAACAAAAGAACCAGTTTTATAGGAGAGGGTCTCGAAGGAATGATCTGGTCCTGAAGGTGAAAAAAGGTGAAGTGATTTTGAAGACATTCTTGACGGTGGAAGGAATGGTTGTGGTGAAAGTTCTCACTTCAGGACAGTATTTGTAATAGAGCATTCATGTAAGGGATGAGTTGGATATAAGAATGTACTAGTAACTGGGATTAGATTGTAGTAAATCAAAAATGCTATTGAAAGTTTAAACTCTTTGTTTTATAAGCCAGTATTTTCCAAAGTGGCTGAAGTATATTAAGTGGTACACAGACAAGTGTTTGATTTTTTTGTGTATGTGTGAGGGAGATTGGCCCTGAGCTAACATCTGTTGCTACTCTTCCTCTTTTTGCTTGAGGGAGATTGGTCACTGAGCTAACATCTGTGCCAGTCTTCCTCTTTTTTTGTTGTGGGACAGCACCACAGCATGGCTTGACTAGTGGTGCCAGATCCACGCTGGGATCCAAACCTGCAAACCTTGGGCTGGGCTGCCAAAGTGGAGCGCTCAAACTTAACCACTATGCCACCAGGCCAGCCCCAAGTGTTTTTGATTTTTATCATTTATGTTTATTTTAATGGGAATCAAAAAAATATAGCTAGCACATTAAATTTGGAATTTTGTGGATATTCCTTAGGAGATAACTAAATGTATTTGAGTGAAAAAAAAATGTTGTTAAAAAAAGATTTGCGAACAGTTGTTGATAACTTATTATTTACAGGGTACTGTTAGAATGTTTTGTGTATGTTAACTGATTTACTCCTCATATGAACTCAATGAGTTGTTAGATACTGTATTATATTCACCTGATATGTGAGGCACTAAAGGCACAGAGAGGTTAAGTAACTTCTTGATAGCTGTTACGTGGTCGATTCAAATTCAGGCAAGCTGACTCCAGAACCTGTGTTTTCAACTCCTCTACCTTAGGACACAGTGTTAATGTACAACTGTAGCACAAATGATGAGGGCAGTAGGCAAATGGCTTAAGTTTGTGAAAGACTGCTTTAGGAAAAAGCACTGTTGAAGGTTTTTGGAGTAATATTATAAATGTATTATTTGATATAAATTGAAGCAGTTGTGATATTCAAAATGCACATTTTAAGTGAGTTGAGGGAGTAGGATTAAATTTACAGGCATCAGTTAATAATTGACTGTCTAGGTCTAGGTTTGGAGAAAAGAACTTGAACCAGGGTGTATTAGGAAATACGGAGAAAAAGGAGCTAGGATATATGAACCATTATACAGAAAGAATGGAAAGTAAGAAAGGACTTAAACATGGGGAGTTTCTGAAGAGTCAAAGATGTGTGGTTTCCAGCTTGAGAGCAGGATAATACCATTGGCAGATAGAAAATCAAGAAAGGGTCTTATCTGGCAGATGGATTTTCTTATAAAAATATAACCTTCTAAAAGGAGAGTGAAAATCTAAAAGTGTTTGGTGGGCAGTGAGTGATTATGAAAGCTTAGTATGGTGGTCAGGGCTGGGGATGTATATTTAAAAGTTATCTACTTAGAGGTGAAGGTTTTGTATAATGAGGAAAAATGATACAGGCTAGGGTCTGCAAACGCTTTCTTAAAGGACCAGATAGTAAATATTTTAGGTTTTGCTGACTAGAAGGTGAAATTAAACATATAAAAAAATTTTTTTAGTTCACAGACTGTAAAAAACAGGCAGGAGGGCCAGATTTGGCCGAAAGGCTGCAGTTTACTAATCCTTGACACGGACTTCTTAAATATATTGACTTTTTTTTTTTTTTCTTAATGTTATGATAGATTACAACCTTGTGAGATTTCAGTTGTACATTTTTGTTAGTCATGTTGTGGGTACACCACTTCCCCCTTTGTGCCCTCCCCCCACCCCCCCTTTTCCCTGGTAACCACCGATCAGATCTCCTTATCAATATACTAACTTCCACCTATGAGTGGAGTCATATAGAGTTCGTCTTTCTCTGACTGGCTTATTTCACTTAACATAATACCCTCGAGGTCCATCCACGTTGTTGTGAATGGGCCAATTTTGTCTTTTTTTATGGCTGAGTAGTATTCCATTGTGTATATATACCACATCTTCTTTATCCAGTCATCAGTTTCTGGGCATGTAGGCTGGTTCCACGTCTTGGCTATTGTAAATAATGCTGCGATGAACATAGGGGTGCAACGGACTCTTGAGATTTCTGATATCAGGTTCTTAGGATAGATACCCAGCAATGGGATGGCTGGGTCATAGGGTATTTCTATTTTTAAATTTTTGAGAAATCTCCATACTGTTTTCCATAGTGGCTGTACCAGTTTGCATTCCCACCAACAGTGTATGAGGGTTCCTTTTTCTCCACACCCTCTCCAACATTTGTCACTCTTGGTTTTGGATGTTTTTGCCAATCTAACGGGTGTAAGGTGATATCTTAGTGTAGTTTTGATTTGCATTTCCCTGATGATTAGCGATGATGAACATCTTTTCATGTGTCTATTGGCCATATTCATATCTTCTTTTGAGAAATGTCTGTTCATGTCCTCTGCCCATTTTTTGATCGGGTTGTTTGTTTTTTTGTTGCTAATCAGTGTGAGTTCTTTGTATATTATGGAGATTAACCCTTTGTCAGATAAGTGGCATGTAAATATTTTTTCCCATTAGTGGGCTGTTTTCTTGTTTCAATCCTGTTTTCCCTTGCCTTGAAGAAGCTCTTTAGTCTGATGAAGTCCCATTTGTTCGTTCTTTCTATTGTTTCCCTCGTCTGAGGGGTTATGGTGTCTGAAAAGATTCTTTTGAAACTGATGTCAAAGAGTGTACTGCCTATATTCTCTTCCAAAAGACTTATTGTCTCAGGCCTAATCTTTAGGTCTTTGATCCATTTTGAGTTTATTTTGGTGTGTGGTGAAAAAGAATGGTCAATTTTCAATCTTTTGCATGTGGCTGTCCAGTTTTCCCAGCACCATTTGTTGAAGAGACTTTCTTTTCTCCATTGTAGGCCCTCTGCTCCTTTGTCGAAGATTAGCTGTCCATAGATGTGTGGTTTTATCTCTGGGCTTTCAATTCTGTTCCATTGATCTGTGGACCTGTTTTTGTACCAGTACCATGCTGTTTTGATCACTGTAGCTTTGTAGTATGTTTTGAAATTGGGGCTTGTGATTCCACCGGCTTTATTATTCTTGCTCAGGATTGCTTTAGCAATTCGCGGTCTTTTGTTGCCCCATATGAATTTTAGGATTGTTTGTTCAATTTCTGTGAAGACTGTTCTTGGGATTCGGATTGGGATAGCATTGAATCTGTATATTGCTTTAGGTAGTGTGGACATTTTAACTATGTTTATTCTTCCAATCCATGTGCAAGGAATGTCTTTCCATCTCTTTATGTCATCACCTATTTCTTTCAAGAAATTCTTGTAGTTTTCATTGTATAGATCCTTCACTTCCTTGGTTAAGTTTATCCCAAGGTATTTTATTCTTTTCGTTGCGATTGTGAATGGGATTGAGTTCTTGAGTTCTTTTTCTGTTAGTTCATTGTTAGTGTATAGAAATGCTACTGATTTATGCACGTTAATTTTATACCCTGCTACTTTGCTGTAGTTGTTGATTATTTCTAATAGTTTTTCTATGGATTCTTTGGGGTTTTCTATATATAAGATCATGTCGTCTGCCAACAGCGAGAGTTTTACTTCTTCATTACCTATTTGGATTCCTTTTATTTCTTTTTCCTGCCGAATTGCTCTGGCCAGCACCTCCAGTACTATGTTGAATAGGAGTGGTGAAAGTGGGCACCCTTGTCTTGTTCCTGTCCTCAGAGGGATGGCTTTCAGTTTTTGTCCATTGAGTATGATGTTGGCTGTGGGTCTATCATATATGGCCTTTATTATGTTGAGGTACTTTCCTTCTATACCCATTTTACTGAGGGTTTTTATCATAAATGGGTGTTGGATCTTGTCGAATGCTTTCTCTGCATCTATTGAGATGATCATGTGGTTTTTGTTTTTCATTTTGTTGATGTAGTGTATCACGTTGATTGACTTGCGGATGTTGAACCATCCCTGTGTCCCTGGTATAAATCCCACTTGATCATGGTGTATAATCTTTTTGATGTATTGCTGTATTCAGTTTGCCAAAATTTTGTTGAGGATTTTTGCATCTGTGTGCATCTGTGTTCATCAGTGATATCGGCCTGTAGTTCTCCTTCTTTGTGTTGTCCTTGTCAGGTTTGGGGATCAAAGTGATGTTGGCTTCATAGAATGTGTTAGGGAGTTCTCCATCTTTCTCAATTTTCTGGAACAGTTTGAGGAGAATAGGTATTAAGTCTTCTTTGAATGTTTGGTAGAATTCTCCAGAGAAGCCGTCTGGTCCTGGACTCTTATTTTTGGGGAGGTTTTTGATTACCGTTTCTATTTCCTTACTTGTGATTGGCCTATTGAGATTCTCCATTTCTTCCTGATTCAGTTTGGGGAGATTGTAGGAGTCTTGGAATTTGTCCATTTCTTCCAGGTTGTTCAATTTGTTGGCATACAGTTTTTCATAGTATTCTCTTATGATCTCTTGTATTTCATTGGTATCTGTTGTGATTTCTCCTCTGTCATTCCTAATTTTATTAATTTGTGATTTCTCTCTTCTTTTCTTGGTGAGTCTGGCTAGGGGTTTGTCAATTTTGTTAATTCTTTCGAAGAACCAACTCTTTGTTTCATTGATCCTTTCTATTGTATTTTTTGTTTCAATATCGTTTATTTCTGCTCTTATTTTTATTATTTCCCTCCTTCTACTGACTCTGGGCTTTGTTTGTTCTTTTTCTAGTTCTGTTAGGTGTCGTTTGAGGTTGCTTATATGAGCTTTTTCTTGTTTAGTGAGGTGAGCCTGTATTGCGATGAATTTCCCTCTTAGGACTGCTTTTGCTGCATCCCAAATGATTTGGTATGTCGTGTTCTCATTTTCATTAGTCTCCAGATAAAATTTGATTTCTTCTTTAATTTCTTCAATGATCCATTGTTTGTTGAGAAGCGTGTTGTTTAGTCTCCACATTTTTGCACCTTTCTCTGCTTTTTTCTCGTAGTTGATTTCTACTTTAATAGCATTATGATCAGAAAAGATGCTTGATATTATTTCAACTCTCTTGTATTTATTGATGTTTGCTTTGGTTCCCAAAATATGGTCAATCCTTGAGAATGTTCCATGTGCACTTGAGAAGAATGTGTAACCTGCTGTTTTTGGATGAAGTGTTCTATATATATCTATTAAGTCCATCTGGTCTAATTTTTCATTTAATTCTATTATTTCCTTGTTGATTTTCTGTCTGGATGTTCTGTCCATTGGTGTTAATGGTGTGTTGAGGTCCCCTACTATTATTGTATTGTTGTTGATGTCTTCTTTTAGTTCTATTAAGAGTTGCTTTACAAATTTTGGTGCTCCTGTGTTGGGTGCGTATATATTTATAAGTGTTATGTCTTCTTGGTGGAGAGTCCCTTTTATCATTATATACTGTCCCTCTTTATCTGTTTTGCTTTGAAATCTACCTTGTCTGATATTAGTATAGCGACACCTGCTTTCTTTTTGTTCATTATTAGCTTGGAGTATTGTTCTCCATCCCTTCACTCTGAGTCTGTGTTTGTCTTTGGGGTTGAGGTGTGTTTCCTGGAGGCAGCATATTGTTGGATCTTGTTCTTTGATCCATCCTGCCACTCTGTGTCTTTTGATTGGGGAGTTCAATCCATTTACATTTAGAGTGATTATTGACATGTGGGGGCCTACCACTACCATTTTGTGTCTTGTTTTCCGGTTTTCTTCAATTTCCTTAGTTTCTCGTCCCATGGTTTAATCTGTTCTGATGTAGAGCTGCTACTCTCTGTTGTTGTCCTTCTACTTATCTCCTCTGCTCTTGGTTTTGTAGCCCCTTTCCTTTTTTGGATTTTTCAGGAATGAGGGTTTTCCTGAGGATTTCCTGAAGAGGAGGTTTTGTGGCAATGAACTCCCTTAATTTTTGTTTATCTTGGAAAGTTTTTATTTCTCCATCGTATTTGAAGGATATTTTCGCTGGGTAGAGAATTCTTGGCTGTAGATTTTTGTCCTTCAGATTTTTGAATATATCATTCCACTCTCTTCTAGCCTGTAAAGTTTCTGCTGAGAAATCTGCTGATAGCCTGATGGGGGTTCCTTTGTAGGTTAGTTTCTTTTGCCTGGCTGTCCTTAGTATTTTCTCCTTGTCATTGACTTTTGCTAGCTTCACTACTATATGCCGTGGAGTTGGTCTTCTTGCATTGATAAAGTTTGGAGATCTATTGGCTTCTGTCACCTGAAGATCCATCTCTCTCACCAGATTTGGGAAGTTCTCAGCCATTATTTCTTTGAATAGGCTTTCTGCCCCTTTCTCCTTCTCTTCTCCCTCTGGTATACCTATAATCCTTACGTTGCATCTCCTAATTGTGTCTGATAATTCTCAGAGAGTTTCTTCATTTCTTTTTAGTCTTGCTTCTCTCTCCTCCTCTGCCTGCAGCAATTCTATATTGCCATCTTCCAAATTGCTAGTTCTTTCCTCCATATTATCGGCCCTACTGTTCAGAGCATCTAGATTTTTCTTAATCTCCTCTATTGTGTTCTTCATTTCCAATATTTCTGTTTGGTTCTTCTTTATCGTATCAAACTCTTTTGTGACATAGCTCCTGAACTCGTTGAGTTGTCGGTCAGAATTCTCTCTTAACTCATTGAGTATTTTAATGATGGCTGTTTTGAAGTCCTCATCATTTAGGTTATATATCTCACTTTCTTTGGGATTGTTTTCTGTGTATTTGTTACTTTCTTTCTGTTCTGGAGATTTAATGTATTTTTTCATATTGCTTGATGTTGTTGATTTGTGCCTCCGATAAATATATTGACTTTTGATCATAGACATTCTTTTTGTATTGAAATTTGGAGATATCCTGTCAATTACATTAATTCATAAAAGTTCAGAAGTTTCATGTGCTGTCTTTCTGAGCAGAATCATTCTCTGAGTGAATTATTTAAAAAATGATGTCTTCTTTTAAGTAACTATGTTAAAAATTGCCACAAATTCATACAGAAAGCTTACCCTAATTGTTAAAGAAATAATCAAAATTGGAATTGGTAATTTAGCTTTGAGTTTGAGAAGGTTCATAGTCAAGGAAACTTAGTTTAGAAGTTCCTTTAAAACTATTTTCTACGTTATTTTTGACACTGATACAAGTCTAGAAATGATTTACTTGATCTTTCATTATTCTTTGGATCACAGAAAATTTTTACAGACTATAAGCAACTTGGGCTTATCTAAAGGAACACCTTTTATTTGATACGCAGGGGCTATGTTTCATTCCTTCTCCAGGATGTTTGTGCCCTGCTGTCCATCATTTACCGAAAATTGGAAGTTGATTTTACTTTTACTACTTCTAACTTCTCAGAACTCAGATAGTGCTGCTTTTTGTTAATAGCATCTTGATCTCTTGGATTCATCTGCCTGTAGAAGGAGGAACTCACTAACTAGTCTAGGTATTAATATACCATAATCATAAAGAAAAGATAATTTCTTACCAGTTACCACTTCCTTTCAAAAACATAAACTAAAATTTATCTTTTGATTTCTCAAAAGTCATTGCACGAGGGGAAATCTTTAAGGGAATTCTGGATCAGATTGTTGATATGTTTGAAACAGGCATTTAAGATTTACTTTCAACACTAAAAAGTAGTATTTTAGTCTTTAGTAGTCTAAGATGATGAGTGCTTTAAGAGTAGTTAAATGTAATCTAATTAACCAAAGTTAAATATAACCAAAAGTAATTGTCTGAGGTTCTTTATTAACCCTTTTATCATACCTTTTGGTTCACAGTCCTACCAAAGGACTTCAGTAAAGATTTGTCAGCCCTGCTTTTCATGAATTTGAATCTTCATCCATTTTAAAGTCGTTCGCGAAAAAGGAAGGAAAAAAATAGTTAAGCTTTTAAAACATGGTAATTGTGGAAAGTTATTCATAGAGGATATGTCATCAATTGTCAATATGTAATTAGAAATTTGTTTTAGTCAAGTCAGGTGAGAAATAAATCTGTTATTATTAATTCCAGATAGCATTTAATTTATGATTACCAAATTATATTTAAATTTTTATTTAGAAATATGTCTAAAATGTGAAGAACCTATACCTAAGCACCATAGAATTATTTACTTTAGTGAAGAAAATAATAAATTGGTAATCCATAACTTGCCATATGCTATATTCATTTGAAAAAGTTACATTCTGCTGAATATGTTTATTTCTGTATTTATTTTTAAGATATTTTAAGAATTGAACTGACACCTGATGCAGCATGTGTGGCATCAGTTGTCCACTCTGTACCATCATGCCTGGTTAACACTCCAAATGATTAGTGCACATGTAATGATGGTTTATTTTAATACTGTTCTGAATTTGCAGTTCAGAATGCAGTGATGGAGAATGGTCTGCTTCTTTGCCTCATCGGTTTTCTGGTACAGAAAAAGATCAATCCTCAAGTGATGAAAGCTGGGAGACACTGCCGGGAAAAGATGAGAATGAACCTGAACTACAGAGTGATAGCAGTGGTCCTGAAGAAGAAAACCAAGAATTATCTCTTCAGGAAGGGTATGTTTAACAGTGAGATTTGTTATTTTTATGTGTATTGTACAAGAATAGTATACATCACATTTAAATGTTGGGTGTGCCGTTTATTGCATGTAAAAGCCCTATGTAGGACCAGTAGGTCCTACTGATTTTTTCGTTGTGCTTTTGGTATTATTTTACAAAGAACAATTAAATTGAAAATACTGGCTATTTCAGTGTCTTCTGTTGAGCTACAGTATGTTTCCACTTTGCCTTATTAAAGAAAACTTGGGCATTTAAAAGGTCATTTTGATTGAGTTAAATATGAATGAATTACTGCCATTACTATATAGTGGAGATAATGGCAGGGGAGAACGAGCAGCCCCAACAGGGAAATCAGTGATTGATTCACAGAAATGGATGCAGTTGCAGAAGTTGAAGTTTTAATATTCCTGTCTAATTGCATTGGATGATATCTCCAGAAATCAGTGATTGATGGTAAACATCTTTGTCTTTTCCTAACTTTAATGGGAGTCTTGTAGTTACAGGGATTGTCACACTTATACTGTAAAGGCCCAGATAGTAAATGTTTTCAGCTTTGTATGCCATTCTATTGCAGCTACTCAACTTTACTGTTGTAGTGTAAAAAGTAACTGTAGACAATATGTAAATGAATGGGGGTAGCTGTCTTCCAATAAAATTTTATTCATAAATAGATGGTGGGCTGGAAATAACCTGTGGGCTGTAGTTTACCAATCCTTGCTCTAGTATTTCTAGAATGAATCTGGCTTTTAGGTTGATTGCATACACACATACAAACACATTTTTTTTTTAATCACACTAAGGAAATATCCCTCTGTCATTATTTTATAGGCTTCTAGCAAGAATGTTGAATTTTATTAGTCTTTTTAACATCAATGGAAATGATCATAATGATTTTTCACTTTTGACCTAACAATCATAAGGAATTCTGTTACTAGATTTCCTAATATCCAGCTACTTTGCTTCTTGAGATAAACCCAACATGATCACATAGTCATGATTTATTGTTGTTTTAATGAGCTGCTGGATTCTGTTTGCTTATATTTTACATAGGATTTTTATATTGAGACCCATCAGGGCAACTTGTCTCTAGGCTTTTGTCTCAATATCAGTTTGATCCTAAAAGAATGTGTATGTATGTGGTTTTTTGTCTTTTGTATCTTTTGGTATTTAAATAGCTTATTTATTCCTTTAAAAGTTGCTTAGATACCTTATTGTTTAAATAGCTTATTCCTTTAAAAGTCGTATTTGCTTGTGAAACCTTCTAGGCTTAGTGTTTTATTGTAAGGGAGTATCTCTTTGAATTTTCTTTGCTTTTCCTCTGATAATTGGTTAGTCTCTCATGGGATCTATTTTGGTAAATGTGTTTTCTTAGGAAAAAACTCTTTTGGCTTAGACTAACTTTAAAATTTGTACTTCTCAAAGGTATAAATTTCCAACTTGAGATTAATTCTGTAAGAAAATCTGGGGATAAAATATATTAGAAAATCTTTAAAGAAAGAAATTTTCAAACATAATTGGTTTTGACAGTAGTAGATTGAAGTGGCATTGTTTTCCTCTTCCTAGTTGTGTGTTCAGTCATCTTATTAAATGTTTCCTATGTAATTTGAGATAGTGATTATTTATTCATTCAACATATATATAGTGAGCATTTAATATGTGCCAAGCATTGTGCTGGCTCTTGGGATTATATCAGTGAACAAGACAAATAAGATTCCCTCGTGAAACTTACATTGTGGTGGGAAAGGTTCATAATAAAGAAGATACAAACATGACAAATTACAAGCTGTGATGATTACTATGAAAAGAATAAAATACTATTGTGATAGACACTAACTGGTAGGTGCCTACATTAATTAGAGTGGGCAGGGAGGACTTCTTAGAAATTGACTTTTGAGCTGGATCTAAAGGATGAGAATTAGCAGTTGAGGAAGAGCTTTCTAAGCAAAAGGAAAGGTAAGACGAAGGGTATTGAAAAGGAAAGTGATTTCATGTATGAAGGTGGTGGGGCTGAAGTGAATGAGTGAAAAGGAGAGTGATATGAGATGAAGTGGGCAGGAACCAGACTATGCACGTCACACAGCTTCTGGAATTTATCGAGAGAGCCCTGAGATTTGAGGTGGAGAATTGATTTGACAGACATTTTCAAAAGATCACTGTAACTGCTTTGTGGAGATTGAATTGGAAAGGCACTAAAGTGAAAAAAGATGGGGAGTGAGTCAGGTTGTTGGACTACAGGATGGTAGTGAGGATTAAAGAAAGGTAAACCGGTTTGAAAATATTTTTGAATTATAAAGAATAGGATAGATTGGGTGTGAGATAAGGAATGATGAGGAGTCAGTTATGACTGGGTTTTTTGGTTTGAGCATTGAGTAGATGTTAATGTCATTGAGAGTCTAGGGAGAGCACTGGTAAGTAGGAACTCCTTTTGGAAGTTTTAAGTGACAGT
The DNA here is from genome assembly GCF_037783145.1 of Equus przewalskii. Lineage (NCBI taxonomy): Eukaryota > Metazoa > Chordata > Mammalia > Perissodactyla > Equidae > Equus > Equus przewalskii. The sequence goes on from NC_091843.1 coordinate 61,016,091, forward strand.
TAGACAGACATGCAGCAAAATGACAAGTGGGCACTTGGATATTTAACTTTCAAGTTTAAGAGAAATGTCCCGGATTGTAGTTAGGTATAGAGATATATGAGTCTAAACAGAAACACGTTTGGAAGTCATCAGCTGCTTGCATTCATACCCTATAATAATAAAACTCAGTAATTTGTTAAAAAAAATAAAAGTGGAGGTGGGGGGACAGGATTAAAACACTGGACAGCAATAGTATTTAAGTCGGCAGGGGGACGATCAGTGTTGAAGTGTGTTGTTTGGGAAAGGGTTGAAAGGTGACTTTTGACATAAGTTAAATTAGTATGGTAAAGTTTCAAGAATATACGTACTGAAACCTGTAGAGGAGGAAAAAGGAATTAAGAAGTGGAAAAAGAACATTTAAAGTCAATCCAAATAAAAGTAAAGAAAGGAAGAAAAAGGCATACAAAAGGAAAAAGAGAGATGAAAAAGGTGGAATGTAGGAAGAGTCTTATGATAAATATAAATTGCCTAATCTCTGCTTGTAAAAGACAAAGCCTCAAATCAGTTGGCTTTAGAGTTAAATGCTGTTTACAAAAGAACACGTAAAGCATAAGAATATAGAAAGGTTGAAAGTAAAAGGATAGAAAATGATATTTCAGGCAAATACTAACTAAAATAAAATGGAGTAGTTGTATTAATATCAGCAAAGTAGACTTCACAAAAAAGTGTCATTTGGGAGAATGAGAGTCACTATGTAAAGATAAGTCCAATTTACCAATAAAATGGAGCAGTTTTAAACTTGAATGCACCTAATAAAGTAGACTCAAAATATATAAATCCATTTAACCAAACTAGAGAATGCTGACAAATTTATTGTCATATTGGGGAATTTTTAAATACCTTTTTTAATTACTAATAATTCATAGATATAAACAAATTCGTCTATCTTTAGCAGATTTTAATAACTCATTTAAATATGGTTTAATGGACACTCCATCCTGTGGGATACACAAACATACAAAAATTGAACATGTAATAGGCTACAAAACACAGGCTAACACATTTCAGAGAATCACTGTCCTGCACACTGTATTTTCTGACCATACTGCCATTAACTTTAGAAATAAATAGAAATTTTAAAAAACCCAGTAACATTAAATTATTCATCTTTCTAAGTAACCAGTAGGACAAAGAAGAAATCATAATGGAAATTTAAAATGTTCGTAACTCAACAATAGTGAAAATACCACCAATCAAAATTTGTGGGATGCAGTGAAATTGGTATTAAAGGGAAATTTATCTTTATAAGTACTTATGTTAGAAAAGAAGAAAAGCTGAAAATGGAGGAGCTATGCGTTTAACTTAAAATAGCAAAAGGAATATTGCAATAAACAAAGAAAATAAGAGTTAGAATTAGAAAAGCGAAAGTCAGTGAATTAAAAAACAGAATAGAGAAGATCAAAGAAATCACAGGTTGATACTTTAAAAAGATTAAGAAAAACAGACAGTCCACTTGGATAGTGAACAAGAAAATAAAGACAAGGCACAAATAATACTGAAATACAAAAATGGATACAGCTACACAAACAGTAAAGATAGGATGGAGTAAAAGTACAGTAAACTTTGTACCAGTGAATTTGAAAACTTAGAAGAAATTGACAAATTCCTAGAAAAATAGAATTTACCAAAACTCACTTAAGAAGAAATAGGAAGCCTGAATACTACTGTAACTATCACAGATATGTAATCAACGGTTTAAAATCTTCCTGTGGAGAAAACAAACAGATGGTTTTCGAGCTGAGTTCTCCTACACTGAACCTTTAAGGATCATATCACTTCACTCTCTGAGAGAATACAAGAAGAACTATTTCTCCAGTCATTCTAATAGGGCCAGTATAAAAGCCTAATACGAAAAGAGTATGTGAAGAAAATTATAAGCCTATTTCATTCGTTAAAATACATGTCAGAATCTTAAACAGAATTATTGGAAATCTGAATTTGTAAGTGTATTTTTTTTTAAAGATAAAACTCAGTTACCAATCTGAGTTTATTCCAGAAATGCCAAGGTAGTTTCACAAGGAATACCTGTCAATGTCGTTCACCGCATTAGCAGAATACGAGAGAAAATTCATATGATAGATTGTGTAGGTACAGAAAAACATCACTTAGTAATGTTCAACACCTTATCATGATAGAAACTCAGAAACTAGTATTAGAACAGAATTTTCTTGACTTCATAAAAAGTACTACAAAAAAATCAATAGAAATCATTTTCAATAAGGAAGCATTAAAAAATTCTCCCCTTAACGTCAGAAAGCAAGACAAGGATGCTCACTGGTACCATTTCTATAACCATTGTGACAGAGGCTGTAGTTAGCATGGCATGGTGAGAAAAGAGTAAAAAGCAAAAAGATATAAAAAGAAGAGGAACTGAAAAGAAAAGAAACAAACTGGAATAATATATTTGTAGAATCTAAAGTCTTAATGTACAGAATGTATAACGAACTCCTAGAAATCAGTAAGAAAACCTGACAGTCGAACTGCAAAATGATCAAAACTTTGAGCAGGTAATTCATTGAAGGGGAAATATTAATGGTGAATAAAAATATCAAAAGACACTTAAATCATTATGATCACAAGGAGGTATCATTTTTTACCCACCCATTAGATTAGCAAAAATTAGGAAATTTGACAATGTCAGCTGTTTTGGAGGATATGAATCAGTTCTGACACACTGCTTGTGGAGGTATGAACTATGTCACATTCACTAAAATTATGTAATAATTTTAACATCTGTTTGGTAGACTACCCAGCTATTCCACTTTTAGGTATAAACTCTGGAGAAACTTTCTCTTATGGCCCAGGAGTTGTGCACAGGAATGTTCATTGCAGTACTTTTCATGAAGGCTATAAAACTGGATATTACTCAAATATTAATTAATAAGAACATTAGTGGTGTATTCATATGTGGAGTATTATACAGCACTGGGAATGAATGAGCCACAGTTACATGCAAAAATGTGGATGAATCTTAGAGATACAATGCTGAGTGAAAACAACCATTCCTGGAAAAATAATGTCTGTGCTGTTTCATAAAGCTTAAAAACAAGCTGAAATAAATATCTTGTTTAAGTACACAGAAATAGTGAGGACTTCTTTCACAAAGCAATGGAACAACAGCATCATCAAGAATAGTGCTTTTCTCGGCGGTAGGGGCAGGGGTGAGGCCAAGGGGATAGGATAGGTGTAGAGCACAAGATGTATGCTAGTCACTGGTAATATCCTAGTTCCTGATTTGGGTGGTGGGTTTACGGATGTTCAATATAGTGTGCTTTGTAACTTAGATTGTGTATATTTTGCAAAAATATTTGGGGAAAAAGTTAAAAAATAAAGATAATTGAAGGTGAGAAAGTGGAGACAGTCACTGTTCCCATTTCTTTACAAAAGGACAGTGGCCATAGGTAGATGTTTGACCTAGAAGAGTGTTGTCCTTACCCCTCCCAAACTAGAAACATGATTCTTTGCTTATAGAATGTTCCAGAAGAGAGTGACTAATAATTATAGGAAAGATGAAGTTCTTGAGAAGATGAGGAGGGTTAGGATCCAGATCTCAAGGAGAGGGCCTTTAGGACAGAGACTCTTCCGTTGTAACTGGTGGGAAGGTAGTACGGAGATACAAGTGTAGATGAATCTGTAGATTTGCTGGTGGAAGAAAAGATGAATTTGGTGACTTCAGTATTCTCATTGTTACTAGATGTTGAGAGTTGGAGAGGACAGAAAGATTGTGAAATTTAAGGAAAGAAGAAAAGATGGGAAATAGGCTTTCAGAGAGCTGGACAGCAAACTTAATAGGTAAACACTGAATAATTGCGGGATGGTACTTAGTGTCCATTTGAGATTTATATTTTTGAATTTAAAGTTAAATTAGTAACATCACACTTGTGTATTTTCCTTTGGGCTTTTCCAGCTATTCTGGTGACTTTGCAAACTTTTTATGTAAATACTCTTAAAAATTTTTAATAAAACTTTAACAAATATTTTTCCTTTCCTGTTAACACTAAATTTATTAGAATAAAGGAACAGTTCTTCAGATTAAGTTCTGGGATTCTGTCTTTGTGACTGGATGGCATGATTTTGTAAGCTGTAATTCCCTTTTGGCTTTTTGACTCTTAATTCAAATTTCAGTTACTTTCCTTTGTTCTTCATCTCCAAGATAGGGATTTGAAATCTTAAAAATTTACTATACAATTAGAAGTATTAAAAATGAGCTTATACCTAAATCTTAGCAACTACTTACATATGTCTTGAGTTATAAAATGAAAACCAGTTCGTTAAATAGCAGTTAGGAATGTTTATTACATTCTCTAGGATTTTAAAAATAAATTTTTTATAATATAGTTAGATTATTTTATGAAAGGCTCAGCCCTTTAAAATGTTGATATTAACTCAGAGATTTAAAATTCTGTGCTGCAAATAAAAGATACTTGAATTGCTGATTTATTAGCTAAAGGAAGCCACTCAGATTTGTAAAATCAGAGTACTGTAGTTAGTGGTTTCAGTTCTTTAATTTGATTTATTTGCCTTTCATTTTCTTCATTTCTCAGAAAATTCTATGATGCATGATTATATGATGGCATATTTTAAAACTTTTAATGGAAATGTCTTTAAAATACTCAGTTTATTAATGCATTTAATAATTTTAATACTGCTATTCATGTAATGTTATTAAATTTAGTTTCTGTTATTGAGAAATAGGAATCTTTAATCATAAAGGGACCAACAGTCTATTTATCTGAAGCTTTGAGGTAACATTGTAGCCTACAGGGAGAGAGAAAGAAGACTGAGATACTGTTCTAAATGTTTTCAAGGTTTTTGAAGCATTTCAACTTAGATTATATGCTTACATTCCCATGGGGATATTTGTGTCTGTTAGCTACACAAAATGAAAGGCTTTTTTTTTCTTTTCTTTGAGGAAGATTAGCCCTGAGCAAAGTACTGCCAATCCTCCGCTTTTTGCTGAGGAAGACTGGCCCTGAGCTAACATCCATGCCTATCTTCTTCCACTTTATACGTGGAACATATACCACAGCATGGCTTTTGCCAACCGGTGCCATGTCCACACCCGGGGTCTGAACCGGCAAACCCCAGCCTGCCGAGAAGCAGAACATGGAAACTTCACCACTGCAGAAAGGCACTTTTGACCCTATTGTTCAAAATCGTTTTTCTTTCTTTCTTTCTTTCTTTTTTTTGGTGAGGAAGATTGGCCCTGAGCTAACATCTGTTGCCAATCTTCCTCTTTTTGCTTGAGGAAGATTGGCTCTGAGCTAACATCTGTGCCAGTCTTCCTCTATTTTGTGTGTGGGATGCTACCACAGCATGGCTTGATGAGTGGTGTGTAGGTCTGCACCTGGAATCCAAACCTGTGAACCCTGGGCTGCCAAAGTAGAGTGTGCGAACTTAACCACTATGCCACTGAGCTGGCCCCAGCGTCTTTTTTTTTTTTTTAAGGGCAAAATTCTTTTTGTTATGTTATCAAGCCAACTCTGGCCCAGCACAGTGCCACTCTTCGAGTCTGGTAAATTTTGTGTTAAACAGTAGGAATTTATATCAGCTTTATGTAGCATGTTGAAAGCATATGCTATGTACCACTTATTTTCTGTATCTATAACTGTGTTATCATGAATCATTAAAGATAGAATCAAATGTTTAAGCAAAACATGTAGTCAAGAATTGCTTATATAGTAAAAAAAATTAATGATATGTTATAAATTGTTTAGATTCAGAATGATTTCTTATTTTAGTCTTCTTCTGCTTTGAATTTAAAAAAACCCATAAATGAATATTTATTTCTTATACTGAATCATTTTCACCAATATGTTTGACGTTTATGTTATATACTTGAAATATAGAGTAACTTAGTCATTTTGATGTCTGTATAATAAAAAAAAAGAAATGTATTTTTTGGTAGGAGTATATTAGAAATAACAAAAATTTCCAAGGACTGTTCCAGGTTTAATCTCTAAGTTATTTGTTTTTTAAAAGATTGTTTTTCAAGGATTTATTATTACATTTGCAACACATACAGCAAGAGTACCTATTATGTGCCCAGCACTTGTTAAGGGGGATGTATGTATGTGTGCCCTTGAGAAGCTCCCAGTCTAGGAGGAGACCAGTGAGTCACCAGAGGAATTACAGTACAGTGTGCCAAGTGCTACCATGAAGGTGTGAACAAAGATCTGTTGCTTAGGAATAGCAGCAGATCTTAGGAATTTTTTATTTGATTTTGTATTTTAAATCCATTTGGAGTTTAAGATTTCATTGGACCTAATTATGATGCATGAAAGGAAAACATCCACTATCTATATATTAGACATTAAAACTTTAACAAAATAAGTATATGTTTATGCTAATTTCTCTGATTTTACTGGACTGGCTATACTGGATAGTAAATCTTTTAAACCTGTTATTCTGCAGTGTAGTTTAGGATCTGAAATTAAAGAAACATTTATGAGTTTAGGTATAGTAAGAGATACTGTTTCTCTATTTAAAATGTGTTGCTTCTTATGGGTGAACATTGTCTACATCTCTTTCATTAATGGAAACTGAATTTGCATGTTAGAATGAGTACTGATCTGCTCTTAAAGTTGAAATATATAAATTGTTGTATAACATTATTTCTCATCTTAAAACTCAAACTAAAATTCAGCTCTGCCAAGAGTATGCTCTAATATTTAACCTTTTGATATATCCTTTTGATATAACTCAAAGGTATTTTCTGTTAAATAAAATGAATTAAAATCCTACGAGTATAGTTTGTTATTTAAAATTTCATAAAAACAGAATTCTTATCTTTTGTTCAGTTCATTGCAGCCTTGAAATGCTTTTTCTTTCTCATGTATTATAGTTAATTTTTCTCAATTTGATCCTTGTGTCCAAATTTTTGGTGTTTTGACTTTTCCATGAGTGTTTTCTTTAACGTGTATGTTGTAAAATTTAACAGTCTGTCTGTCTATAGCTTCAAGGTTTTGCATCATACGTAGAATGATGCTGAGATTTTTGTAAAAATTTCTCTCATGATTTTTTAGGACTTTCATTGTTTTACTGGTGGGGGCTGGTGCTTATGCACTTTTAAAAGTGGCTCTGGAATTTATTTAACGGTAAATAATGACATACAGATTTAATCTCCCTCCTTCCAGGTGGATACTCTGTTGTCCCAGTGTCATTTATTGAATAATCCTTTTCCTTATTGTTTTGAAATGCTTCTTTTATCTGTTCCTTATTTTCTTTATCCGTACCACTCATTTGTCTGTCCCTGATCCTATGAGCTTATTTTCTAGTAGGAGAAAGACTGATAATAAACAAATAAGAAACTGTAAGTAAAAGTAAGTTCTACAATGAAAATAATCAGTGATGTGGTAGCCAGTGACTGGAGAGCTACTTAAAATGAGTGGCCAAGGCAGGCCTCTGAGCAGATAACAGTTGCTCTGACCTGAAATTCACGAAGGGAATGGCTATGCAAAAATCCGGTGAAAGAACGTTCAGGTAGAGGAAATGACCCCAAAGTGGAAACCATCTCCATGTGTTCAAGAATAGAAAGAATAGTATGAGTGTAGTAAATGGGCAAAAGAGTGGTGAGAGGTAACAGTTGGAGAAGAGGGCCGAGGAGAAAGCGTGTATTATGTAGGGATTTGTAAGCCAGACTGAGGAATTTGGATTTTATTTTAACTGTGAAGAGAAACTACTGAGAGCAGTGTTTAAAAATTCGCGAGTTGTCTAAGGTGAATTTTTATTTTTCTCCTTCAAAAAGAGGAAATATAGGGGCATAGATAATTCATATCTCAAATAGGTTCTTACATAATTAGGAGCTATTTCTATATACATATGACCCTATAACAAATTTGCTTCCCTTTTACATAATTCTACAGGTGAAGACAACATATTTTTAGAATCATGTAAGTACCGAGAGTTTAGAGCTCAATGAATAAAGAATCTACTTGCACTATATAGAACTCTTTAAAGAAAATTTTATGATGTGTTTTAAAATACTATTTTTTCTTCCCTTAAAATGTTTGTATTAGGGAACACACATCCTTGGAAGAGGGAGAAATTCCTTGGTTACAGTACAATGAAGTCAATGAAAGCAGCAGTGATGAGGGAAATGAGCCCGCCAATGAATTTGCACAGCCAGAAGCGTTCATGTTGGATGGCAACAATAACCTTGAGGATGACTCCAGTGTGAGTGAAGACTTAGATGTGGACTGGAGGTGTGTATGAAGCATATTACCATGCTTAACTGTTCATGCAGTAGACTTTGCTCGTGATTCTCCATTGTGAAAGCTGAATCTCTGATAGCTAAGAAGTGTTCTGATTTTCCCATCTGTTGGTTTTCATCTTCAAAGCTCATTTTAGATGTCGTTTCCCACATGGACTCCTTCCTACTTATTCCAGTCAGTGACCTTTTTCTTCTTTGACCTTTAGCTCTTTAAGCTCACCTTATATCCTAGTTATTTCTACACTCATGGTTTGAGGTTTCTGACTTTTAAATTTAGCTTTATTTGCTAAATATAGCACTTAGTATAATCCTTAAAAAAAAAAAAGATAATACAGTCGTGCGTTGCTCAATGACAGGGATACGTTCTGAAAAATGCATCATTAGGTGATTTCGTCCTTGTGTGAATATCATAGAATGCACTTACACAAACCTAGATAGTATAGCCTACTACACACCTAGGCTGTTTGGTGCGAATCTTATGGGACTGCCATCACCGTATATGCAGTCCATTGGTGTGATTGGTGCATTGGTATATGCAGTCCATTGGTGATACTTGAAAAATTTCAAAACCCGTGATTGAATCAGAAGAATCCTAAGTATAAAATTTTCTTTCTCTGAACAAAATATGGAAAATTTAATTGTACCTTCCTAGAGATGTTGAAAGTATTAAATTTATCCCGACGAGGAGTAGTGAACTTCAACTAAAAGTATTAGATAAATTAAGTGGATTACAGAATTATGTCTCATGATATAATGGTCAGAATTTAACTTGTGATTTACAAAGTTAGACTTAGCTTTCAAGTGTGCAGTAGTCCTTTGGAAGCAGCTAATTACTGAGATACAGAAAGGATGTTTCTTCCAACTGACCCCTTTTTGTTACTTTTTCTGGAAAAAACATGGCTTGGTACAACCCTTGTTTCCATCTCTGCACAGATAGATTTTTAAGATTTTGTCTTGTTTTTCCAGCTAAAATTCCATTACAGAAAATTTAGAAAAATAGAGATAACAAAAACTCATTCGTATTCCCTAATAACTCTACAGGTTTCTAGAACTTACATTTTTAAGGGTTTTTGTGTCTTTAGTTTCTCTTTCTGTATGCGTAGCTACTTCTTTGTGCTTCTCCACATTCTTCTAGGCACGAAACTCAACATCTTGAAATCCTCCTTAGCATTTCCTATTATAAACTCCCCAAGGGAAAACAAAATTATATGTGCAGAGCAGACTTTTACTGACCATTTTGTGGAAGTAGAGGTGGGATTTTATCATAGCCACGCAAACAGTTTGTAATTCCATCTTAAACATTCTCGTTCTCCAAAACCCATTTTCTGGCTTCCTAAACATGGAAAGTCAGTGGCTTCACTCAGTCCTAGTCTTGCTGATCTTGATGCGCCCCCTCCCCAGCTTTTCCTTCCTCTCTTCTGTCTGCCCTTTACCGTCTGACTGAACTTCTTAATTCTGTCTTCTCTCTCCATTATGCAAAGTCATTCCTCAGAGTGCTCAGCAGATAACAGAATCATCTTTTCAGCATCTTCTGTGCATGTTGGGAGGCAATTATGGTTTCTTATGAGGAAATTTTTTCTTTTGCACATTTTCAAAATTGTGTAAAAATAATTTTTTACAGCTCCATTGTGTAGATGCTCCATCCTTTATGTAGATGCGCTAAAATTTAATTGATCATTTCCCCATTGAAATAGTGCAGTGAAGTTCCCCCTCCCATAAAATTTGTTCTGTACTTCAGGTTATTTCTTTAAGACAGATTAATAGAGGTGACATAACTGATAGCTGTGATATTCTTTAAGATCTTGGTATATATTTCTAAATCACTTTCAAAAAAATTCTTCCACATAAAAATTTGGAGTAATTGTAATAAAGTAAAAATGTAATAGTAAAGTAATAAAGTAGTATGCTTTACTGAGTATAATTTTAACTTAAATTTGAAAACTTTTATTGTAGATTCTAATTATTGATAATCCTTATGAATATGGCCGTTGCATTAAGATTTTAAAGACATTGCTGTTTGTCCCAAAATTTGGGGAGCTTCAAAGTAGTATTGTTTTCAATATGGAAAACATTTTAGCATTGGTTTTAAGACCAAAGTTGTTTTTTTGTTGTTTTTTATTGAGGTCGCATTGGTTTATAGCATTATATAAATTTCACATGTATATCATATTTCGATTTCTGTGTAGACTACATCATGTTCACCACCAAAAACTAATTACCATCATCACCGTACACATGTGCCCTATTACCCCTTTCACTCTCCTCCCACCCTCTTCCCCTCTGGTAACCACCAATCTAATCTAATCTCTGTATCTATCTATGTGTGTGTTTGTTGTTGTTATTTTCCACTTATAAGTGAAATCATACAGTATTTGACTTTCTCCATCTGACTTATTTCGATTAGCGTAATACTCTTAAGGTCCAGCTATGTTGTTGCAAATGGCAAGATTTCATCTTTTTTTTATGGCTGAGTAGTAGTCCGTTGTGTATATATACCACATCTTCTTTATCCATTTATCCATTAATGGGCACTTAGATTGTTTCCACATCTTGGCTATTGTGAATAATGCTGCAGTGAACATAAGGGTTCGTATGTCTTTTGGCGTTCATGTTTTCGTGTTCTTTGGATAAATTCCCAGAAGTGGAATAGCTGGATCATATGGCAGTTCTGTTCTTAATTTTTTGAGGAACTTCCATACTGTTTTCCATAGTGGCTGCACCAGTTTGCATTCCCACCAGCAGTGTATGAGGGTTCCCTTTTCTCCACATTCTCTCCAACACTTATTTCTTGTCTTGTTAATTATAGCCATTCTGACGGGCATGAGGTGAGATCTCACTGTGATTTTGATTTGCATTTCCCTAATAATGAGTGATGTTGAACATCTTTTCATGTGCCTGTTGTCCATCTGTATATCTTCTTTGGGAAAATGTCTGTTCAGATCTTTTGCTCATTTTTTAATTGGGTTGTTTGTTTTGTTGTTGAGTTGATGAGTTCTTTATATATTTTGGGCATTATCCCCTTATCAGATAGACGATTTGTAACGTTAAGCCCAAAGTTTTGAAGGTTACTGTTTTGGATTTTATCTAGATATGGCAACACTTCATTATTTCCTTATGTGGTACTATATTAATTTATGCAGCAATAGCTAAAAGTTGCTAAAGTGAAAATACAATTTGATTTTCATATTAAAATAACACGTCATTTTGACAACTAAAAGGAAAAGTCAGGGCAAACAGCAGCAATTCTTACCTCTAAAGGCAAAATATGACACATTTTTTTTTTCAGTTTTGCTACTACTTAGGAAAAAAAGCTTTTTGGTTCTTTATTTTAGTTTAAATGAAAATGGAAAAAGTCCTCTATCTAAAGTTTGTTTGTTTTAAAGATTGGTGCCTGAGCTGACAACTGTTCCCAATCTTCTTTCTTTTTTTTTTCTGCTTTTTCTCCCCAAATCCCCCCAGAACATAGTTGTATATTTTAGTTGTGGGTCCTTCTAGTTGTAGCACTTGGGATGCCACCTCAGCTTGGCCTGACAAGTGGTCCCATGTCTGCGCCCAGGATCTGCACCAGCAAAACCCTGGGCCGCTGAAGTGGAGCGCGTGAACCACTCGGCCCCGGGGCCGGCCCCGGTTGATTTGTTTTGATGCAGTCACAGAACTGTTGTAGAATACCCAGAGAGTGTCTCATAGATTGGCGTGATAGGCGTTGATGTGGAGAAATAGGGGTTTTAGATTTAGACGAATCCAAACTATACCATTTAGTTATTCTTTGATAACTACTTAACCTCTCTATCTTTAAGAAATTGGGGGTATAGTTATTAACCTAATGAGATTGTGAGAAATTCATTCTGTATGGATATAACCATGGTTTAATAATAGAATTTTTTTTTAACTATTTTAAAGTTGTTTCAGGCTTATAGAAAAGTGGCAAAAATAGTACAAAGAATTCTCATATATCCTTCATTAAGATTCCCTAAATATTAACATTTACCACAACTGTCTTATTCTTTTTCCTTTCTTTATATTTATGGTATTTTGTTTCTGACCCATTTATGAGTAAGTTACAAACAAAACATGATGCCTCTTTGCCTATTAAGAGTCTAGAATGAATTTCCTAAAAACAAGGACATTTTCTTACATCACACAGTGAAATTTTCAAAATCGGGAATTAACACTGATGCAGTACTATTATCTAATCTACCAACCTTATTCAAATGTCTATAGTTGTCCCACTAGTGCCATTAGAGAAATTTTTTTTGGTCCAATCAAGGACCACTCATTACATTTAGTTAACATGTTTCTTTAGTTTCTTTTAATCTGGAATATTTCCTCAGTTTTTCATAACCTTGACATTTTTGAAAAGTACAGGCCATTTATCTTGTAGAATGTCCCTTAGGTCGGATTTGTCTGATGTCGTGATTAAATTCAAGTTACAGATTTTTAGTAGGAACACTATAGAAGTGATGTTTGTTCTTCTTAGTTCGTATCAGAAAGCTCATGATATTCAACTGTCCCATTACTGGTGGTGTTAGTTCTGATCACTTGGTTAAGGTGTTATCTTTCACATTTCTTCACTTATGCTTGCCATTTTTCCCTTTAGAGTTAATAGGCATCTAGTGGGAACATGGCTTGAGACTATGTAAATGACCTGTTTCTTCTCAAACTATCAAACTTCCGTCCACTAGTTTTAGTATTGTCAGTGATTTTTGTCTGAAACAATTATTACCGTGGTGATTTCCAAATGAGTGATCCTAGAATTTTTAATATTAGCTGATTATTTCACAGTGACCAAATTACCAGCAGATATCATGCACTGAGCGTCTAGATCTGTTTAGCCTGGAGAAGAAAAGAATTACTGGGAGATAGTTAACTCTAACCATGGAGTTTTCTGCCTAGGGAAAGTGGATGTAGTTTGTGTTCTTTGGCAGGTAGAACTAGAGCACTTGCTGCATGTGAGTTTCAAACTTCTGACAGGGCTCTCCCACACCGGCCCATAGCGCGTACCACCTTAGAAAACAGTGTAGTTTCTGCGTGCAGGGAATGGTTCTCCTGTTTCTTGAATGTCCACTCTTGTGCCATCTCTGTGCCGGGCACCAGTGTGCATCTACTCATTTAGTTTGTTTGACAGGTGAAGAAACAGAGTAACAGTTAAATAAATTTTTCACATTGTTTAACCATGACAGTTAAATGTGAAGTTAAATCCCTATCTGACTGACTCCAGGGCTCTTCATCTCTGCACTGCATCTCATTGCTAGATGGAGGAGTTCTAGTATTGCAAGGGAGGCTGGCTTCACTAATTCCGAGTTTTAATTCTAATTCTAAAATCTGTGATTGAATGAGAATGTCTGTTCCTAGGTACCATGTGATATCTGCTGATTTCTAGATACTACTAAGCTCTAATATATTCATAAGAATACTTCTGTTATCTCTTGGCAGTAGATTTGTAATTTTAATGATGGCACAAAGGTTGATATCAAAACTATTTTGAGCTATCTTGTGTAACTGTGGATTTTTCTGACTGATATTCAAGTTCTGATAGGAACTTGGAAGTCAACAGACATTTGCCTTTAGGTAAACAAAATAAGCTCTCTTTTGGAGATCTTGGATTTGAGATGGTGGAAGTTCATTGAGGTAAAGTGCCCTATAGAAAACTAAAAATTCAGGTCAAGAGCTCAAGAAGGGGCCTGGCCCTGTGGCCGAGTGGTTAAGTTCGCATGCTCCATCTCGGCGGCCCAGGGTTCCGCCGGTTCGGATCCTGGGCGTGGACATGGCACCGCTCATTAGGCCACGTTGAGGCGGCATCCCCCATGCCACAACTGGAAGGACCCACAACTAGAATATACAACTATGTACTTGGGGGATTTGGGGACCAAAAGCAGGAAAAAAAAAAAGAAGAATAAAAAGAAGATTGGCAACAGTTGTTAGCTCAGGTGCCAATCTTTAATAAAAAAAAGAAAAAGAGCTCAAGAGGCAGTTTGCAATTTGGTGGAGGTCTAGAGGTACCTGCAGAGAGGATGATTGACAACATGAACTTGAATGCAGTTTCCAAGGGAGCAAGATTAGAAAGAAGAGGACTGAAGATACACTTAGAATTTCCACGTTTTGAAATACTTCGTACTTCCAACACTTGAGGAAAAGGAGGAATCTCTGTATGTTTAGGGATTGAGAAAGGAGATTAGGACCAGATTAAGACATATTTTACTTCAAGGGGCTTATAATCCTTTAGAAAAAAATTATGAAAATGAGCAGTTAGGAGTTAAATATTTTTATAGCCGAATAATAATGGAGGATGCCTGGTTCTTAGAAGAATTAGAGAGAGATTAATGAGAAAAACTTGAGAAAGTAAAGTATCTTCAAGCCCAAAGTAATTAAGGAATACAGGGCAAGAGAAGAAAAAGAGGCTTTGACTAATGATAGAATTAAAATAAATCAATCATTCTCTTTATTATGTTCTCACCTAAATTTAGATTGGAAACTAAAATAAACAGAAGGGGAAATATATGGGAAAGAATTAGGAAAGAAAAAGTACTACCATTATCTCAGCCTTAAGCAGTCCTCAGTTAGAACTAGAAACATTAAAAGAGGGTTGTCCTGCAAACTTTGCCGTGAGTGTGGCAGACTATTGGGAGAGGTAGTGTTATCTTAATTCCTTATGCCTAGAATTTAACTTTTCTGTGGAGTTCTTCCTACCTCTTAACCCACAAGATTTATGTTAAAACATTGTAAGGTTTTCTGCTTGTAGTGTGTTTATTGTCTTATTGGTGTGTTAATTATGTTTTCACCATAAAGATTTCCCAAATCATAGTTGTATTTTTTTTTTCAGTCTGTTTGATGGCTTTGCGGATGGACTAGGCGTTGCTGAAGCTATTTCGTATGTGGATCCTCAGTTCCTCACCTACATGGCACTAGAAGAACGCTTAGCCCAGGCTATGGAGGTATTTTAGTGACTCTGATGCCTATATATTAGTTTGTGGGACGCAAAAATGATAAAAATTAAAGATTTTTTTAACCACTCTTAAGAAAAGGTGACTAATTTTCTCATCAATTTAATAACAATATCTGTACAATGATTACCACCAGTATGTGTATATAAATTACACTTGACATCCCACCAATTTCCCTAAAATTGGAGTATTTCCCAGTTTTTACTGCAGGATGGCATATGTTTTGCTTACATTTAGAAAATACACTTTTCCTCTATTGAATTATACGGGTCTGTGAATCTGAATATTTTATACACCCTTGCACAGGTGTATTTGTGAAATGAAATTCAAGATCCCTAAGGATATGTTACAAATCACTTCTTTTTTTTATTCTCATGGCTTCTAAATACTATCTTACTTCTTAATGCAGTTAGAAAATTTACTCTCCCTCATCCAGAAACACACACACTTTAATAAATGTGGCACATTTGGTGCCTGGGTTTGTATTGCCTTGTTTTCCTTATTTAACTAAAACACGAAAACTTGTTCGTAATTGTGTTTGTCTAAGGTCAAAAGCCCAAGCATTTTCACGTTTGGGAACTTCCACTGCACTGGTAGATTTCATTATAAAAAGTCTTTCTTTGTCACTATTTCCGAAATAGAGGAACAGTAATAACATGAATGAATCAAAAGTGAGAGAACGAAAATGAACGAGTGAAATTTCAGGGATGTTATAATAGCATTTAATCTTGAAATTTGAGATTAGAAAGTCCAGTTTAGATTCATAAATTAGTTAATAGATTGATAGGTAGATAAAAAGACAGACCTATCTACACACTCATGCACCCTTAAGTTAGCTATGCTTTGGCATCACTTTTTTTTATGTGTGAATAATCTTCCATGGAGATCATTACTCTTAATTATGCTTTTTTGTGTATGTTTTTCTCAAAGTGACCATAGCATAAATACTGTGTACTAGGAGAAAAGTCCGAAAGAACATCATGAGACAAGATAGGCTTAGGACTTTTCCCAGATTTTTTTAAACTTGTCTTACCAAATTCTGACACGCATTAATTACTGACATAGCATAATAACTTGCATCAGAAATATAATATGTAAAGATTAAGGGTCACTGACTTCTTTGAGCTAAATAAATTTTAAGTGACCACAATGGAATATGTCCTTTCTAGAATCTGGTTTCACAGTGCTTAAAAAGTCTTTTCCATTATTATACCAGTGATTTATAATCTCCTACAATATGGAGATATCTTTAAAAAGAAGTTTTGAGAATTAAAATAAAAGTTTTATTATTTGTTACTAATAGGAAATGTGACGTTTGATTGGCATCTTGAAAGAAGAGCCAGAGAGATTGGTCATGGGAGGTCATGCTAGGTAAAGACTCTAGCAGAGTCGACCAAGACAAGAGGCAGGAAAGAACATAGTATGTCCAGGGAACTTAGAGTCCCCACATTGTTGGCTCCTGCTCTTAGGGAACCCAGTGGCGGTGCCACTTTCAGTTATTCTTACCCATCTGTCTTTCTGCTTGTGATTAATGGTGTTAAGTGTCTCCCTTCCCCACAGCTTAACAGCTTCCTCAGATTTGGTGCTCTGCTCTATTTTATTTGAATTTGATTGAGACATGTTTCAACCCTAGAGAATCAATACAGTTCCATCTTCCTGTCACTCTGTAGAAATCTTTATTTTCTTTGTCTAGTATGCACTTATTTAAGCTGAGATAATTTATAGTTTCTTATTTTTCCTTTTAGATTTAACACTAACGTTCTTTAAATTGAAACAAAAACAAATAAGACAAACTGAGTGCCTTGACTTTTTTCTCAAGTAGCCCTATATCTTTTTGGCAATAGTAGTTTTCATTTCTGTTAATTTTCCAGTATTAGACTGATCTTTCTTTTCACGTAGTGGCTATTGGTGAAAATATTGGCCATAAACATTTGCCTGATATCTCTGTCTAAAATTTGAGTGAAATCAGGCCAAAATATTTAAGATCTTTAATTGTTTGAAACAATGATATTAAAGCTTTTTACTCCCAAACAAATTAAAAGAAATATATGTATCCCTTTCATATGTTTATGTTGACATCTAAAATTTTTTAGCATAAATCCTAAGTAATATTGCTTATCCTATTTTACCTCTTTGCAGTAAAAATATGTTCAAAATTTAATGTAAAAAATTGATATAGATTGAGTTAAAATTGTTAGTATGTAACTGATCAAAAACAAACATGAATTTTGATAAATAATTAGTTAAAGTAAAATTCTACTGGAGATGCATCTCTTAATGAGACGAAGGCCTTTTTCCTTCCTACTTTATGAATTAATTTTATTTATTTCCAGGAGACATAGTTCAGAATCAATTTCATTTGTTTTTCGTCTTTATGAATGTAAGCTTGAGAAACTTTATTCCGATGAATAAATTGATAGGGATGGAAAGAGTTTCTCATAACATTGTCACTCAGTTCTGAGATACTTAGCAAAATCCCATCAACTTGACAAATTGTCTACACCCTCCTTCAATTTTTTTGAAAGCAGAGGATTGGAAGCCATCTATAGAGATTTTTTAGAGTTCAGTTTGACCCCAGTATTTCAGATTGCCTTTTTGAATGGGTAAGAGGTATGCTTTTATTTATAAAGTGGGGAAAAGGTTAGTATAAAAAGGAATGTGGTGACAGAAACCAGATGGTACTTTGACTGCAGGCGCATTGTTAGGCAGATCAGTTTGAGGAAAGATTACAAGAAAAAGTTAATTGAGTCTCTTAAGACTCTCCATGCCAGTGGACCCCTCGGAAAGTCTTTACATACTTACAGAACACCTCAAATACATTGGGGTGTGGGCCTTAGGAAGGCAGTACATGAGAGGAGAGCATGGGCTTTCGAGTTAGACAGATTCATTTAGGCTGTGCGACCTCAGACACTTCACTTAAGCTCTTTAAGCTTTAGGTGCTCATCTACAAAATGAGAATAATAAAATTACCTCATGAGTTATTGTGAGATTGTGTTAAAGCACCTAGCAAAATAGCTGGTGCCGTGGTAAATCTCAGTAAATGGCTGTATTCCAAGATATATTCAAATCAACAATCAACCAAGTGTTAATCATCAAGCAAATCTGG
Source organism: Equus przewalskii (assembly GCF_037783145.1). Lineage (NCBI taxonomy): Eukaryota > Metazoa > Chordata > Mammalia > Perissodactyla > Equidae > Equus > Equus przewalskii. The sequence continues at coordinate 61,034,389 of NC_091843.1, forward strand.
ATTCACTGGTCATTCCAAATCAGTATTAAATTGTTATAAATATTCATTCTTTAAAAACTAAATTCTGTTTTATTCTTTAGAAACTAATTTTGTGCTTAAAAAGGATTATACTACTTTAAACCTACATATATTCCAATTGGACTGTGTGGGCTATTTAGTTGTCTTTCTGACACTTGGACTAACTTTTGAAAATATATTGCCTAAGGTATAAATAGATTTTTATTTTTTTGTGTATTGTCATAGCAGTGGCATAAAATGGTCTCTCTTGCTCTTGTTGCTAACAGGTGATCCCAGATCACCTTACATATGTGTCAGTACCAAGGTAATAAATTATTTTCACATATCTGAAATTCCAGATATTTATTAGCACTGCACATGTGCAGATAATCATCAGAAAGGAATAATGAACCCATTGAGACAAACATGTATCAAAGCATAGTTAGCCTGGAATAACCTCCCCAAATGGAACTTACTATGAATAGTACCCCTTCTTTTTGTTTGTGTGTAGCACAGAGGAGTTCTTGCAGTCTGTCTTAAGAAGTACACAGGGAATTGGCTGAGATTCATGATTTTGGTTATGTGAGAAGGAAGCGACAAATAACAGGCTCTTCTTACTTTCCATTTCCTTATCTTCTGATGGGAAAGTTTAATATAAAGAATTACTATAACAAGGGATTCGAGTAACAAGGGATTGCTTAGTAAGGAATAAAGATAATTCTAAAGAGTATAGGAAAAGCATGTATAAGGAGCAGTCACCCTCTATAGGGCTAAGATACCCTAAGGAACAGTCCCCACTCCACTTCAGGCTTGGGATCCAGACCTTGATGGAGATGACACAGCTGTGGCTCACTGAATGGCAGAGAAGTTACAGTGATGATGAGCTGGCAGAACCTGCTGCAAATCAGCCCTGTAGAGTGCTGGAGAAAGCTATTCGTAGGGAGATGTCTAACTGAAAGCACTCTGCTACAGAACTGTCCAAGGTGGATGCTAGGGGAAGCTACTGGCCACTGGGTGCTGCTGGTCCCGTGTATCACAAGAGCTGGATGCTGCAGAAACTGTGTGCATTGCAGGAGTCTGGTGCTAGAGAAAGCCACGCATGCCACAGAGGCCTGTTGAGCATGCATACCAGGACTGGAAGCAAAGCCCTTTTCCTCCTGTAGTGTCCCTTCAGCATCCTGTAGCTACAAAGCTTAATATCATGACAACTGTCAGAAGGGAAAATATTTAAATGGCCTGAATCCATTTTCACAGAGCTGACAAAAATAGTGAATTTGGATCTGAGAAGAATAATTGATAACTGTAATACTTCATCCCTTCGACTGCTTGGATTCCATATACACCTTTTTACACACATTTGAGCTCCCATCCAACAACAGTACAACTATATTTCTACCTAACAAGATACAGCTATTCTTTTTTTTTTTTTTTTTTTAAAGATTTTATTTTTTTCCTTTTTCTCCCCAAAGCCCCCCGGTACATAGTTGTATATTCTTTGTTGTGGGTCCTTGTAGTTGTGGCATGTGGGACGCTGCCTCAGCGTGGTTTGATGAGCAGTGTCATGTCCGCGCCCAGGATTCGAACCAACGAAACACTGGGCCGCCTGCAGCGGAGCGCGCGAACTTAACCGCTCGGCCACGGGGCCAGCCCCAAGATACAGCTATTCTTAAAAGTGATGTTTTTATACCCTTTTCCCAGAATGAACAACTGAACAGTCCCAAGAGTCATTATATCCATCACTGGCTGTTAATTACTCCACAAATTCAGTCACTCACACTGAAATGTTCTCTTATATAAAGGTTAAATTGTCAAGTTAACTGCTATATGAAATAAAAATGAGGAGAGAGAAAAAGAAAGTGGTTAGCAGATACAAATAAACACATTTAACAGGCAGATATCTAGACATTAAGCAAAGCTACTAGTTCTTGTTTCTGTAATTGTTAGCTATGGTTTCCTTCTTCCATAACACATTCCATATTTTCCCTGCCTTCAGCTGGTTAGGGTTCTTTACTTGGTGGAGTGACCCAAACCTACGTTCCTGTAGAGTCTGTGTCCTCAATTATCCTGTCTTTTTTGGCTGCTATAGTTTTCTGGTAACTTTGTTGGGCATAGAAATACTAAGAGAAGTATCCTCTCAGTGAGATTATTATAGGACTTTCAAATAGAGGAAGGCTGGCCTGTGGAGGGTAAACTATTTCTACTGGTAAAAGGAGGCTCCGAGTGACTTGGGGATTCAAAATAGTCAGTTTCATCTGAGTCCAACCAGATGTCCCCATTCCAAATTGCAGAATCCTGTTCTTTAACCAATCAGTGGTTGAAACTTGACAAAGATGAAAAACTCATTTTAATTCAATAAGTCACACAATTAAATTTTATGTTTGGTTTTTGGAAATAAGAGAATTTTTTAGGGCTATCGTGGACACTGGTTCTCATACTGTGCTTTGCTCTCAGAGTTAATGGGTCTGAGTTTGTCATTTTCTCTTTGTAAGCGTGCACAGGCACTCAAAAGGATCCATCCCACATCAAAATGTTTGTAGTCATCATTACTACCATAAAATCAAGCGCAGCAGCCACCTGGGCTCCCAAGACATGTGCTTTAGTTGGCATTTCATTGCAGTTAGCCACGGTGATAGTTTGATTTATTGTGATGCCGCTACAGGCCATGGATTGATAGCATCCTGTTTTTATTGGGCTCGGCACTGAGCCCAACCAAGCCAATCCCCAGATCCCATTCTTGCTTCACAGAACCATGCCTGATATCAAATTCTCTATCAGTGTGGGCTCAGCCACAAGAGGGAAAACAATAATTGGAACAGGTTAAATTTAATATAAAGAATTATTAACTACAGTAGGGGATTAGAGTAATGAGGGATTGGCTACTTGGAAATAAAGTGAACTCTAGAGAATATAGGCATAGCACATTTAACGAATAACCTTAGGGCTGCGATACAGCACTCCACCTCCACACGCCCCATGGCTGAGATGCAGACTGTGATGGGGAGGACACAACCGTGGTTCTTAGAGAAGTGTTTGTGCTACTATTCTGGCACAACTTGCTGGAAATCTGCCCTCTGGAGTGCTGGAGAAACTGTTCACAGGGAAGTAACTAACTGGAAGCACTCTGCTGCAAAACCACCCAGGATCGGTGCCAGGAGAAGCTGCTGGCCACTTTATACTATAGCTGTCAAGCACTGGAGAAGCTGCATGTGCTTCTGGAGCCAGGCACTGGAGGAGCCACTCACGCTGGAGGAGCCTGGTGCTGGAGAAGCCATCTGTGCTGCAGAAGCCCACGATAGGGAAGCCTCACATGCTGCAGGGCCCTGCCCCAGCAAGCCCACTAGAACCAAAAGGCATTGTCCCTTCCTCCTGTGATGTCTCTCCAGCGCCCTCTACTGACAAAGCCTAAGATCATGCTAGCTGACAAGGGAAGAATATTCAAAAGGCCCAGATCTGTATTCACAGAGCAGAAATGAAAGGTGAATTTGGAACTGAGAGGCAATAATTCAAGCACTGACATACCGCTTTTCTTTTTGCAGTATCTCCACAAATCCAGAGTCAAATTTGGTGTTCAATATTATTAACTGTAGTTGTTAACTCTTAGGATGAACATTTTTGCTTTCTCTTTTTTTAATCCTGACTTTGCTTTGGCCTTGGACCTATCCTCTAGTGTAAGTCATCTCAACTCCTTTTTGGAAAGATATAATTCATTGCTAAAATATCTAGGCTAAATCCTGAGGAGTATACACAAGACCATGTTTGCCATCCCAGCCAACGGCATGTTAACTATCAGGCAGAATCCTCCTCCTACCTGAGAGGCCCAGTTTGTTTGTTTATTTTTTATTGTGGTAACATACACGTAATGTAAAGGTTAACCATTTTTAAGTATATAGTTAAGTGGCATTAAGTCTGTTGTAAACAATAACTCTCCATCCCCCCCCCTGCTCCCCTGCCTGTGGCAACCACCATTCTTTCTGTCTCTATGAATTTTACTATTTAGGTATGTCATCTAAGGAGAATCATACTGCCAGAATTTATCCTTTTGTTATTGGCTTATTTCTCTTAGCATGTATGCCTTCAAGGTTCATCCATGTTGTAGCATATGTCAGAATTTCCTTCCTTTTCAAGGCTGAATAATATTCCATTATATATATATAATACACCACATTTTTTTTAGCTTTATTGAGATATAATTGACATATAAGATTGTGTAAGTTTAAGGTGTACAATGTGTTGATTGGATACACGTATATATATTGTAAAAAGATTATCACAGTAGGGTTAGTTAACCCCTCCATCACGACACGTAATTACTATTTCTTTCTTGTGGTGAGAACATTTAAGATCTACTCTCTTCGCAGCTTTTAAGTATATAATACAGTATTGTTAACTATAATCACTGCGCTGTACATTAGATTTCAGTAACTTACTCATTTTATAACTAGAAGTTTGTACCCTTTGATCCACATCTCCCAATTTTTCCCACTCCCCAGCCCCTAGCAACTATCATTCCATTCTCTGTTTCTATGAGTTCAGCTTTTTTAGATTCCACATATAAGTTGTATCATACAATATTTGTGTTTCTCTGACTTACTTTACTTGGCATAATGTCCTCAATGTCCGTTCATGTTGTGTTGCAAATGACAAGATTTCCTTTCTCATGGCTGAATAATATTCCATTGTGTATACATGCTACATCTTTATTCATTCTTCTCTTGATGGACACATAGGTTGTTTCCATATCTTGGCTATTGTGAATAATGCCGTAGTGAACATGGGAGTGCAGATATCTCTTCGAGATCCTGATTTCATTTCCTTTAGATATATACGCAGAAGTGGGATTGTTGGCTCATATGATAGTTCTATTTTAATTTTTTAGGAAATTCTATACTGTTTTCTATAGTGGCTGTACCAATTTACATTACCAGCGTAGTGCATAAGAGTTCCCTTATCTTCACAACTTCACCAACACTTATTTCTTATCTTTTGATGATAACCATTCTAGCAGGTGTGAGATATCTCATTGTGATTTTGATTTGCATTTCCTTGATGATTAGTAATGTTGAGCATTTTTTCATCTACCTGTTGGCCTTTCGTATAGCTTTTTGGGAAAAATGTCTATTCAGGTCCTCTGCCCATTTTTTAATCAGATTGATTTTTTTGCTATTGAGTCGTTTGAGTTTCTTGTATGTTTTGGATATTAACCCCATATCAGATAGATAATTTACAAATATTTTCTCCCATTCCATAGATTTGCTTTCCATTTTCTTTATTGTTTCTTTTGTTATGCAGAGTCTTTTTAGTTTAATACAGTCCACTTATTTATTTTTGCCTTTCCTGCTTATGCTTTTGTTGTCATATCTAAAACATCATTGCCAAGACGAATGTCAACCCAATGTTTTCTTAGACTTCTACAGTTTCAGGTCTTTTGTTTATGTCTTTAATCCGTTTAGAGTTAACTTTTGTGAGTGATGTAAAGTCTAATTTCATGCATGTGATTATCTGGTTTTCCAGCACCATTCATTGAAGAATGAGTATTTCTTTTCTCATAGAGTATTCCTGGCTCCCTTGTCCATATATGCCAGGGTTAGTTTCTGGGCTCTTGATTTTCTTCTGTTGATCTCTGTTTTTGTGCCAGTGTTGCACTGTTTTGATTACTGTAGTTTCATAGTACAATTTGAAATCAAGAAGTGTGAGGCCTCCACCCTTGTTCTTTGCTTTTCCTGTTCAGGGTCTTTTGCTGTTCCATACAAATTTTAGGATTGTTTTTTCTATTTCTGTGAAGAATACCATTGGAATTTTGATAAGGGTTGCATTAAATCTGTAGATTGCTTTGGGTAATGGTAGAATGGACATTTTAACAATCTTGATTCTTCTAGTCCATGAACATGGGATATCTTTCCATTATTTGTACCTTCAGTTTCTTTCCTCAAAGTCTTATAGTTTTCAATATGCATAAATTTCATCTTGATTAAGATTATTCTTAAGTGTTTTATTGTTTTTGATGCTATTGTGAATGAGATTGTTTTATTTCTTTTTCAGATATTTTATTGTTAATGTATAGAAACAACTGATTTCTACATGTTGATTTTGTGTCCTGCAACTTCACCAAATTCATTGATTAGTTCTAACATTTTTTTGGACGAGTGTTTAAGATTTTTTGTGTATAAGATTATATCTGCAAACAAAGAGTTTTTACTTCTTCCTTTCAGATTTGGATGCCTTTTATTTCTTTTTCTTGCCTGATTGCTCTGGTGAGGACTTCTAGTACTACGTTGAATAGGAGTGGTGAGAGTGGGCACCCTTGTCTTATTCTTGATCTAGAGGAAAAGCTTTAAACATTTCACTGTTGATTATGATGTTAGCTTGTCATATATGTGTGCCTTTATTATGTCAAGGTATGTTCCTTCTATACCCAATTTGCTGAGAGTTTTTCTCATGAAAGGATGAAAATTTGAATTTTGTCAAATACTTTTTCTGCCCCTATTGAGATGATCATATGATTTTTATCTTCCATTCTATAAATGTGATGTATCATTTTTATTGATTTGCATATGTTGAACCATCCTTGCATCTCAGTGATAAATCCCACTTGATTGTGCTGCATAATCTTTTTAAATTTGGTTTGCTGGTATTTTGTTGAGGATTTTTTGCATCTGTGTTGGTCAGGGTTATTAGGCTGTCCTTTTCTTGTAGTGTTCTAGCTTGGGTATCAGGATAGTGCTGGTCTCGTAAAATGAATTTGGAAGTGTTCCCTCTGCCTCAATTTTTTGAAAGACTTTGAGAAGGATTGACATTAATTCTTCTTTAGGTATTTGATAGAATTTTTCAGGAAACTATCTGATCCAACCTTTTCTTTGTTGGGAGATTTTTGATTACTGATTCAATCTCCTTTCTTGTATTGGTCTGTTCAGATTTTCTATTTCTTCATGATTCATTCTTTGTAGATTGTATGTTTCTATGAATTGACCCATTTCTTCTAGAGTATCCAATTTGTTGGTGTATAATTGTTCATGATAGTCTCCTATGACCTTTTTTATTTCTGTGGTATCACTTGTAATGTCTTCTCTTTTATTTCTGATTTTATTTTAGTTTTCTCTTTTTCCTTAGTTTAGGTGAAGGTTTGTTAATTTTGTGTTTTCAAAACACTAGCTCTTAGTTTTGTTGATATTTTCTATTGTTTTTCTGGTCTCTACTTCATTTATTTCTCCTCTGACCTTTATTATTTCCTTCCCTCTGCTGTCTTTTGGCTTAGTTTGTTCTTTTCTAGTTCCTTGAGGTATGACGTTAGGTTGGTTGTTTGAGATCTTTCTTTTTTTTATTAATGTAGGCATTTATTGCTATAGGAGGCTTCCCTCTTAGAACCGCTTTTGCTTCATCCCATAAGTTTTGGCACGTTGTCTTTCCATTGTTGTTTGTTTCAAGATATCTTTTGATTTCTTCTTTGACCCTTTGGTTATTTAAGACAGTGTTGTTTAATTTCCACATATTTGTGAATTTTCCAGTTTTCTTCCTGTTACTGATTTTTCATTTCTTGCCATTTTGGTCAGAAAAGATAGTTGGTATGATTTCAGTCGTCTTAAATTTGCTAAGACTCATTTTGTGATCTATGAGATGATCTATCCTGGGGAATGTTCTGTGTGCACTTGAGAAGAATGTGTATTCTGCTATTGCTGTGTGAAATGTTCTCTATGTGTCTGTTAGGTCCATTTTATCTAAAGTATAGTTCAAGTCCAAAGTTTCCTTTTTGATCTTCTGTCTGGATGATCTTTCCATTGTTGAAAGTGAGGTATTAAAGTCCTCTACTTAATTGTATTAGTGTCTGATCTCACTTCATATCTATTTTTATTTGCTCAGTGTACTTAGGTGCTCTGATGTTGGGTGCATGTTTATTTATGATGATTATATCCTCTTGATGAGTTGACTCTTTATCATTATGTAATAACCTTCTTTGTCTCTTGTTACTGTGTTTTGCTTAAAGTCTATTTTGTCTAATGTAAGTATAGCTAGCCCAGCTCTTATGTTTCCACTTATATTGAAGAATTTCCCTCACTCTGATCCTTTATGCATCCTTAAAGCTGAAGTGAGTCTCATAGGCAGCATATAATTGGGTCTTATTTTTTAACCCATCCAGCCACTCTTTGCCTTTTGATTGGAGAATTTAGTCATTTACATTTAGAGTAATTATTGATAGATAAGGACTTGCTCATGCCGTCTTATTAATTGTTGTCTGGTTGTTTTGTAATTTTCTTGTTCCTTTCTCCCTCTCTTGCTGCCTTGTTTTGTGAGTTGATGATTCTCTATAGTAGTATTCTTTGAGTCCCTTCTCTTTGTCTTTTGTGAATCTAATGTGTGCTTTTGCTTTGTGGTTACCATGAGGCTTACATAAAACATCTTAACAGTTTATTTTTTGCTGATAACGGCTTAACTTCAATTGCATGTGAAAACTCTACGCTTTTATTCCTCCTTTTGTTTTTCATGTCACATTTACTTCTTTTTATTATTACATATTCATTAACAAATTATTGTAGCTATAGTTACTTTTAATACTCTTGTCCTTTAACCTTTATACTTGAGTAAAGTGGTTAACACACCACCATATTACAGTATCAGAGTATTCTGAATTTCTCTATCTATTTACATTTACCAGCCACATTTTGTGTATCCATTTATCTGTCAATGGATATTTGGGTTGTTTTGATCTGTCAGTGGATATTTGTTCTTGCAAATATGTCCTACCTGCAGTTAGAATCTAATTTTAGCCCAAGGGCTAATCAAACCACAAAAGAATGAGAGTGACTCATACTAGATGGTCATATGATCTGATATTCTTTCCATCCTTGTTAGAATAGTAACTTTATACAGACATTTGAACCCTTAAAGTTCGCAATCCGGATAACCTAGTAATACTAGTGAGCTAGTAATGTGGGTATGCTAACTCTATACCATTAGTATATATAGCCATTCAGGAATGTATTATTTGCTTCCAGACCTTGAACATGTGGTAACCTCGGCCACATTTTATCTTCCGTGAGTTGAACCTGCCTAAAATGTTTACTTTCTTTCATGTTACTGATTCTACACAGGAGCTCATAAGTTGGAAGAGATAACTGCTCTTCTGCAAATATGTATATAATGAGCAAGTAGATGGTTATTGAGACAAGGTAGATTTTTGTTGTACTTGTGAAAAGTAGAGCTTTTTTTTGGTATGTTTTTTCATGTTTTGATTTGAGGGTAGTGATGATGGTTCCTTTTGCAATGAGGCAAAAAGAGCAGGAGAGTGAAGCAAAAGAAGCTTAACAGGAAGAGAATAATGGTATATGTAATTTTGGAAGCTAACTTTAAAAATAGTTTTCTAGTACTGTTTTAAAGTGTTTTCTAACAAAGAACTGTGACTTTTCTTTTTCAGACTGCCCTGGCACATTTAGAATCTCTTGCAGTGGATGTTGAGGTAGCCAATCCACCAGCTAGTAAGGAGAGCATTGATGGTCTTCCAGAAACCCTTGTTCTCGAAGATCACACTGGTAAGGGCAAGGTGGATCTTGAACGTCAAATCACACCGTACATGTCTGTTATCAACATACCTAAAAGATAAAATACTATTAGAAACTTTCATTAGGTTTTCTGTGAAACCAGATTCTAACAAACTTCACCTAGAATATTTTTAATTTATCAAATGATAGGCTGGGACAGATGTTCCCTAGTCAGCTTTTCTACAAAAGCAATGTTTATTAAATTCCAAATTGTCACGTATTAGACAGAAACATGTTTGCCAATTAATTGATCAAAGTCTGGTTCTTTTGTTTTTCATAGGTATCATCTATGAGTTAATATGTTGATTTTCAGTTTTATTAAAGTTGAACTTTCTGGGATTGATAGATCCAATTACTTGTTGTTTTCAGCTATTGGTCAGGAGCAGTGCTGTCCAATCTGTTGCAGTGAATACATTAAGGATGACATAGCAACAGAGTTACCCTGTCACCATTTCTTTCACAAACCTTGTGTCTCAATTTGGCTACAGAAGGTAAGTTTTAGATCTACTTCTTTTAAATTAATATTTTAATAGTTTCTCCTAAAAGTTGATTGATGGTGGTAGTCTTTTAAGCCTATTTTATTTAACTACATACTTTGTAGTACTTTTTAATTCAGTGTTAAAAATTGGCTGCCTTTTAATGATTAGAGATTAATATTGAACTGTTTTACTTTACTGACATTGTCTGTAAAACAATATAGACAACACTAACTACTTAAGATAGTTAATCATTTTCAGAAATGATTAAATATCAAAAAAATCATTTTAAGATAAAGTAATTAGATCTTTAATCATATCCCTGAAATCTGGTGTTTTCAGAAGTATTTCAAGCAAAGAAGTCTTTGGCACTACTCAGTACTGTAAGAATATACAGCTGTTCTGCTAATACGGATTGGTGTCTCTGAAAATGTATATGAGAAATATTTAATAACTTACCGAGTACCTCCTATTCAAATTTTTATATACTGTCCTTAAATATTTACCCAATAATTTTTAAGTATATTTGAATTACTTAAGGAAAAAAGAGTTTTCCTTAAGTCTTCTCTATGAACTCTATGTGCATAAAGGATATTTTCATACAGTTCAGTAGAAATGCCCAAATCATTTTCCCAGCTTATTTACTTATGGATATAGCTCCCTCTTTTCCCTACAACCACTCCTTTTCTTGTTGCCCCCTTTCTTCTCCTTCCTCCCTTCTTTTCTTGCCTGTCTCTTTCTTTGTTCTTCTCCCCTTCTACTACCTCTTCATCTCTGTCAAAACTCTACTTAAAATTTCTAAAATCCAATGCAGAAATGTTCACTATTCCTTTATAAAATCTAAAGTTTCTGTCTTAGCTTTCAAGGCCTTCTATGATCTAGTCCCCAGCCTGTCTCTTCAGATTTGCTCCTCTGTACATTTGCTCATGTTTACTTAGCCTCATGTGGTCTTTCTCCATACCATCTGTAAGATGAGATGATCTAGGTAGGTCTGGCTTAAATTCCACCTTTTCTATCCTTAATAGCCCTTTTCTTTAAACTCCCATGATGGTATCAGAGCCTTAAGAAGGATCTGGTGTTTTGTGTGCCTGGTGTGTGTCAGGCACTGCTAGATGATTCACGTGTGTTTTCCCATTTATTCCTCACAGTAACTTTGGGACATGTTGATATCCTTATGCCCATTTTCCGAGGATTGTTACTCATTCAGGTTACACAGTTAGTATCTAGTTGATTGAGACTTCACTCATCTATCTGACTCTAAAATGTTGCTTTTAGAGCCCAGTCTATATGGCAAGTGTGTAATAAATGTTTGTTGAATTAAATTCTTGAATTGTAAACATCATATATGGTGTACAGCCTTGAATTGTCATTGCCTTTGCTATAACCCTATTACCCTTTGCTGTAACCCTAGTAATCTCTTTAGTCTCTCTCCTGTCAGGAAACAGCTTAGTGTAAAGCCTTTCCTCTGGGAAAAAGGTTCTCGAGATACACATTTTTGTCACCTTCACCAGTGTGATTTCTTCACCCTGCTCTCTGTCAGAGAGAGCTCTTCAGCAAGAAGACCAGATTTGTGAGGGGCTAATCTGTCACAGATGACACATCTCTGTAATCTTCCCTTGGCCCTAAAATGTTGTGCTCCCATTATAACTTCTTTCCCTGTCCCACCTTCCCTCCCAGGTCTATGGTTGATTTGTTTTATCATTTGGAAGGCACCTAACCTTCCATATCTTTTTGAAAAGTACTTATATGCCTTATAAAGAAGGGCTGAGGTCCATCTGCTTTGACATATCTGTGCTACTCTAAAGCGAGGTTTTAGTATATGCGACAGAGGTCCTAGGGGGATGATTTGGTATAATAAATATTTGCATTAATTAGGTCTATGGTTTACTCTAATATATGCATCATAGATTAAATAGTAATAATTCAGTTCAGGTGGGGACATGCCCTGTGAGGCCTTGCTCACCCTCTACTGTGGCACCAATGCTGAGTAGAGAGTGTAGCAGACTCTCAGTTAATACTCACTAAATGAAAGGTGAGTGACCTAAACGATACAAACATGATTAAGAAACACTGTTTACCCTCAAAGAAATTAGAGTCTGATTAGGATGAAGAGGAAATAGCATCAGAATTTTGCTTCTCTGTATTGTGTGAATTTGGAGTTTACTTAGTCTTTGTTTTTAAGTTATTTGATTTGTTTCTAGGGTAATGATACTGTTTTTTCTTCATTAAGATACTTGTGTGGCAGTTAAAACCTTTCCATTGGCTGTGAACTTGTTTTTTTCTCCCTCCAGTCGGGAACATGCCCTGTGTGCCGCCGTCATTTTCCGCCTGCGGTTATTGAAGCTTCTGCAGCTGCTTCCTCCGAGCCTGATCACGATGCCCCACCCTCAAATGACAGTACCACAGAAGCCCCCTAAACTTCAACACTTGAATAAGATCAGTCTATCAATCTGCAAATTCCTTCTGAAACTGATGTGCAAATAATTATATATAAATATATTAAAAATGCTATATATAGTCTATGCCATAGTTTAGAAAGAGAATATTAACCTTTCTAAACTAAATTTAGGTTTGCAGAAAGTACTAAACATTTTCAAGCTGAATGTTGAAGCAGTGCATCCATTTTCTTTAGTTGAATACGTTGATATTAATTGTAAAGTCAAGCTTATCACTTAACTCTCTCCAGAAGAAATAATCATCTATGTGGCACACATTATTGGTTTTGTCTGAAGTACTGCCACTAAGTGATTATAATTAAGCTCTCCTATTTGCATCAAATGTAAAGACTATGATCACAACAGTAGTAAAATTTGGTTTCATTGGAAATAAAAAGAATTCTAAAGCATACTTTTTCACTGGTCCCTTTGCTTTTGCTACATCAAAACCGCTTAGTTCATAATACTGAGTGGTTTTTTAGGAAGGTGTTTACTCTTCCATCTTTGTTTAAAATTAGGATTTTTAGAATGCCAAAACAAAAGCTAAAATTCTGGCTAGAGCATCACAAAACTTTTAAATCTTAAATGTAATCTAAAATGGTTGAGTAGTAAAATAATTTTTTTAATGGTGGATGTGCTTAAAGTATGGTTAGTAAAGCGTATGAATGCTCTGCTATGGCTAGTCTGGCAGTAAGGTTAGTAAAGCATATGAACAACTAGTGTGCTCAGTGCTTGGTACAAGGAGATGAATTAGATGGCCTTATGAAATCCTTTCTACTTGCTTAAAATTATACTTGACGGTCCAAAACACTCATGGCACATTTGTTTAATAAATATTTCGTATAGTTAGTTTAAGGTAATTTTGGTTCTGAAATATTTTGGAAAGTCCAAAAACATTCATAAAGTGTTTAAACAGTTGTTATTTGTATCCCACAGGAAAATCTGAATCCTTAAAAAACTAGAAGGTTAAATAGTACTACCCTGTATAAAGCTTAAAAATGATGGGGTATGGGTCAGATTTGGTCATACCTTTTTACGTCATATCTAAACCTTACTGTGTTATAATTTATTCCTTTAAAGTATTCCTGAACAAGGATTATTAATCTTACATTATCAGCATTTGTTTCTTTACACTAATTTATTTTGGTAAAATTATTTACCTGGACTAAAACAAAAGTAGATAGTTTCAAATTAAGCCAATGGTGAAAAGGCAGTAGATTATATGATTGCCTAGTGACTGTGCGAACAGAACTGAACGTTTAACATGTTTCCTTTGTTTTCCTCTCTGTAAAAGAGAAAAGAAGATCCTGAGCTCAGATTTACCCTCAAAAAGAGCTGTTCACAAGCTTCTACAAAAGTGAGGAAATCAGCTTTCCTTATTCTTTTTATGGGAATTTGACCCACAGGGTCATCTTTGTAATTATATAACCCCAAACTAAGATTGTATAGCTTTCCACTTTAGGTGATCACACCCAATAGGCAAGTATGTACAAACATGGATGTCATATTTAACTTACAGATTTGATGTCAACACCAGAGAATGCTGGGTGTTAGAATACCTTATTTGAGCAAGTAAAATAGTAAAGCACATAGTGAGTGTACATCCATGCAAGTAGTACATTGATAATTTAGGTTGGACATGTAAAAGGAATATTTATATGGCTTCCCAAATGCAAAATTCCATTTTATTTGTGTAATTTCTCTATTTATATTCCATCCCTTTTCTCCATTCTTAAAAATAAATGAATTTTCACTCTTGGCACATTTGAGGCTTAAATATAAGGAACATAACACTTGCATTCTAATTTTTGCATATATTGTAAATGTGTCTGGTATTTACAGCAAAATACTGTGTATCCTTTTATGGGTAAAACAAAACTGAACATTGCATGCATGTAATGTGGTGACTTTGTAATTTAGGGATTCTTTGGGGCTTCTGTGACTTTGGAAATGCTTATATTCAGGCCTTAATGTTGCATTAGCTAGCATGTTTTTCTTCTGATGTATATAGTCACTGTTATATAAACTAATCTTGGCTTGTTTTCTACTCTGTGATCTTTCCATGCCATATTTCGTTGATGATCAGTTAGTGTCAAGGAGTCAGATCAGATTAAAATTAATTCTGTGTATATTGTGGAAATTTGTGGTTAGTGTGATTTTTTAAATTTTGTTTTGTTTCTGGAAATTTGTGGCTAATGTGATTTTTTTGTTGTTGTTATTTGTTTCCTTTAAGTAATATTGATCAGTTGTGACACTTACTGGTTAAATTGACATTGCTACAGATTTCTCTGTAATAAGCCACACGTTCTATTTAGGCAGTATTAAGGGACCTTGGTTTTCTTCTCCTAGATAGCAGCTGTCCCAAAGAAAATATTTCTTTTTGCCTGTTAAGGCTTAGCTATTATCTGCCAGTTGTTAAGAGGTTTTGGTTCCAAACTCAGCCAGCAGTGTTGAGAGCTGAACTTAAGATAGCTGTTGTACTTTTGCTTTCCATCTGTTTCTGTCCTTCATTCTTGGCTCCCTGCTCTCTATAAACAGCTGCTATGAAAGAGAAAAGTTGAGTAAGAGTTGTAAGATTTTTTTTTTAAAGAAAATTGAGATTTTAAGGTTTTCGTTGTAAGAAACTGAAGCTGATAAGTTTAGACGCCAAAATATTCTTTGATCACATCTTGGATCCTTTTGAAAAAGATCAGAATATATGAAGGTAAATTAGAAATAGGTATAAATGTTAATAAAAACGTTCTTTCTCTTATTTCTCTATTATATGTTAAGTGACTTAACCTAATAATTTTATTTTTTTTAGACATTTTCTTCTTTCTTGTAATATCAATGCTGATATTTAAAGGTAAATCCTTGTGGTTCTCTTTTGTGT
Source organism: Equus przewalskii (assembly GCF_037783145.1). Taxonomy (NCBI): domain Eukaryota; kingdom Metazoa; phylum Chordata; class Mammalia; order Perissodactyla; family Equidae; genus Equus; species Equus przewalskii. The sequence goes on from NC_091843.1 coordinate 61,049,699, forward strand.
TTCTTAATTGTTTATCTCTAAGCTTCTAATTCTTAAGATTATTTGTGATCTGGATTTATATATAAGCTGTTAAATATATATGAACTGTTAAAATGGAATGCAAGTTTTTCAAATGCCCAGGTCTAAATGTAATGATTGGTTTATTGTTCTACAACCCCAATCCATCATTTTCCGTGTAAATCATAAACAATAAACAGGATATACTCAGTGGTCATTTCTAATATTTAATTGTGCAGTCATATCACTTCTATAATATAACCCGTGGAGGATTTAGTGTTAATGGCAAAGAACACAGCTATTAAAGAAGTCTGGAATAGGCTCCTGAGTACATGATTTTATAGTCCTTGAACTGTGATCTAAGAAGGCTATAACAGAGAGCCCAGCTGTACAGCAGTGTTTGATGGACTTCCTTCTGGCAGGGGTCTGAAGGAGTAGTCCCTGCCCTCTCCCGCCTAACATTCTTAACAACCTTGTAGGTTCAGCAGAACCTGATTTCCACACTGACTCAGCACCGCAGAAACCCTCAGTTCCAGGAAGGAGGCCCATCTCTCTTCAGTGCTTCCTCCAAATCAGGCATGGGAGTCTTGAGTGTGCCTGTTTAAAAAGATTCCTCGTGGTTTCCAAAGGATTCAAAGACCTCACCCACTTCAGAAGGGTAAATTGAATGCTCTTAGATTATGACCACGTTAAGTTAACAGAAAACTAATCATTTTGTTTAGAAGCTTTAGAGTTTAGAATTCTGATTCTCTCTTAACAGTATAAATGTGCTAGAAAAATACAGTCTCAGAGCTAGAAACAGCAATGGTACACCTCTTCAGGGCCAAAATCCTTTTATAGTGATTTTGTCATGCGATTTTCATCCAGCTACTCCTCCTAGTGTTGGAGCCACTCAGTACCCAGAGAAGGGATGGATTTCATTGTTAGAAGAGTGTCACCCAATGTCCTATATATAGCACATGTGTGAACCTAGAGAGAAAGGTTCTTCTGCATGGCCACCTCTTCATATCTTCCCTCAGGTGTCACACTTTTCTCAGATCTTACATGATATCTATTCAAGACCAGCCCGGCATTGGCTCTTTCAGTCCCTCTCTTAAAATATGTTGGTGCTCAGAACTAAACACAATTCTTCTAAGGTCCGACTAGCGCAGAGTCCAGGGGCATAATTGCCAACTTGAAAGTGATTCTCATTGACTGTTCTGAGTGATGTATGTTGACATTATCATCATCACCATCGTTATTAGGCAAGTATATCACATTGTTCCTTGCTGAACTTGACAGGCATTGCTGGTAAGCCAAGTCTGCTCCTAATAATTACTTATACAGTTTCTTCTTAACCTAATTGAAGGACTGCATTCATCTTTACTGAATTTGACTTGTAAAGGTCCTTATGAATTCTGACTCTTCCTCTTAGCCTTGTGTCAGTTCCAATTTTGATGAAACATGCCTTTGGTATTTAGTGGCTTTGTCCAAGTTATTGATTAATATCGAATAGAACAGGATGAAATACAGACCCTCTTCAGAATGCCACTATAGACTGCCCTTCAGGTGACTTTGATCTATTAATCAGTACTTTGGGTACAATTGAAGCAACTGCCAGTCACTTACGTGCTCATGTTTCTTCATCTTTCCTAAAAGGACCTTGTAAGAAATGTCATGTTTGGGCCAAGAAGCAGATTGCGCTGTCTGTGGAAGTAGCCTAATCTGCTAGTATGTTAAATCCAGAAAGGAAATGAAGTTAGCTAGAAATGCCTCATTCTTAGTGAAGCCATACTACCTTCTCTTCCGACTGTTCACGTACTGTCTCCTTATTAATCTGCCCTGGAATTTGATCAATGTCAAGTTCATTTTTATAGTTTTCACAATCTGCCCTTTTTGGCCTTCAAAAATTGTGATATTTGAAGTAACATGACCTTGACAAGTCACTTAATAGCTCTGCTTCTGTTGTCTTTATAAAGTAATGACGCTAAATTATAGGTTCAGAACTACTGTTTTTGCGTGTATAAAGGTTTGAAGAAAATGCTCTTTGCTGATGTGCAGAGACCTGGGGAAATATGGTTGCTTTCCATCATTGTGTGGTTTTAGCACAACCTTTTAGCATCGAGGGACATTTCAGATGAAATCTTAAAAGCATCTTAATCACCTCTCAGGAGTTGAAAGAATTTGACAGGGGCAACTTTATTAAATCAAATAATAAAATGTATTAAATTTACTGAAAGTCTGCATGCCTAGATGTGGCCATTTATTCCATCCTGTGTTCTTAGTTTATAATCTGTATACAGTTTTTATATTGGAAATTGGAGCAAGTAGATCTTTTTAGAAAGATACTACCTCTTAGCCATTCGCTGTCAGTAAGAGAAACTGCAAGCTACTCTGGTTTCTTTCCTTTGATTATAATATAGCGTTTTGTCTTAAGAAGAATCATTGAAAAATATGCTTTTTTACATTTATAAGGAGTTCCCACTTAGGAAGTTCTAAATATTAGACATTGTGTTAGGCTCTCTGTTTTAGCTAATTTTCATAATGGATGTGCAGGATAGGTTGTATTGTCTCAACTTTACAAATAAAAAAATTGAGTCTGGTTCTTAAGCAAGAGCTTAAGTTTCTAGTTCATGCCACCTCCCTGGGTTGGAGCAACCTATTGATCAACATTAATATTTAAGTAAGTTGTTTGAGAAGTAGTCTGAGTTTTAAAAATGGGAAAAAAGGCAGTCTGTTCAAAATTCTGAAAACTATTTTGTTAGTTTTTTCTTGCCACATGGTTTTAGTAAATTGTTATGGATATTTTGCCCTAAATAATGTACTGTTGACTAAAGTTCTGATGTACTGCTTAGTGAAGTTTCTTAGTCACCATTAAGATCTGATAAGAACTTCTACCTTTGCCTGATAATTGGAATCCATAAATTACTCTGCAGAGACCCTCTCTGGCCTGAGAGGTGTGTGGCATTCTCTTTTCTTTCCAACTAATGAGAACTCACTAAAATGCAGACACCTGTCTAAAGCAACTTCCTTACCCTTTTCCATGGTCTCTGGATTTCTTCCTTAAGAAGCCGTGGACAGGGGCCGGCCCGGTGGCGCAGTGGTTAAGTTCGCACGTTCCCCTTCTCGGCGGCCCGGGGTTCGCCAGTTCGGATCCTGGGTGCAGACGTGGCACCACTTGGCAGTAAGCCATGCTATGGTAGGCATCCCGCATATAAAGTAGAGGAAGATGGGCATGGATGTTAGCTCAGGGCCAGTCTTCCTCAGCAAAAAGAGGAGGATTGGCAGTAATTAGCTCAGGGCTAATCTTCCTCCAAAAAAAAAAAAAAAAGCTGTGGACATTTGCCCTCGGAATTGAAATCACTCCAAAGAGTGGAGAACCTGCCCTCAAATTGTCTCATCATAGGAGTAGACATTTGATAGAGGCTTTCCTTTTGATTTCAGTCCTTAAATGCTATTTTAAATTCTTTCCAGGCATTTAAGCTATGCCCTAGTTCTATTTGTCTACATTTCTTGTTAAAAGAACCCAAGTGTTACAGACAACTGTTACTATAAGGGGCTTCGCTACATACCATCATGCTGACCGGCCTTTGGTTCAACAAATAATTCCTGGACTAAGGAGTCCTTCAACTCTGGTATTGCCGTACCCTAGATGTGGTGCCATTACAGACCGTCCCAGAATTTTTGTTTTCATTTAAATTCACGTTTAAGGCAGAGGAGGATTGGTATGAGAGTTTACAAAACCAACCTTTTCTGGAAAACAAGCTCTAGCCTAGATTAGATAATGAATCACAAGAGAACACCATGGTTACAGCCCACATCTAAATGAGTAAATAGCCCTGAAAGATGATGTTTAAAGATTTTTAAATAAAACTTAGTAAGCTTATGAAAATAACATATTAGGACATATCAACCTGGCACCCTCCCTGAATCTACTGAAAAAATGCCTTCATCAAACCCAACAAATTAACTGTTTGCATACCCTGAGCTGCTATCCATTTAACAAAGGTTTATGAAGTGCCTGTTCTGGCAGGGCTTTAGAAAGACTCCCTGGCCTCCTGGATTGTCCATGTTAGTGAGGAGACTCTGTCATGTGTTTTCCCCCCGAAGCAGCTGGATACACTGTATGGGAAGGGTTCATGTTGGCCTGGGGAAGGCCTGGCTTACAAGGCCCCTAGGAGTCCGTCTGTGGGTATCCAAGCTAGAAACAACCAAAGCAAGGAGGAAGAGTAACAAGTGCTGAGCCCCCAAGGAGGCTGCTACCAGCAAACACCCTCAAGCCCAAAGGCTCTCTCGCTATGTTGCTGTATGCATAGGTTGAAGATCTCAGGAGGTTATGTGCCCTGTGGCCCCCAGCAGGTCATGATGTCTCACAACCAGGGAGGGTTGAAAAGAATTTATTTTCCAGAGATGGGGCTAAGCAGAATGGAGAGAAGCAACACTGAAAAGTGTTTCCCCATTATTTCCTGTGCTATATTTTTATTACCTTCCATTCTACTCTCTGTGCTCTAAGGCATTTACATATAAGTGTCCAGTGTGTTTTTACCCAGAAAATGGAACATAAAGCAGGTAATTCTGAAGCTTTCCTGCTGGCTCTGTAACCTCTGATGCAAGATATTCTATATATTTTGTAACCGTGCTGGTGGACCAGGGCTGACATACCCTGGAAACCCCCTTACTAAGGGATTGACAAGGAGTAAGCACCACTGTCAGCTTGTCAAACTTGCTTCATCGTGACTCACAGCAGCTGAATGAACCACATGGGAAAGCACATTGGGTAGCACGGGTACTAAGTGCTGTGCAGCTGCACAGTCTCATTGAGACAGTCCCTGCCTGACTTTGCAGCAGCACCATGGTATACAAGGGTGCCAAATTGGGGCATGCCCAGGATAGGATCTCTCAGGGAAGGCAAAATGTTGCACCATCCTTTGGGTTCTTGTCTCCCCTTCACCCCCATTACTGTGTAATGCCTTTTCTCCCCAAAGTAAGGCCCTGGAGATCCCTTAGAGCTTATTTAACCCATATATAGGTAAAACTATAAAGAGGAAGCAGAGTAGAGGCCGTATTAGATGGCTTCACCACAGTGCCTGCCACAACTGTTCTGCCTGAAACATCCCTTCTCATTGCCCAGAGCTGCAGAGGGTCTGAGATTTTACCCTGCTTACAAGCTAACGCTTTTCATAGATTCTGGCAGAATATATGAGACCCCCTGGATCAGAGACAAGATTATTTCTCACTACATGGCAGTCGGCACAAGCTTCATAATTGGGTCAGTTCCTTTTGCCCCTGTGTCCCTTGGGGATGATGCAGAGCTGGGCCCCGGTGGGTGCCGCACACACGGTGAGTTTGTGTCACAAATGAGGAAATTCGAGCTTAGGTAACCCCAGTCTTGTAAGAGGGCTGCTGGCAAGTCTGCCTAACCTTTGCCCCAGAGCAAAACATTATTTGTTATCTTGGTAAGGAAACAAATCTGTCCTCTGATCTGGGGGTAGGAGATGGTAATATATCTGTCTTCTAAGACTTTTCTATGCACACTCTAAAAGGACAGTACAGAACAAAGCTGTCGATGCCCCTTGGTCAGAAGACATGAGAAATGCAAGACACCCATGAATTGCCTCCCAGCTCCCATAGCCCCTGCCAAAGGGATGGGACACTGCAGGTCACAAGGCTCCACTCCGTCCAGCTACAGCTAATTAGACTGGTGGTAGGCACCTGCTTCAAGGCCCGTCCCTTCAGAGGTTGGCCAATAAACAGGTGCTAAAGTTAAGGCAAGCCAGCCTGGTTCTCTCGCTAATTTATGTTGAGAAAGAGAGAATTCCCAGTAGGAAATGGGAGCTGAAGCAAAAGGGTTGCATGAGGAGGGATATTAAAGTTGTGAATAGCCATGTAATGCTGAAATGATGAAGAAGCAGAAAATTAGAGCAACTAGAAACTGCGAGTGAGAGAAGATAAGTGAGAGTGGATTGAAGAGGAAGCCAACTGTAGTGGAGGGAAGGAAGCTGAGCCCTGTTACCGGTGGAACAGTACGACATAGAAACAGTCATGGCTCCTTCCTTTCCCGAGGCATCTTCTTACTTTTCGTCCCCATCTGCTACCCACACCAAATATGGGCATCCTTTATAGTGACACATACACAAGCCATTACTGCAGAGAATTTGAGTGAGTTTCTTAGCTAAGTAAACTTTGGTTATGAATATAAGAGGTGCAGAAAAGATGTAGGACAGTAAGAGTAAATTAGCAAACATTTATTGAGTACGTACTATATGCCAGGAATGCTTATAGGTAGTTTTATGTGCTTTTTCTTAGTTAGTCCCAACAAAACTTCTTAGAGGTAGACTATTCTAATCTCCAAAAGGCAGCAGAAGGTTAAGTAGTTGGCAAGGGTCACACAGCTAGTAAGTAAGGTACTCAGGAATCTAATCCAGTGCTCTTAACTGCCTGGTTATATTGCCTTCCACTTGGGTGAGTTCACACTCAAGTTAAGTATAGATGAAGTAAGTTTCAGCTAGAGTACTAATAGTTCTTGCAGACTAACTTGCGAGTTCAATAGCCCTTTATAACATTGTTTCAGTGGAGATGAAAACGCTAAACATTTGGACCCAAAACTACTCAGAAATTGGTAATTATCTGTATTAATAACCATAGAGAATAAGCCCAAAGAGGCTAAGGAGAGGAGCCTAAACATATTACATTGATTTATTCTCCTACCTGAAAAAAATGATCTCAGCAGATGGAGAAGTTTATGTTACTTTCAAATCCACTGCAGAGAGAATTCTGCCTCCACTATTTTTCGTTTGTCAGTCCCTGTGGTACCCATAGTGCCAGTGAACACTATCCACACCTCTAAATAAGCAACAGCAATGACGTGGTCAAAGGAAACCTGTTGTATTTCCACAGACTGGTAAGACCTGGGTCGAAAGCAGGTTGTGATTGAATAGGGGTAAATGTCAGGTCCCTGTTAGTCACACAAAATCCACTCTACATGGGCTTGCCCTCTCCTAATTAGTCTCTGTCCCAGACAGCTAATCCTTTTGGTTAATGAGTACCTATGGCATCCTCTCCAGTAACACATACCACAGGAACCTGGGAGAGGTTTGCCAAAGCAAGTTGGCAAAGGTGCTTGTCTTCATAGACTGCTTTGTATTTAGATTCAATGAAAAACTAACAAATCACCAATGTATCACCTCACTTAAGGAAGAGGCAGTGGCTTGCCCATGATCACACAGCCAGAAAATGTTGGATCTAGGCCTTGAATTCAGGTTTTCTGACTCCAAACACAGTTCGTCCACTCTGCCAAAAGCTCCGCCCTTGCTTTCTTGCCCAGTGTAATCCTTGGGTGAGTCAGGGCAGCAGCTAAGGTTAGATCAGAAATAGGTTGTGTTTACCTACAAGCCCGCTTTGTGCATAGGTCTCAGCTTCCAGCAGACAAAGTGGGAAAATAATAACAAAGAAGCAGATCAAGACATTTGCTTGTGAGTTGCTATTTTTCTGCTTCCATTTTGGGTCGGTTTTAAATTAGGAAAGGCTTGGGGTGGGGAGAACATAGTGGGAAAGCGGGAGAGCTGGAAGGGCTAGAAAATAAAAGCCAATGTCACTGATTCTCTAGCTTCCAGCAACTGAGAATTTCTCAACAGGTATTTGGCACCCTTGCGTGGCACAAATGTTAGACTTCTAAGGGATTTTAAAATAGAAGTGTCAATATTTTAAAAAATATTTTAATAACATCTCAAAAATACATGAGAAATTAAAAGAATATACAACAAACCCCTACATATACATCATCTATCTGCAGTGGATTTGATGATTTAAGAATCATTAACATTTTACCATACTGGCAAAAAAATACACCATATGTATATTTAAGTATATGTAGTTGTTCCTTTTCCTCATAAAAGGGCAGTGTCCCCTAGGAAAGTTGTGTTGATTCCAACCTCCACTGGCTGACACATTCTCAGAGGCCCTTCTAAAACCATATGGGTCTCCGATAGTCAAGGATGGTGAATAGGCTTTGCCTAACTCATCGGCTCATTTCAGGCCACAGTTGGGACTGTATGTCCACCTTAAGTGCAGGAGAGAGGGGTTGGGGGCTGAGAGCTGTCCCTGCTCACAGCTCTACTGCCCTACGTCCCCCACCACCTCTCTGTTTGCTGTGGGATATTTCACAGTTGTTCCGTCTAGTAGCTTCCTTCCCTGCACACTTTAAGAGATGGCGTTGTTGTAATGCTCTGCTCCCAAAGTGCTATAAAAGTGGACTTGCACTGCATTCGGGAAGATGCCTGTAATTCATGTCTTAAAAGAAGTAGTTTGTCCTTCTCTGGTTGGAGTCTCTTTGCAAAAACTCTACCGTCTAGCCTGCAACCTGTTTGCCAGTGTAGTTCACCCCTAGAAAGTCTGCAGGAGGCTTCATGGGAAGCAATGTTTCCTCCTTTCCAGGCTTGGCTGTTAGGCTCATGTCATCTCTGCTAGACAGGAGTCCAGGCTGCCTTCGCATTTCTGCAAACTTCCTTTGCAGCAGGCCCTTTATCAAAATGAAAGTACAGGGTGAAATTTGAAGTTTTATAAGGACGACAACACTGCTTAATAATCTGTAGGAGCCGGTGATTGCTTCGTGGTCCTGAAGTAGGAAACCTGCTGGGTGGAAAAAAAAAACATCACAATGAAGGGAACATTTTGTCTTGTAAATTGAGTAGCAGCATTTTCTAGTGACCTGTTCATGTCAGAGATGATGTCTACAAAAGTGAGGATAAGACTCATTGCACCCAAGGAGAATATTTATTCTTTTCAAATGGAAATACAATTTAGAGTTGTTCTGTGCAGACTTTCTTGAGCCTGGGAAGAGGAAAGTGGAGGCAATGTTTACACACTCCTCCAAGTTATAAGGGAAGAAAAAAGCCCTCAATCCTGCCAGTTACTCCAGAGGTGACAGACTCTAGCCTTTTCTTCTCTGTCCTTTCTTCCCTCCCTCCTGCCCCTCCTTCCTTCCTTCCTTCCTCATCAGCCAGATTATCTCAGTTTAAATCCTAAGTCTGACCATGTACTAGCTGTGAAATCTTGAGGAGCTTGCTTGACTTCCATGTGTTGTTGCCTCATCTATAAAAGAGAGACATATGATATTTCTCTTGTAGGGTCTTTATGCGAATTGAGTGAGTTAATACACGTAAAGTACTTAGGATCCTGTCAGGCACGGAGTAAGTTTTGGGTAGGAACGCTTCTTTCCCATTCCCAATGTTTCCTTCCATGTAGAGGGAACTCCGCTGCAGAGACACTCCTGGCCTCTCTCCACCCCTCACTTGTTGGGAAGTGGCTTGATCCAGTTAGAATCAGGGTGAGTGAACTGGCATGCTTGTCTCAACTTCTTTTCCTCTCTTGGAAGTAAGCAGCTGCCTCTGCTTTTCGGAGAGCAGCCCTCATCTGCCCCAGCGTGGTAGTGACAGCACATCAGGCTAATTCTGGAGGTCACTATTAAGAAGAGCAGCACTGCCCTTACACCTGCCCAGCCCTTCACTGCAAACAGGGGTCCTGCGCCTTGGAGTTCTTCCCTCAAAATGTTCGAGTCCCCTTCCAGGGCCTGGAACTGACTGGACAGGCAGCAACGTCTGGGTGGGATTCAGTGTGCGCCCCAGACCTGTGTCTGCCTTCTGGGTGCTCTCTCCCCCTCCACCCTGCAAGTGGACTCAACGAGACGCCCCAAGAAGTTCCACGACTCATATCTGTGGGGTCATTCTGAGGCCCCATGTCTGGACTCTGGTTCCGGGAGGGTGATCTGGCCAGCAACTCCCTCCCACTGAATGGTAGGGTATTTCTTTTGCAAGAGTGAGCAAGATTAGGCCACCAGAATCACGCTGATTTGGAGTACCTTTCATTCACATCAGAAGCAAAGCAAGATCAGGGCTTGGCTTGAGCTGCATATGTGGGCCTATATCCCTGAAGTGCCACCTGGTCTATGGCACTTCAGGTGAGGGCCAGGAGGTGTCCTTTACCTGTTTCACCCCCACTGCTATCACCTGGGGCAGTCACCCACCCCTAGCAGGTTTCCTGCGTGGCTATGCCCATCTCCTCTGAGGACACTTGAGACTGTTGCACCAGCAGACCCTCTCCATCCATGTCCTCTCCTGGCTCCAACTGTGGTGACGTCATGCTCTCATACGTTGGCCTTAAACTGTGCTGGATGAGGGATCAGCTTTTCTTACGCAAAAGAAACCACTCTTGGGGCCAGCCCCATAGCCTATTGGTTAAGTTTGGCATGCTCTGCTTTGGTGGCCTGGGTTCAGTTCCTAGATGTGGACCTACACCATTCATCAGTGGCCATGCTGTGATGGCGACCCACATACAAAATAGAGGAAGATTGGCACAGATGTTAGCTCAGGGCAAGTCTTCCTCAGAAAAAAAAAGAAATTGCTCTTCTCCTTCGATCCATCACTCCTCCTCCCTGCTGATGGGGTGTGGAAGGCAAGAGCAGGGTCCACATTAAAGAGATCATCTTCTAGGAATGCAGTGGATATGGCCTAAGGAGTTCAAGAGAGGATGGAGTTGGAAGCTATACTCTTCTGTTTATGGTATAAAATTCAGATCAGTAAATTTAACATATCTAGAAAATAAACTACTGTTCACATTTTCCTGCATACTCTGGATAACACTTGCATAAGCGGTCATCGTCAATGAAGCACAAAAACAACCTTTGATAGAGTCATCAGAAGCTGGTATTCACAGGCGACTCTGTGGGTGATGTAGCATCAGGAGTAATGATGCAACCAGCATTAAATAAATGGAATTAGGCAACTGCAGAGGCCAGAAGACTTATATTGTTTCAATACAAACAGGTTCTGGAAGGCCACATCATCATGAGTAATAATGCTGTTGCTATCATTTCCTCACTGTAGGAAATATGAAATTAGCCAGGAACAGTGCATATAATAAAGAACATGAATAAATGGTTCCTGGAGCTGGGCAGGAAGAAATGGTGCCTGGATAGTATGAAAAATCATCACATGCACTGATGAGATCACAGACAAATATGTAAGCATGTCTTTATTCATTATTTGTTCTAAATCTTGATTGATAAGTCACAATCCCTCACATGGGCTGATGCATTTTATAAATATATTTTTTAATCAATTTGTTTATATAGACAAGGGCCCAACAAAAATATTTCCCAGAGCCTTGCACACCCTAGGAGTGGTCCTGGAGAAAAGCATTTGCCCATAGAAATAAGCCATTTCCTCCACCATAGCTTTATCAGTAGCAAAGGTGTTATTTTGGCCACTATCTGCTGCTCTTTTGTTTATTTCTCAGTTTATTTAGCATCTGATCAGGAAAGAAGGGTGCTATTTATTCAGACCCTGTCGAAGTCCCCACTAGTAAGCAGTCAGTAAAGGTTAGTTATTTTTTAAGCTTTCAGGTTATGTTAATTTTTTATTGAGGTATAATTGGCATATAATATTATATTAGTTTTAGGTGCACTACAAAATGATTTGATATTTGTATGTATTGTGAAATGATCACCACACTAAGTCTAGTTAACATCCCTCCCCATACATAGTTACAAATGTTTTTCTTTGCAATGAGATACTTTAAGATGTACTCTCTTAACAACTTTCAAATATGAATACAGTTGTATCGTCACCATGCTGTGCATTACATCCCCACGACTTATTGATTTTATAACTGGAAGTTTGTACCTTTGATTCTCTTCACCCATTGCAGCCACCTCCATCCCCCAGCCTCTGGCAAACACTGATCTGTTGTTCTCTGTATCTATGAGCTTGCTTGCTGTTTTTTTTTTTTTTTTCCAAGATTCCACATATCAGTGAAATCATACAGTATTTGTCTTTCTCTATCTGACTTACTTCCCTTACATAATGCCCTCAAGTTCAATACATGTTGCCAGAAATGGCAAGGTTTCATTCTTTTAATGGCTGAATACTATTCCAGTGTATATAGGTCCATTGATGCATGAATTGAATGATAACTTTGCCAGGTAAAGTATTCTTGGTTGGAGTATTTTTCTTTCTGCACTTTGAATGTATCATGCCACTCCCTTCTGGACTGCAAGTGTCTTTTGAAAAATCTGCTAATAGTCTTAAGGGAGTTCCCTTGTATGTAATAAGTTGTTTTTCTCTTGCTGCTTTTAAGATTCTCTCATTGTTTTTAACTTGTGATATTTTAATTATAATATGTCTTGGTGTGGGTCTCTTTGGGTTCATCTTATTTGGAAATATATGGGTTTCCTGGATCTGGATATTCTTCCCCAGTTTAGGCAAGTTTTCAGCCATTATTTCTTCAAATAAATTTTCTGCTTCTTTCTCTCTCTCTTCCTCTTCTCCTTTTGGAACCCCTATAATGCAAATCTGCTTAAAATGTCCCATAAGTCCCTTAAGCTATTTTCACTTTTTAAACTTCTTTTTTATTTTTGCTATTCTGATTGGGCAAGTTCCTTTGACCTGTCTTTGAGTTCACTGATCCTTTCTTCTGTTTCTTCTAACCTGCTTTTGAACCCCTCTAGAGTATTTTTCAGCTCAGTTATTGTATTCTTTAGCTCTGTGACTTCTATGTGGTACTTTATTATATTTTCTATCTCTTTGTTCAAGTTCTCACTGTGTTCACCCATTCTTCTCCCAAGTTCAATGAGCCTCTTTATGACCAGTACTTTGAACTCTTTATCAGGCAGATTACTTGTCTCCATTTCATGAAGATTTTTTCCTGAGGTTTTATCTTGTTTTTTCATTTGAAAAATATTCCTCTGCTTCCTCATTTTGCTTAACTCTCTGTGTTTGTTTCTATTCATTAGAGGAAACAGCTTTCTCTCCCAGTCTTGGAGGAGTGGCCTTATGTAGGAGATGAACCTTGTTGTTCAACCCTGCCACAGCTCTTGATTGTCTCTCAAACCTTTGTGCTTGTCCAAGCAGCCTATTTTATTTTTAATAGCTCTTATAGTTGAGGGTGTGCCAAGACCTGTCCGTGTCCCACAGCTGGTGATCTCAGCACCTAGGTTCATGGTGATTGGAAGCCAGACCCTCAGGCAGCAGCTTTAAAACTATGCAAATATATGCAATCCTGTGGGACTTCAAGAGTAAGCCCTGCCTGCTGACCACCAGAGCTAGGTGATCTGGAGGTGTCCTCTGGGTGACAGTCACAAAAATCGAGGCTCCAGGCAAGTGTATAAGCTCCTTTCTGGGAGATACTATAGCCGCCCCTGATGCAGGAAGTGTTAATAATCACTGGAAAAGGCTTGCCAACAAACTGTGATCCGGAGGTGAGAAGGCCGGTCAGCCATGACAGGTAAGACCTCCAGGGTGGGGCAACCTAAGACAGGCACAGTCGCCCGGGGGCACAGATGGAGACAGGATATCAATATCAGGAGCAGGAGGGGCCGTTGCCTAGGAGGCCTTGCCTGCTCCGAGATAAAAATATACAAGCACAGCAATAACATGATAATATCAAAACAGAGGCCAAGGGAGGGCTCCTTGAGAAATCACTAAGAATTCTTGGCATTTGCTAATTACTTCATCCAGAACACCTGTGATGTTTAATAGATGTAAGCTATGTATATATTGAAACACTGGTTATAATAAACTCAGAGTGGCCATCAGCCCTCTCCGCATCTATCCTGATGTGTACATTGGATTGCAACACTGACAGATACCAGTGAGCTGGAGCAAGGCAGAAGGAAAGCACAAGATGCTGTCCCTCAGCTTACATTCCTTGGGAGTACCTCCACAGACCTCTAGAAATATGCCAAACCTGAAGCCTGCCTCTCAGGCTGAAGCTTCAGGAGCAGTAAATAGGCCTCTTTCTCACGTAGACTGAGGTGTGTTTCAGTCTGCTATCTGTGCAGTGTCCTGGGGGCGGTAGTCAGCCAAGAATTATCTCTCTGATTTTATAGTCCCATGGGCCCCAGGAACCAAGACCCCCTGGCCTCCAGAGCCAGGTGATCAAGGGACATCACCTGGACTGCAGAAGCAAAATCTAGGACACCATACATGAGAACTGGGGCACCAGATGTATGTAAATCTCCCCTCTGGGAGATAGTGGTGCTGTGGAGTGTGCAGAGGGAGAGTGTGAAGATGATACCTGACAAAGGAAAAAATAAGAAGGTCTAGAGGGAAAGAAAGGGGAAAAAAAAGATGACATCTGCAGCTGTAGTGTGGCAGAGGAAGAGCATGAAAATGCCACCTGCCAGCTCCTTCATCTCCATTGAGCATTCCAATTGGCCCCTGCCCCTCCAACCAATGCTTTATTAGCAAATGAATCTCTTTGATAAAGTCTGGGCCCTTTTCAAATGTCTGCTTCTGTGCCGGGCCCTGGACAGGTGAGGGGTTTCTCAGTGCACTACAGCCATTTGGTTCTCATGGACCCGAGTCCCATGGGTTTTCAAAGCCAGATGTTTTGGGGGCTTATCTCTCAGGTGCAGGTCTTAAATGTTGGGATGTCTGATGTGGAGTATGAACTCTTCTCTCCTCAGGGAGAGGCTCTGGGTTTTTGACTTCCTTCCCAGTTGTGGGTCACTGTGTGGGGGATGGGGTTTATGGTGAGATTGTGTCTCAGCCTTTCTTACACTCTTGAATGTGGCCTTTTGTCCTTTGCCAGAGTGAAGGAGTTGCTCAGCTAGTTTTTGGGTCTTTTTCAAAGTAAATTGTTCCATACATAGCTGTAGATTTGGTCTGTCTGTAGAAGGAGATGAATTCAGGATCTTCCTATGTCGCCATCTTGAACCGCCTTCTCAGGTTGCATTTTATTTTTCATTCTTCTCCTTTCCCTCCATTCCCAAAAACTTTATAAGCTCTTCTCTGAGCCCTGCAAGATTCTTGGGATTTTTTGTTGTTTGGTTGTTCATTTGTTTTTACAATCATTCCAGAGACCTGGACAATCTCTAGCACAGAAAGATGTTCCCTTCCTTCTTAGTATCCTTTAGTAGTTTTGACTGGCTGAAAATTCGTTGCTTCCTAAACCTCAACTGCTCTACTCTTGAGGCGCATAGACTGTACCTGGGCCTTGACTTGAGAGGAAGAAAGTGAGGGAAGAACTTTCATGGGTTAAAACACAAGATGCCCAAAATGAAGGGGAATCTACCTTAGCATTTAACCCAAATGATCAAAGGATTATCGCAATGGTGGTATTCAACACAGCAAAATTGGAAGCAAACTAAATGTTCACCAGTAGGACATGATAAAGTAAATGATTGTGAAACCAATCAACAAAGCAATATGGAGCGCTTTAACATTATGTTTAGGGGGACCTGGTAGAGATATGGAATAAGACTTATGTGAATAAAACCAAGAGGAGAGGAAGAGATACAATTTTATAAACGTATATTCTGTGGTTATAACTATGGAAAATTTGGCATCTGAAAAAAGAAGATAGAAATGAAGTAATAGATAAGAATTAACATGTTAGAGTAATTGGATCATAAAATTTCTTTTTGTAAAAAGCTGAATGAAATATAGTTATATTACTTGTATAATTTTATAAGTGCTTCCTTTCCAAGGGAGGCTCAACCATCGCCTTTCTCCCAGCAATCTGCAGCCCAGAGGCCAGGGTCAAGTCCCCACGCCTGTGTCACAGTAAGTTGTCTGCCCTCTTATGACACCCTTCCTCTTTTCCCTCTAATTTGTTGTTTCCCAAAAAGGACTTTTTGGACCATTTGAAACAGTCTTAAGGGGTGAAGCTGAGGAATCTTCATTGTAAACAGATTCCTGGATGAATCTTACGCAAGCTAAAGTTTGCAGCAAACTTTTTTTTTCTAGAAAAAGCCCTCAAGGAAATGCACACAGGGATTTCCATGATGTACGTTAATTTTTGAAGCAAAATTAACGCACTGAAATTATGTCATGTGTTTCTGTGTGTGCATGCGTGTGTTTTAACCTAAGGATTCAGTGAACACAGTTTTATTCATCCTCAAAGATTTTTGTTTACAAAGTTTTGTTGTTAATAATTTTTGTTTAGAAAACTATCTTATAAGCCAGCTGTTCTGTCACAGGACTGCTATTTTCTTTCCCTCCGTTTTGAGGCTCACCATAATTACAGCTGACATTGTGCTAGGAAGAGAGGGCCTGTCTCCATCACAACAGACCTTCTGCTGCACTTGGAAAGGAGACCCTTCTGAAGTGGGGAATGTTCTCATCCTTTTGGAATTCCCCTCAAGGCAGAGATTAAGAGTCCAAGATTTCACTCAATCGCAATCATATTTGACCTTTCTTTTTTTTTGAGGAAGATTGGCTCTTAGCTAACATCTGTGGTCAATCTTCCTCTCTTTAGCTCTTCTACATGAGACACCACCACAGCATGGCCAGATGAGCAGTGCCATGTCCCAGAGTCCGAACCGGTGAACCCTGGACCACTGAAGCAGAGTGCACGAACCCAACCACTGGGCCATAGGGCCGGCTCCCATAGTTTACCCTTTTAAGAACTCTAAGGGGCAAGAATTTCCCTAATCTTTTCCAGAAAAGTAAGAAAACAAGCAGGCATGTTTTCTAAAACAAGTTGAGGCTTTTCCCAAGGGGTCTGCAGCCCTGGCATGAACTCCTTCCTCATTGCTATTTCTTGGGAGGGCTCCATAGGCCCATGGGGAGACATCCAGGTGCGCAGTCGGGGGTCCAGTCATTCATTGTCACGTGGATTGTCAGGAGGTCCCCGTGCTCGTCTTGCCAAGTTTTGCTAAAATTCAATTTCCAACACACAAGTACAAACTTCCATCACCTCCTGTGTGTATAAATAAACATGCTACATATTTAAAAACTCATGCCTTCTTTAACAGTCATTTGTAATTTCTGATCAGGATAAAATGATGTCTAGATTTTCACGGAATTCATAAATAATAATTAAGTCCACCAGTAATCCACTCTCCTGAACAGCAGGGGTTCCATTTAAGTCGTGCACTAAACACAAGGCCCAAATTTACGTTCAAAGCTTTGAAGGTAAATTAAAAATTCTCCTAGGAGATGATCTTTTCTGCAGCAAGAGAAAAGTATATTTGAGGGTCAAGTTGCTAGGGCAGCTAAGGAGGCCAGAGCCGTGGGCCAAGGGGCCCTCTGAAGTCTGTGTGCAATAATCCACTATGAGGTGCAAGTGGTGCTGAAGAACCAAGCTGATGCACCACAAGGTTAGGGCAACAGTGGTCATTCCGCAGGCCTATTGCCTCCCTTACCCATTAAGGGGACAAGCACTTCCACTCTGCTGGGAGCTGCTCCTTTCAAAACAGAAATAATTCCTTCACCCATTGCCCTCGACAGAAAGCGTAAGAGAGGACCAGACTACCACCTGGAAACCCCCGAAATTTCCTTCTCTTTCTTTCTTTCTGACCAAAAAGAATGGTTCATTATCAGTACCAAAACTATTTTTAAAAGCACAAAAATTTTACTGAAATAATCGAAAAACCTACCTCCTCCTCTTCCCTTCCTGAACACTCCAGTGCTAAAGCCAAAGAAAAACCCACGTTGAGGAACACTCCAAAGATAACTGGCCTGTAATCTTCAAAAGATTCAGGGTCAGGAAGGTCAGAGAAAAACTGAGGAACTGTTCCAGACTAGAGTGGACCTCAGAGACATGATAATTAAGCACAGTGCGTGATTCAGAGCTGGACCTTTTTTGCCTAAACTGGAATGAGGTCTGAGGTTTGGATGGTAACAATGTATCATTCTCGGGCTCCCGAAGATGGTGCCTGACAAAGTCGCTACAGCAGCTACACCCTCACACCCTCCTACGTTTAAATCCAGAAAAAGAGGATTATTTTCAGTAGTCTCCTCAACAGCCCAGAGATTCAATGTCATTACAACCGCTTTGGCCATACCCATTACTCTTCCAATCACTGTGACCAAAAGGAAGTAGTGCTGTAATTGTTCAGGGCTGAGTCAAGTTTGAGCACAATATCACCCCTGGAGCCTTGGAGGGAGTCTCACAGACTTAGGGACTGACAGAGGGGAAGGGGTGGCCCCACTGAAAAGGAGGGGCTACCACAAGAAAGGAGGACATGAATGCTGACAAGGCAAATGACCACACCTGTCCAAAATGTCCACTGCTACATCATCATAAAAACCTACATATCTCTTCTGAAACTATTAATTTACTTTCACCATGGTGCAATTTTTGAAAATCTGTGAGTTTATTAAGCTCATGGCAGTTTGGCAATAGGAAATGATTCCTATTGTGAGTTGCTTAATATTTCCATACAATTTGAGTCTAAAGCCTGGCATATACTTGAATTAGTAAGCTCTGCTCTTTGTTTTTCCAAACAGGTTCAATCATTTTGTGCATGTGCCTTTTCATGTCTGTAAGGAAGCGTGGTCTAATCAGCAGTTCAACAAATTTAATCTCTCAAAGCCTTTTAAAAATCAAAAAATTTCTACGGCTGAGAAAGCAGATTGGTAAATCACTTTAACAAGTTTCCCTGTCCTAGCCTCTGATTATATTTGAATTAACTCAGTCTCTATAACCTGCTTCAGGTTTTTCCATAAACTTCTCAAGCCCCACACTGACAGAAGGATAGGCTCTATTTGCCTGTGAATGCTAAATAAAAAACATCAACTCTTTTCCTAAAGTCCTTGGCCTTTGGCCATCTGCTGTTGAATATTGTCATTCAAGATTTCACGAGTGCAGGCCTACACTAGTGCAATAGTTTTGTACAAGATTTCCCCATCCTGAGTCCCTCCCATTTCTGATGAATAGATAAATAAATGAGACTCGGATCCTTTGAGTCCAACGAAAGAGAGTCTAAAGAGCCTTGAAGTGAAGCTGATGTCTTCAAAGCAATTTCTCTTTTTTCCCCTCATATTGCTATTACAAGAATATCATGTTGAGGTCTCTTTAGAGTTTAGAATGTAAATTTAGCATTTAGTAAAGTTATAGTTATGATGATGTCAAGGTTTGGAATAACTGTATTAAAGGCCCAGTTACTACTGTTTTCAGAAAACCTACTTGCTCTGTCCTCATCAGATACTATGTATCATTTTCATTCTTTCTGCTTCCAATGTTTGCAGTGATTCTAGTCATAATTAATTACTAATACAAGATGGTGGTTGTTTAGTGATGTTTCAAATCCTTAGAAATAGATTTAGCTGAGTGCCCAGTATTTCTCTAATGATTTGCACATGCACCATTAAATCTTCCGTATTGCATTCTGCCTCTCCTGAAACAAAAAACTTGTAAATCTTTAGTTTCTCAAAATAAGTTTCAAGGTATTGCTGGAAGGTAGATTGTTGGTTAGAGTAGACGGATTACCTACCTACATTTCAACACTGATTACAGGTAACAGTTCATAGGTTTTTCTATTGGGACCTAACTCAACCCTCCCCTTTCGTTCCCCACAGATAGTTTGACCCAGGGAAAATCAGAAATCAGAGAATGTGAGTACTGGAAGCAACTTTAAAGATCATGTGAGATACTTCACAATCGGTGGTTTGGATTCTTTTGAGAATTTGAGGAAACATAAGAGCACATTTCCTGAGAACATGCACATTAAAACATACGCAGGACTCCTTGGAGCCCAGAAAAAGAATCTGGGTTTTTTGGACTTGAAGGATCACTGAGATAAAATGACTTGCTCAAGACCGTAGAAGAAGTTGATGGAGTTGGGACTCCAGCCTGAAGTACAAGGGGGTCCTGGCTACCCTAGAGTTCATCATGTAAGGCCCTACTGCTTTCAGTGGGCATGGGAGGCTTTATTAAGGAAAATACTGTATTATCTAATGGACCAAACAGCATTAAGTTATTTCCCATTCAAATATTCTGCTCCGTTTAGTGTTGACTCCCACCAATTACATCACTGTCTTTCTTGTTCAGATTCCAAGATTACTGTTGTTTAGAATATCCAGCAAAGCCCTGTCAATATGATGCACATTGGTTGCAAAGCGAAATGAAAATCTTGTGAAAGAAGCAGAATTTCATGAGATTGATGGAAGTGATGTAGAGAACTGCTCAAAATCACACACACAAAGACTTTGGTAAACAAGGAGCTAGTGGAGTTAGACTGGTTGACAACTGAGAAGAATAAAGCACATGAAGGCTGACAGGCTAAGCACCCCAACAGGCTAAGCACTCCAACAGAGAATATTTGGATATGAAAAGGTTTAAGAGAATCCCCTGGGGAGACCAACGAAGCCCTCACACGTTTTTGTTAAATGATGCTCTTTATAGTCACGTTGTGAAAACCAAGCATCAAATGAAATATGGTATATGCCGAAGTACAGTTTTGTTGGAAAGTTACACCAAAATCTGTATAGTTTTTAATTTCATTAAATCCTATGGAGGCTTTTTTTGTTTTCAACATTTACTATGAAATTTTGGCCAACCCTGCAGATCTAGTGGTTAAGATTCGGCCACCACGGCCAGGTTCGTTTCCGGATCAGGGAACCACACCATCCTTCTGTTGGTTGTCACACTGTGGTGGCCATGTGTTACTCTGATTCTGAAAGCTATGCCATTGGTATTTCAAATACCAGCAGAGTCACCCACGGTGGACAGGTTTTAGCAGAGCTTCCAGACTGGAAAGAAGGACCTGACCAGCCACTTCCGAAAAATATTGTCAATGAAAACCCTGTGAATAGCAGCGGAGCATTGTCTGATACAGCGCCGGGAGGTGAGAGGATGGCACAAGAAGATGGAGCAGGGTTCCACTTTGCTGTACGCAGCATGGCTAGGAGTCGGCATCTACCGGACGGCACTAACAACAGCAAATGAAATTTTGGTCCCTATTTTAAGTGAGCTCGCTATACATTGCTGTTTTTTATTTTACTCATTATCCTTGGATAATGAGTATGTCCTGTATTTCATTCTAACTTCAAGGAGCAGAAACCTCTTTTTTGTGTTGATCTTTAATTACACGTTTCTGACTCCAAATCACAAATTTCCTTGAGAACTGTCATTTTGCAAATCTCCCTCCAGGAAATTTTTGGTCACATTCATAGATATGGAGTGTCAATGATGACCTCTAAGGAATAAAATTGTGGTGTTACAAATTGAGTAAATTTTAATACACTGGGAAGAACTTTTCTGAAACTCCATGTTCATCATAACTCAATATTGTTTTGAAAAATGAGAATGTCATTGAAACCAAAGGGCATGGACGTGAAATAGATGAATTCTAGGGTATTTATTGAATACCTCTCATAGACGGAATTTTATAAAGTCTTATGTGGTTTGAATAATTGGTAACTATGCATGCATCTGTTAGCAGATATTTTAATCATTAATGATTCTGCAGAGAAAACACGCTCCAAGACATTTTTACTCTGTGTGGTAATCTAAGAATGAATTATAAAATTAAATTTTATAATTAGATTGTTTGGGTTTATCCAGCGTCATGGAATTACTGTTAATTTGAATCGTTGATCAGTTTCTTATTGTGACTTTACAATGGCAATAAAATTCAGGGACTCATATTTAGGCATCTCTCCTGCTTAGTTAGCTATTAAACATCTCCATAGTTTTTGCCCCAACATTTTAAGGCTTAGCACCTATGGTAACATAGGGCTATTGGTAGGGTGACCATATAATTTATCATCCAAACTGGTGTACTTTCGAGAGGGACACTTTTAATAAGTACACTGGGACAGCAGTTGTAAACAAGGATTATCCCAGTACACAAGGACATATGGCCAATATACCTATTGATGGCCTGTTTGTTATTGTTGCTTGGGAGTCAGGGACCCCTGCCCCTCATCATTTATAAGCCCCCGGTGCACATTCAACCCCCTCCACCTGAGACACAGGTCCTGACTCATTAGTACACGCTGCCCCCAGAGGCAGCTTCCTCAGGAGCCCAATGCACCCAGGGGCGGCAAGCTCTGCTGTTGGAGTGACCGACAGGGCCCTAGCCCTTGGGACACTCACCTCTACTTACTTCCTTCTCCTTGTTGGTTGAATTCTAAGAAGTTAAGACTGAATGACACTCCAAGGATGAAAATGGGGTAAATCCCATCCAAGCATGAAACACTGAGTCATGTGTGTGTATATGTGTGTGTGTACATGAGAGAAGGACAGACAGAGAGACAGACAAAAATAAATGATAAAATGGGGAATGACAGTGAAGTTTTGTCAAGAGTTCTGCTCTTTCACTGACTAATGGTGTGATCTTTACCTCTTCAAGCCCCAGTTTCTCCAAATGTGAAATGGAAATGATACTAATCTCTACCTAATGTGGTTGTTATAAGGCCTAAAAGTCTGCTTATTGTCCCCTACATCTAATCTCCCCTTCTTCCTTTTATTAATAGAGTTTGCAAAGTTTTAATTGGGCACATATTCTCTACACTAGCCATTATATCTACCAGCTTCTCTTGCCACTCTGGTGAAGGTGATGTGTGCAACTTCCCAATCATGTCTTCACAAGGAAGCTGTGGGCCCCCTGCTCCCTCTCTCCTCCTTTCTGCTGGCTCGGAAATGGCAACAACTGCAACAGCCTGGCAAAGACGCTCATTTCTATACTAGCACATGAAAGAAAAATCAGTTTATCTTATTTAAGCCACTGTACTTGGGGGCCTCACAATCACAGCCATAACTCATAGGAGCAGCAATAGTAGATTCGAATGTGCGACACACTCAGAGTCAAAATCTGTGTGTTGTAGCCCTGCTCTGTTGCTTGCATGTCCTTGGGCATCCCTAAACTTTATTTTTCTCATCTGGAAATATAAGCAGAAATAATAACTGAAATGTAGGTGACTATTAAATAATAAATACACCATGCTGTTATTACTTTTCTTTCTGGACCAGGGTTCTTCTCCATGAATTCTTTCAGCCATTTGGCAAACATTTAAGGAGTCGGGCACTATCCAAGGCATGAGGTTATCCAGCATTGCGTGAGACATTGGAAGTTTCCAGCCCTCATGTGGACACAGAGTAAACTGAGCAACAAGAAATGCTACACAGTGGTGAATGTTACAGTGAATATAAGACAAGGTGACATTTTAGAGATTAAGTGAGGGGCCATTATGGGACATGGTCAGTAAAGGACTCTCTGACATTTCTGTTGAGACTGAATAACAAAAGGAGCCAGTTTGTGAAGATTTGTAAGGAGAGGATTCTATACAGAGGTAACACCTAGGGCAGAGAACTTGTCGGGGGAGGAGCATAACTTGCTCATAGACCAGAAAGAAAACCAGTGTGGTTGAAGCACAGTGAGAAAATGGTGGATAGGAAGAGATCAAATCAGAGGTAGGAGAGGCTAGATCATTTGTCCCTATAGTTCATGGAATTAATTCCAAGCACAATGAGAAGTCTTTAGAGGGCTTTAAAGAGGGGTGATACAAAGATAGCACCCCAATACCGACTTCCTCAGATGCCAATGCTGTACCTAAGTGCAGGCACCTCATGTGAAAACACACCTATCTTATAAGTCAAGCAGCTTCTCAAAATAGGGGAAAGGTTCTAGCTACGAGTCATCTGAGAACACCTGGGGGTTTTACCAAGAGAAATGTTTAAGCCCAAGGCATTCACCATTGCCAACTGCTTTATTGGCTTCACTATTTAAGGAGGTTAGTAGATTGGAATTTGATGGCAGAAACACCCCACTTTGAATCCCAGCTTCTCTGCCACTAGATATGTGACCTTAGAGAACATACTCCACCCCTTGGCGTTTCATTTATCCTCATCTGTAAAATGTGGAAAATAATATCCATCTCAGCAACATCATCATCAGGCTTCAGTGAGATATTGTATATAAAATGCCTGACACATTGTAAGTAGTCAATGAAAAGCAGTATATGTATTTAGTTTTTGTACAGTCCTAGAATTCACTGAGAAATCACTAGGCCAGTCTTTCATTCCACAGGGGTCCTGAGGCAGGGACTGAAGGCTTCAAGACTCCCCGCTACCCCCCAAAAGGCCATTAAAATCCTCTCATTCATCCACCAGAGCTCACTTTCCCTCAGGGCCCACACTGACTGCCCCCTCCTGACTCTGCCACGCTACTACTCTCAGTTGAGCTTTCGTTTTACGACATTCCATGTGGTTATGTCTTGTTTCCCCCACTCAGTTAAGAGCTCCTTGAGAGAAGGAACCACTTACTATCCTTCACTTGTGTTTTCCAAGGTGCTTTCATTTGTAGAAGTTGCTTAACAAATATGTGTTTGATCAATGAAAGAATGTGCAGAAATAAACAAGAGCAATCATTTGATCCCCTCTGTCTCCTTAAATCCTCATTTATTGTGTATCTTCCATTTGCCCTGGAATCCATTGTCCGCCCTTCTCCATCCTGCTCTGTGTCCCAGGAGGCTAAATCAACAGGCTCCCTTGTCATCTGGCTTCTGACAAGTTTGGCCAATGAGAGGCAGAGAGTGAGGTCTGGACTAGGAAGTTCTCTTTATACAGCTTCTCTTTCTGGGTTCCTATAACTGCTCCATCCATCTAAGGCCTAGGGGTGGTGACTCCCTGCTGGTGCTATTCCTGGGAATTTCCTTACTAGTTCCCAACACCCTGCCCACACCGCTGTAACTCGTCCATTTTTAAAACTCCCCTCAAATTACCCAGTTTGGATCTGCCATTTTTTCCCCAAGGACACTGATATATCTCATATATACCATGTCAGGTACATCTAAATGTATCCTATTCTAGATTAGGACTTGGGCTCTATTTGTTCTTGGAGAGCAGATTCCACCACTTCCCTTGGAAAACTTCCATTGTTTCGCAACCACACCAACGTGCTCTGAGCCTGCTATAACTGGGCAAACAAATTGGGATGAAGCTGTCCATCATCTTGAAGAGCTAAACAAGTCGTTCACAGAAATTGCAGATCTTAGCAGACATGAACCATTGCTGACAGTTAAGTGTTTTTAAGAAGAGTAAAATAAAATGTCACTTCATGGAAGAAACTAAAAATACTTTTTAAAGTGTATATTGTGCATGAGTTTTTTTTCTACCCTGAGTTGTCAGGCTGTGGGTGTTGAAAACTCTTCAGAAGATTTGGTCTGTCATGTTTAGATGGTGGGTGGCAAGAGAAGTTCTAGGTAAAAAAATTCAAAACATTTACTCCATTGTCTCTTGCTTAAGTGTGAATTATAGAATGTTGGATCCAAAAATAATTTGAGCTGGCACAGTCAAAGCCAATTGGCAGGTCCCAGGAAGGAGGGGTTACTTGTGGAATGATGTCCCCAAACCATCTCCCTCCTGGCTCTCAGGCCACCACCTTGATCACTCTTGCAACTGATTCTCATGAAGACAGGGTATCCTCTATCAAATACAATCTTGGAAATGGCCAAGGAAGGCTCAATGAATAGGAATTTCTACAGAAAAAAGCAGTAAAATGTTTTTCATTTGCAACATTGACGTGTCTAAAGAAGAAAAGAATGTTACTAGCAAAGATAAATGAGAAAGCAAAAGGAGGAGGGGGTGAAAGTCTTCTGACTGGTTGACCTGGGAAATTACTTTCCACTGACATCAACTCAGTAAACATCTGTCTTCCCTTCCCTGATTTCACAACATGAAGACTCTTGGAAACTCCTGCGGAGCACCTAGATATTCTGGGGAGCAAACAGCCCTTCCACATTTTGCATACCACCCACGCTTCCCTTCCACCGTCCCAGTTTCCTGATGGGATGGTATTGGGTGACCTGTGACGTACTATGTTGAGGCTCATGACTACAACCAAACGACCTCTCTCCAAGGTAGGACAGCTTGCAGACCACAAATTCTCTTTGGTACTTATCACTCTGGGAGTACCCTGGCCTGGGTTTCACTCCCCAGAGGGCAAGGGACCTTGTGTTTGGTCAGGTGGACCAAGCACATCAAAGTCTCTGCAGAGAAAATAAGGAGCACCCACAAGTTGGCCTCTGATCTCCCTTCTGTTCCAAGCTTTCAAACCAGTTATTTTTCTGGTTTATTCATTCAATAAACGTTCTAGGCATTGGGGATACATCCTTGAACCAATCAAACAAATTTAATTCTCTCATTCTAGAGAGGGGAGTTAAGTAATAAACAAATGAATAAACAAAACAAATACAAAAGTCTAATCACCTTCCTGTGTCCCGGTTTCCAAGAAAAAAAGTGAAAACAAAGTCTCTTTGCGAAAATTAAAGCCAAGCCCTGGACGACACCATGACTGCAACCACTGCTGCGAGATGCAGACACAAGCTCTCGTGGAGAGACACTGAGAAAGTAGTCCAAACTGTAGCTGCATTTGGGGGCCAAAAGTTAATACAGAATTTAGGGCTGCAAGAGCCTCGCCTGTCGACGAGACTCAGTCCTCTTAGACACATAGGAACTCAGGTAATTTCCAGATTCTCGGAAAGGAAGGCATGTACCCTCAGTAATGTATTCCAGGTGCGATGACTTTTACTGACAGGACGCTTATCTTTGTGTCTGAACCAAACTCATTTTGTCTTGCACTATTCCCAGGAGAAATTGAGACCAGCTGTTCAGCTTCTATAAAAAAATTAACTTTCATATAACCATAGGTTAACAGCACGTCATCCCTTAAAAATTCCTTCCTGATTCATTTCATGCCTCTATTTATATTATGGGAAATATAGGATTTTGGCAAATGTGTATTACTTGGAAGCGACTATGTGCTAGTTGTCAGTTTATCACCCCTTGGAGAGATCCTGGCTGAAAGTGAAGCCAAGATCAAGGGAAGCAAAGCTTCGGCATGGAAAGAGAAACAGGTGTCTGATGACAAAGGTATTACTACTGCTACTGCTGTTGTAATCGTGGGTATTTGAGTAGAAGGTCGATTCGGAATGGCGTCTTAGAGTTATATGGTACAAGTGGTTCCCAGTGCTGGTTGCACATCTAAACCACCTGTGGAGTTTATAAAAGGACATATATTTAGGGCCTCTCCCTGGATATTCTGATTAGTTAGTCTGGTGTAGGCCCAGGAATCTTCACTTAAAAAAATTCTCCAAGTGATTCTACAGTACAGTCCGCTCCAAAAAACACTGATCTGGGCCAACTCCATCTTCCAGTAGAGAAAAACCTCTGTGGTTGCCCCTGGAAACATCAGTGCCACAGAGTTCCCAAGGCCATTCATTCCACTAGCGGACACTTCTAAGTACAAATTGCGTCCTATTATTGGAACGCTAAAATCAGTCCCTTTGGACTCCCCCACTTTGATCCTAACTCTGTTCCCAGGAAAAACACAGGATCAGTTTCTCCCTCCTTTTCCCTTAGTCATTTCTTTTCGTGGCTGGAGGGAGAGAGGAGAGAAGGCTCCTCCGCAGTTTCCTCATTCTTCAAACAGGAGAGTTTTTGGGCTCTTTTGGACATTGCTCACAATGGTAAAGTGTTTGAAATATGGTCCTCTGGGGCCATGTTTGTTGGGTGGGGGCTGTAAGATAAGTTTCTTGGCTAACATTCCTACTAACACCCACACCTCAGAAGGCCCTGTGCTCCTTAATTCCTTCTTTTCCTCGCCAGCTTCCTGAACCACCCTGCTCCTCCTTGAACATCAGCGTCGATATTTCCATCTTCTCCAGGACACACTTTTGATTAGGTTCATCGTGCTGTGGGAAGGGCTGTTCAAGTCCTACAGCCGAAAGGTATTCAGCACATGTGTAAAAGGTCGGACAAGGTGGAAGAGAAGCAGGGAAATGTTACACTTAACTGTAGGAAACATTATGTTCTCAGCGGTGTTTATACTAATGGGAAAATAAAACTATGATTGCATGTAAACAGAGAACCCTCAATGTAAGTTAATAAATGCATTATTGCTGCATGTAAGCCTGAACGCAATAACACACTATAAAATATCTCCTACACATTGTGGAGGGGCACAGTTGTCAAAGCAGGCCTACAAATTTTCACTAACAGACACATACTGCGCTTCTATCAGGTAACTGTATTAAAACAATAAAGCTTATTAGCTTTGCTTTTTAACTAAGTAGAAATATTCCACAGATGTAGTGTGAAAGGACAAAGATGTGTGTGGGTGGAATTGAGTGGAGTCAACTGAAACAGATGTGGAGAGGATTGAAGGCATGCTCACACTGGATTCTGCCTCAAGTATTGGGAAGGTTCTGCGGACTTTAGCTAAACATCTTTAAGGAAAAATGCAGTCTCAACATCCTGGTGTGCGTGTGCGTGTGTGTGAGCATGCACATAGGCACGTATACACACTGTTTTATTTTTAATTAAGAATGAAGAATTTCTGCACATGTGGTAGTTAAAAAATATAGAAATTTTACAAACCAAAATGCCTATAAAGGCCAGCATTGCCTGTTACAGAAGAGAGAGGCCAGACAAAGCTGTTGTACCTTTGCTGCAGGCTGAAATTCATGTGTGGAAACCTAATCCCCAAGGTGGTGGTATTTGAGGTGAGGCCTTTGGAAGGCACTAAGCTCATGGAGTTGGAGCCCTCATGAGTGGGATTAGTGCCCTTATAAAAGAGACCCCACAGAGCTCCCACTCCCTTCCACTATGGGAGGCACAGCGAGAGGACAGCCATCTATGAACCAGGAAACAGGCTCTCACCAGACACCAAATCTGCCAGAGCCCTGATCTGGGACTTCCCAGTCCCCCGAACTGTGAGAAATTAACTTCTCTTGTTTATGAGCCACCTGGCCTAGGGTATTCTGTTATAGCAGGCCGAACTGACTAAGACAACCTTCCTGGTTTTAAAATACAGCTCCAGAGCCAGTGCCCTCAGGTAACGTAAGAAGACACGGGCTGTTGCTTCGCTTTGGCTACTTGCAGACCAGCGTAAGTCTACAGCAGTTGTTCAACATGAGACAATACAATCACGGAATAGCTAAATGCAATCTGTTCCATTTTTCGAAAAGCAGCAGAAATGGGAGCATCTGTTACACTGCCTGTTATTAATACGTGATGTACATCGAGGCGTGTAGGTACATGCAAAGGAATGGGGACATGTCAACATAAGGCAGGGAAACAGATGGCTTGCTCCTTTAAACATGTTTTCTAGTCAACTTTGGTGGAACAAATGGCCCTGCTATACTTTAATTTGTAAAGTATGTATTTATTTTTAAAGTGAGAATGTCTGCCACATAAAGAAAAAAGTTTAATAGCAGTTCAATGTCTCTTACAAATGATTTATCTCTTGTGCAGTACCTTGTGAGCCAACTAACCAATTTTATTTGGAAATTGAAAAATGACAGAGGATTATTTTTAGAGTAATTTTTCTACTCATGCCCTGTAACCTCTGAAGAAGTCAGGCCTATGATGACATAGACAGAGCAGCAAAATCGTCAACATCTATATTTATTTCTTGAAGAGGACTATCTAATCAGACATTAGATGATGCCTCTGTGACCATGATTCTCCACTGGATGTGATTACTCCCTCTTACTACTTTTAGAAATATGATTTATAGCTCCCTTCTGCTTATTTTTCACTCGGTGTATCTATTATGTTTCCTTTTAAAGGCTGTATTTTTTTTTAAAATTTGACTTAATATAAAACCAGAAAAAGAAATTGGCAAGCTGGCAGAAACAATTTAAGGTAGAAGATCTATTTAGAGAACAGAAATTTCAGATACACGACTGCTTTTCTCCTAGGCCTGGATACACTTTCTTCATCTCTATGACCTGTGGTCACCTGCCTTGGGAGGTCTAGAGAAAGGCCTGGACATCGTGACCCAGAGCTTAGAGTAGAGGGAGCAGCCTTTTGGGCTTCTGTAATATTCCATTTCACCTTCTGCTGTCCAACATCTGTCATGGTAGCTGGACCTGAGAGTAATTCAGGACTGTGCAGCCTCCTTCCTAATGGGTTCCTTTTAGTCTTCGCTTCTCAACTTCTAAGGGAAAAGTGCACTCTGATCCATTTAAATGCTTGCGCAAAAACATCCAATGACATGTCATTGCTGTCAGAATAAAGCTCATCCTTGAGACTAGACTTGAGGGTCCTCCCCAGTTTGAACATGACTTTGCTCTCTCTTCTTATCTCCCTCTAATTCTCCTGAAGTGTGCCATATATTTTATTGAGTCTGTTGTATTTTCCCTTCTGAACATCTCCATGTCTTTTCCCATGTAGTCCTCTCTGCCAGGAATGAACTTCCCCTGCCCCACTAAAATACCACCCATTCTCCTATTTCAGCTTAGTCTCTACCTCCTCTATAAAAGCTCCCTGATTCTTCCAAATAGAACCAATCTCTCAACTCAGATTAAAGGCTTTTCATTGACATCTGAAGTGGCAATTATATTGGTTGCCTGTATACCCACCTGTCTTTTCCCTCGATGAGAAGCATCTTGAGGGCAATTGCCACATACAGTGTTCTCTCATGTCTCCCACAATCCAGCACAGGCCTGGCAAAGAGAAGATTTTCTGGAAAGATTGGCTCAATCCACTGTTCAGTAAAGCTCCTATTCCCAGTTTTGGGAAGTTGAGAGTGAGGAGTTCTAGCCCGGAGAGTGCTAAGGGGCAAGGACAACTTTTAGATGAGTTCGTTGTGAATACCATAACACAAGCTCACCTCCAGGAGACACCACAGTGTCACCAACCTGGATACAATCACAAACATGTTCCTATTATTTTCTTAAGAAAGGCTCATCTTTCCCGAGGTCGGCTATTCTCTGAACCCAGACCATCGACAAGGTCTCCTGGCCTTCCTGCTCTGGCTATAGTAGCACGATCAAAGTCCATCACAACTGAAACGAAATGCAGCAGCAACAAAAACCTCCTTGCTTGGGGTCCGTTCAAGCAAGACAGCACGAGTTCTGTTGGAATTGGTCGCTCCCCTTTGTCCAGCCATTAGCAGATCTGTACGCAGTTCTGCTGCTTTCTCCCTTCACAATTATCTCACAAACCTGTACCTGTGTCTCTCCAAGTCACTTTTCCATTTAGGGTACCACCAACTCCTCTTTTCCAAACCCACCCCACCACATGATCCATTCTCAAAATTATGGTTTCTGGCAACTGAACCAAGGGCCAATTTTCCACTGAGCTGTGAACAAGCATGAAGATAATAGTGCTGGAGAAATTTCATCAGGAAAAGAAAAGACAGCCAGTTGAAATTTGCTTATAATTAGTGCATTTTTACTTTTTTATATCCACCCTCCTTTCATTAATTCATTCACATAATAATGAATAAATTGAGCATCTCCTATGTACCTGGTATTTTCTCAGCACTTGGGGTACACAATAAGAGACATGAAGAGACAGACATCCCTGCACTCAGGGTGAGGCATGGGGCAGACCGATGATAAGCAATCAACTTGGTAAGAAGGCGATTATTTCATTTGCTGTGGACAAAAAGAATAGAGCAAGAATTCGGGGTATAGATAAGTCTGTGGCAGAGTATGCAGGTCATGGGGACTCAGGCGACGTTTGAGCAAACTTGGAGGAGGTGAGGAGTGAGCCCAGTGGGAAGTGGGCAGGAAGAGCAGTGCTGTCAGAGGGAACAGAGAGCAGGGTCCTCAGGTAGGACAGTCCCAGGAGGGTCTGAGGAGCAGCAGGAAGGTGGTGTGGCTGGAGAGCAGTGAGGGGGCAGAGTAGTGGGGGATTGGCGCAGTGATAATAGGAGTACTGCCTTGTAAGCCATTGTACAGACTTCGGGACTTTTTCTTTTAGCAGAGTGAAAAAGGTTTTCCCCTTAGCGTAAAAAAGAGAAAGTGCTTTGAGGTAGCCTGCCCTAATTGAAGACATGACATCAGTCTTCGCTCACTTTAAAGACTGTCGTGCAGAACAATCAATTCTGCAAAGACACCATGCTCTAGCAAAGCACACAGGTGTTCTTAGGTAACTGGAGTTACCTAATGCAGATCCGGGAACCAAGAATGAAAGTTACTGGAGTGTGGGAGAGGTCTGCAATTCTACCAAACCATTTATTAAGCACCACTGTGTGCAAGAAGGCTTTCTAGCAGAGAGGGCCATTCAACAAAGACAACACACAGAAAAAGGTGCAGCCACTAAACGGGCCTGTAAGTGCTCAGGAGGAAATGATGAGGAGATCACAGAGAGCAACATTTACGACCTCATCTATTGATGTGCCGAAAGCTGCGTCTAGCAAATGAAAGAAGCAAACTGTAAAGAAAACAAACTCATGACTGCCGTTCTAGGCCCCACAGAAAGCCGCTTGGATAGAAGTCACAGCTACAGCACGATGGGAGAGACAAATATATGGGCAAGGGTGAAGGTGTGGTCTGTAAATCAAGAAGCTGTGGCTATTTATAGAAATTTGTGGAGCTGGCAGTGGGTGATGTGGAGGAAGGACACGTGACTGAAGATGAAAGGAGAGGAAAACACAGATGATTGCTAACCTGCCTGGTTCCATCAGTTACAAAACAACGTTTGCCTAGAATTTAGCATATTATGCTTGATGAACTTATCAGAAATTCAGAGAAGAATGATGCCCTTATTTTCGAACATTGCCTGGAAACTGTCTTCTTATTCTTACTCGATTGGATGAATTTTAAGGAGGAGGAGAAAGAAAAAATAGGTGCTGCAAACCCAGTCTTGGTTCTTCCTTCCTACAACAAATAGCACAGGGCGCCGGATCATATTTCTAGCATAGAGTGGGCAGAATTGTGAAGGGGGCCGCATGTGTCCCGTGACTCTGAATCTTTATATCCTCCTAGTTCCCACTTCCTTTGTACACCCCTACCTCTTATAATCTCACTCAGCATCACAGAGAGCTGCCTCCTCTACCTGCCAGCTCCTGCCCCAACCTAGTGGAGTCCCGAGGAAGTCAAAAACACCAAAAGTGGCCAAGAGGTTAAGGGAGATTTAGAACCAATGGTATCCATTGGTTCAAAGACAAGGAGACCAGTATTCGTGGAGTGGCATGTCAGACCACATTTGGGTTGAGGAATGAACGGCAGGTAAGGAATTGAAACCAGCAAGAGTACGAAATCTGTGAAAAGAAGTGGGTAGTGGGAAGCTTTTCAATTTTAAGGCAGAAGAGCCTCCATCATGTTAAATTGTCAAGTGTTAATGGAAGGGAGTCAGTTGCAAGGAACATGTTGATGATACAGGAGAGGGAAGGAACAATCAATAGCACAAGGGCCTGAACCCAGCTGGGATTTTAATACAAGATGATAACTGATTCTGGCCTGGCCTGGGACCCAGGAAACAAGTGACGGGAATGTTTCTGGCTGCCCCGTCACATTCAAGAACTTTAAGCATCACCATTAAGTAGGATCCTAAGTGCTGGAGCCATTAAACAGATCTAAGAGAAGCAGCAGGTTGTCTGCATCTAAAGTTGTATGGTGGAGAAAAGACTCCTGTACTCCGTGGACATGTGGAACATTTTCTTAATGTCCTCTGAGATTTGAGATTAATATTATGATAAACCTCTTGAGCCATTTCTGAAAGCCTTTTCCACATTAACATTATCCAATTGATTTTCATTATCCTGGGAACTTTTTTCCCCTCTAAAGATCTATTGCATCTGCTCTGCCTTTAATTGTTTTAAAAACAAACGTCATCTCCGAACAAGGCATTTACAGAGACATAAATTAGGTTCACCCAAACTCAGAGCTCTATGCGATTTCAAGAGAGCTCAGCTCTGACCAACAAAGACCCAAGCCAAAGGAATATACTGGTCAGCATTGTTGTTTAGTTATATCAACACTAATGGTTTAATTTTCCAAGAGAATACACTTAGCAATCAAGTAAAGAGTCTGCACAAAATTGAGCATAAAACAACTGCCATATGCAGAAGCTGCGAGTTTTCTGCAAATGAGTAAAGTCCACTAAAGAAGAGGATAATAAGAGCATTCATGGCAAGCAGAACTTGACAACATTAAAAGAGACTCCCAG
The DNA here is from genome assembly GCF_037783145.1 of Equus przewalskii. Taxonomy (NCBI): domain Eukaryota; kingdom Metazoa; phylum Chordata; class Mammalia; order Perissodactyla; family Equidae; genus Equus; species Equus przewalskii. Next base: position 61,083,305 of record NC_091843.1, read on the forward strand.
ATCAGACCAGCAGAAGTGCAAGCCCCTAGTCACCAAGTGTGGAACAAGTGTTTTTGTTCTCAATAATTCCTTAATGGCAGTCAATGCGTTAGCCGTTGAGATGAGACCTTGCTGGATGGTGCGTAGAGTTGCTGACACTAATGCTACAGTATGTCATATCTGGTTCTCACTGCACTGCGGATCCAGCATTCCCAATCCCTCTCTTAGGAAGCTGCTTCAGCTACTGTTGGTAATGACAATAATGGCTGGGTTGAATGCACTCAAGCTTGTTGTTTCAGCAAAATTCTGTCACTTGCATAGAATTTGCCTTATTTCTAAGAGTGCTACATGTTACACTAGACATTGATTTCCATTTTTCAAGAGAAGACTTTCCTACCAAAGCTCATTGAAGCATTTATAATTCTTTCCAGAACGCCAAGTTTTTACACCTACAACTAATGTCAAAGCTGAGTCACATTGCTTTATGGATTCAAACATGATACAGGCCAGTAAAGAAGGAAATTTTACTGTATTAAAAGTGGACTGGCTCATAAAGTGGATGCTTTAGAATAGGCTTGATCTGATACTAGACTGACCCTTATCACAAGAGTCTTTTCTAATTTTCTTAAAGCATTCTGCCAGGTAACTAGATAAAGTAGTCCTGACTATTCAGGGTAGGAAAGTACTTGGGCGAATCTGGTGGAGGTAAACAATTGCTTTCGTTTACACTTTGGTGCAAGTTATTGATGATTTTATCTAAATGTGGTCTACCCACAGCCACCCACAGAGAATCGCAAGCTGTCTGGCTGTGTGTGAAGCACATCATGCCAGACCCAGTGAATTCTTTCAGGTGCTGCCATATTCAGCTCTGAATTTTAGAAACACCTGGACCTGGAATCTACTGGAAGCATATTTAGTGGGAGGCAGCCCAGACTGCTCTGAGTGGACCACTCAGAAAAGCCTGATACCAGGCAGTGAGGATCAGTCCTTCTGCCTCCGTTGACATTTACCAGGGCTTTCTCTGAAAAGGATTTGGCTTGTGTTTTAGACATATGGGCAAAGCTAATTGTCTTGATTTGGGTTCTTCCAGAAGCCGACCCTGAGACAAGGATTAAGTGGAAATAGCTTACCTGGAGGCGGACCCTAGGGAGCCCTGGTAGGGAAGAGGGGAAGTGAGATGGAGAAGAAGGAAGCTGATAGAGGGCGCGCATCAGGCCTGTTACCACTGTGGGGCACTGGGGCTCAGTCCTGCTGGGGTTCTCCAGGCACAGTGTAGAACACACCTCAGTCATCCCACCTTGGGAGGGGGATGGTGAGAAAGCTGGGATAGTGAACCATCAACTCCCCATCTTTCATTGGTTGAAGACTGCTTCTATGAGCGTTAACTCGTTAGCACTTCTGGCTTCCTGGTGCACAGGCTCCAGCAGCCAGGGAAAGAACGCGCTCAAGCAGAGAGTGGCCGGTATTGGCAGTCAGGCAGCCTTTGGTGTGAAGATGTGATGCTGGGGGATATGGACGAAGACCACGTCTGCATCGTGGGTCACCAGGTGAAGGGGAACAAGGTCCCTGAGTGGAGAGAAAAGACCCTTGTCTTAGTCCATTCAGGCTGCTATAACAAAATTACTGTAAACTTTGTGGCTTATAACCAACACTTATTTCTCACAGTTCGGAAGGCTGGGAGTCCAAGATAACGACGCCAGCATGGTGGGATTCTGGTGAAGGCCCTCTTCCAGGATGCAGACCGCTGGCTTCTCACTGCGTCTTCACAGGCTTGGAGGGGTGAGGGAGCTCTGTGGAGTCTCTTTTGTAAGAGTACTAATCCCATCATGGGGCTCCACCCTCATGACCTAAGCACCTCGAAATACCACCTCCTAATACCATCACATTAGGCATTAGGATTTCAATATATGAAATGTGGGGGGACACAAACATTCAGGCTGTAACGGACCCCAAGGAAAGTGCCTCAACTGGAAAAAGCTGAGGAGATGGTGCTCCTCCTCCTCATCCTTCTCCTCTTCCTTCTTATTCCTCTCCCTTTCATTCTCTCTCTGTCTCCCTCACACACACACACACACAGCTGCTGGTGAGCTCTCCATGCCACAACACGAAGAAGGGGAGAAGAATTTTTAAACACACAGAGATAATTTGATTAGACAGAAGAAATATAAACAAGCAATTATTGAGCACTTACTATATGTAAGGCATTGTGTGGTGGTTAGAATAAGACTAGACATCATTTTCCTCCATCTCTTAAGGAGTTTGCCATTGAACAGGTGACAAAAACCATTAAAAAAATACTTCTCAAGATGCTCAAGAGGTCTAAGATATCACAAGTCCTCTAACTATTGGAGGTAGTGGTGGATGTGGAGAAGTAATTAGTGCTTGTTAAAGATTGCAGAGGAGAGCAAGGGCACTAGAGAGCAAACAGTGTCTTTGGGGTGGGTTGGGATATGGAGGGAGGACAAGGTGGACTTTATAGAAAAAATGAGATTTTAATTTGTCCTGAAATGACAGTGAGATTTAGATGAGGGAGAGGGGCATCGCTGAGGGGTGACTACCTCAGCTAGATAGAAGATGCCTGTTGACTTTTTGAGAGGATTAAGCACTGAAAGAGCCATGCAATGAAACAAATGAAGTAGTGGAATCTCGACCTCCAGACAGCTTTCAATGTTACACTGACATGATGCATCTTAAAAGCATTCTGTTAAGTGAAAGAAGTCAGATACAAAGTGCTGCACATTGTAAGATTCTATTTCTATGACATTCTGAAAAAGGCAAAATTATAGGAACAGAACACAGAGTTTGCCAGGCGCTGGGAGTGGGGGTCGAGTTGACCACAAAGGGGCAGGAGGACACTTTGTAGGGGGATGGAAATGTTCTACATCTTGATTATTGCGGTGGTTCTCAGCTGCGTACATTTCTCAGAATTTATCAATCTGTGAATCAAAAAGGAGTGAATTTTACTGTGTGTAAATTTTACATCAATAAACTTGCTTTAATAAGAGATGTGAGGAGGGGCGTGGGGGGTGGATAGCCAGACAGTGGCAGGTCTAGACTCATTTGAGGAAAGTTGCTGGACCAGTTCCTTCCTTCACTGGGAATCTGAGAGAAGAAAAGACAGACTCCCCTTTCTAGAGTGGTGGTGGAGCACTGACTGGGACGCTTAAAGACATTCTCCTCTCACCTTTCCACACAACTTCCCACCTTACCAAAGACATGACGAGTGAGCCAGCTGCTCATGAGATTCCTGAGGCCGTGGTGCATCCACGTTCCTCTAATGGGCAAACTAAGCTGGCTGAGCGCAGCTTAGAGCGGGAAGCTCTGCTGACCTGGGTTCCAGCTCCAGTTGTGCCCATGAAACTGTCCCTTTCTCCCCGGAGCCTCTGTGTCCTCATGGCAACATGCTCATCTCTTGTGCTAGGTGACAGAAGATGAGGTTCTTCCAAGGAAATTCCAGGTTGGCCATGGACAAAATAAGAACCAGGTTGTTTCAGTTTATTTGTAGTGATTTCCACCTACTGGCTGTCATTCATGTCATAGACTGAAAAACCTGGGCAAACTAAAAGTAAATGGAAATAGGGACCTCTGGTCAAGAGTGGAAGGTCACTTTTTAGGGTCACAAGTATTCTCAGGTTGCCATTAGACAGAAACTCAGTCAGAAATTTCTGTCGAGTGGATATGTCACTTATTTCCATCTTGCTTCTGACCTGAACTTGAATTGAGGGAGGAAAACATAATATTCTGTGACAGTGATTGCCAACAGGGAAATGTCAAGAGGAGAAAGGAGGGCATGTAAACAGCGACACAGTTTTCTCAGAAAGAAGGCAATTTGGGGGAATTTAGTGGAATTCCAAACAATGATTGTGTGTAAACCCATATATGGCCCTGGGCGTTGCATTTCTTATGCGCACCTTTGTGCTATCTCCCCAAACAAGCAGAGAATGTAACTGTAACCTCCGAATGAATACAAGTTTCCCATGTATTCTCATCCACTTAACAGAAATTCGCTTTTGCTGGTTAGATTTGTAGGTAGCACTCTATTGAATGCAAAGAAGCTTTTCCACATATATAACCCTATACAATTGCTTTCTTTTGCCATTTGAGTTAATGGAAACCTATTTTTCTTTCTTTGGGATTTGGGGTTTGTTTTGCTTTATCTTTCTTTCTTTCTGTCTTTCATAAAGGCGAGGGAGCTAAGATATTTAAAACGGTGCACATCGAAGATCCAAGATCGCCAGCCTAGCAGTAGCTCTGCCGGGTTCGCTGCATTTACACATTTCACAATTATCTCTCTTTGTGGATTAGAAAAGGAAAGTGCATCCTTCTCAGCAAGGGATCTGTGAAACTTCATCAATGAAAGAAATGCATCGTCACAGGAGATGGGAAAAAGTATTCTTGCTGCAGAGGAAAGGAAAAGGCTTGTGACTTTCCACATCACAGCAGAAACTTGCTTTAAAAGGAGAGGAAGAAGACAGGCAGGGAGAGAGGAAAGGAAGGAAGGGAAGAACACATTTTGAGGGAGATGAGATCCAAACATATGTCCACAAGGAAATTTTCTTTGGGGTTACAGCTTTGGGGAGTAGTATTCTTCCTTTATGTTTCCTTTAAATGGATAAATATCACCAGCTAAATGTGAGTGTGTTGATAAACAAACAAACATCTCCCATTCTCTTACCTCCTCAGGGAACAGAGTGAAAACAATACATGTTAAGACCCACTGGGGTTGCTAATTCCTGCGGAGTAGCGAAGTACTGACTTCAGAGTTGGGGACCAGAATTAGTATTTGAAATTAAGAGGCTTAAAATGTAGCAGTGGTTGAGAAGTATGACAGCTGAAGAATTTGTGAAGACTAATGATTTGTTGGAAGCAGAGATAAATAAGAAGAATAGACTGTTTGCTTGCATTTTTCTTTTCATATTGACAATCAATAGCCTCACTCACAAGACCAGTAACTTCAAAGGAAGAAACAGACATCTGAGTTTGCAGCATCAAGCACCTGAGACTGCCAAGAACCTTCAAAGAAGATAAAAGAGTGCTGTATTCTCTGGAGAAGAAGGCATCCAACTTCCAGGGCACTGAAGGTGCCATACTTTATGGAAATGTTACAACTCATATAAATGGTACGTAGAACAGACTTGTCTCACACAAGTGTCTCATTGCGTTAAAAAAAAAAACACTAAAACACTGTTTCCATTCAAATTTATTTGGTGGGGCCAATTCTTTCCGTGGAAGAAAAGCTGGGCATCACATGAATTTCCTGGTCACTCTTATGTCATAAAAATACTCCAGTTATTCTAAATTTCAGCACATTCTTTATTCAGAAATTACAAGCCCATTCCCCTGTAATAATCAAAACCATGAACTTGGTTCAGAGTTGAGGCATCTCCCCACACCAAGCATGGGCTCCAAGTAGAAAGCAGAAGGGGGTCACGGTTGGCTTCTCTCTTACCTCAAAGAGCTCTTCTATCCAGCCCCCACCCCCCAGGGAAGGAAAGTTCTTCCTGTAACATCACCCTCACAAAAAGCTTTCTTCAAATCCGGCCTCCGACAGAATGCTTCAAATCCTCACCCTTTTGTACCATCAAAGCGCACGAGAGCTTTAAGGATCATTTAAACTCTTAGCATGCATATGCTTTGAATATTTTTGGATACATCCACAAGGAAGAGACAGCGAGCAAACCTCAGGGAATGACGGCTAGCTGAGTTCACGGCATCATTTCCACTTCTTTAATGCAGCCTAATCATTTTTTTTTTTTTTTTGGACCCTATTTTTTGAAAGTGTTGGCTGGTCCTGGTTCCTAATTTTTAACTAAAATTGTAGAATTTAAATACCTATTTAGAAAGCTAAAGACATTGTATTATTTATGTTTATATATTATCTCAGTTTAACAAATGATTGACATTGGCAAAGGAAATATAAGGAAACCCTAATTCATGATTGTGTGAATTTTCCTTCCAGGTATAGATAATAGTTCTGTGTTTGACTTTTAGATTGATATCCATATTTGGTCAAACTACCAAATTTGTAACAGTCACAAAGTTTGTGACTAACAGAACTGTTCCTATTTTTAAATAAATTGGATGAAAGACAACCCAGTGATATTTCTGTTAGTCAGTAATTGTTTACAGTCTGTTAGAAATCACAAATATGAGCTCATCAGTGGGTGAAGACAAAGTGGCTAATGTTTATATCAGGAAAAAGTTCACAAAACAGCTCAAAATCATTGGCAATTTGCTGTTGCTAATGTATAGCTAATAAACTATTTTTTGTGAAAAAAAATCACTGGGTTATGAGCAAGAAAATACATGTATGTTACTTGGTGGCCTGGAGAGGCAGTAGGGGATAAGACCAAGATTTGGAATCAGGATGCTTAGCACTGAATCCTGACTCTACTATTACCTGTGTGACCTTGGCCAAATTAATTAATCTCTCCACTTCTTCAGTTTCCCCATCAGTAAAGTGGACATGATAGCAATAGAGTATCACTCAGGGCTAACCAGAGAAACAGAACCAGCAAGGTATGTATTACATGGGATGGGCTTACACAATTTTAGGGGCTAGCTAAGCAATTCCAAAATCCATAGGTCATGGTCCAAAGCTGTGGAATCTCTCCCCTCCCCCACGCTTTCCCCTACCCATCCCCTCCACCCCCTGCCCCCCACAATGGTCAAGGAAGACTGCATTTAAACCCATCCAGATTATTCAAGGCAATCTCCTTTACTTAAAGCCAACTGATCATGGACTTTAATTAAATCTAAAAAAAATATCTTCCTGGAAACACCTAGATTAGCACTTGGTTGTATAACTGGTGACTGTTGCCTAGCCAAGTTGACGCATCACAAGCACCTACATCAGAGGTCATTGTAAGGATAAAGTGACGTCTGTAAATCACTTGAACAGTCTGGCACACCGTAAATATTCAAGTGTTAACTGTTGTAAATATTACTTACCAACTGTGTGGCTTTGAGCAAATCATGTAATTTGTCTGACCCTTGATTTCTTCATGGGTAAAATGAAGGCACTGGAGTAGAAAAATCACTAATACTTCTTTCTTCTCTTAAAGTCTCTGATTTGGGGCTGCATTCAGGGAATGGGGACTCAGCCAGCTGAGACTGGGAAGAGAAGTGAACTGGAAGGAAGTAGGGATAGAGAAAAAGGAAGAGGCCGTGGCAGAGGAGGAGGAATGCAAACAGCAAGGAAATTCCTAAACCCCCTGGATACCTTGTGGTGAACAGACTGTCCCAGATGTTGCTGAGTAGACTGGTAGACTAGCCTGGCTCCATGGCCGCCCCTGACTCCTCGGGGCTCCATTCTGGCACTGAGAGATTCCTGTCAGAAGAGGCAATAAAAGCCCAACTCTCCTGCATAGTAGACTTATTCGGGCAACACTCTACGTGCCAGGCCCAGGCGCCTATTATCTGCCACGACAACCCCAGGAGAAGTTGGCTGCAATTCCTCATTAGCAGGAAATACTTCAATAATTACCTTTATACCGTCATCTCCACCAAAAGTCTTCTTTCCATTTAAGGATCCCCAGGTTATATGTCAATCGGGGGGGACAGGGACAATTCAGGCAAACACTCAATGTTCCTGCTCCGAGCTTGAAGGTATTATCAGCCTTGAAGGATAGCGCCACCTAGTATTTCAAAACAGGGACAGTTTCTAACATTTCCTCAGAGAAAAGCTTGAAAGCTATTCTGCTCCCTCAGAAAGCAATAGCTAAAACCAAGTCACAGGGGAGAACCTGCTGATGTGTCCCCTGAGAAAAGCTGAGGGGCTTGGCTGTGGTGATCTCAATCCCCAAGTCCCCTGGTCACGAGGAAAGATGAACTAGAAAGAAGAAAGGCAGTCGTGATGGCCTGGAGAAGGAAGGCAAAGGAGGGCCTCTGGGGACGCCTAGAGAAGTTCTACTAAAAGACAATTCCATCCAAAAATGTACTTCACAGTGTCCCGTGAAATGACAAACAGGATCTTGCCTAACCCAGCAAATAGAGTGGGTTTCTGGTATCTGGGAAACAGCCAGAAAAGTGTGGGCCCCAGCGAGCTGAAGATTTCTATTTCTGTTCCTGTTCTGTGAAGCTCCAGGTACTAAGGTCAGTTTTGGGGGGTTAGTTTTTCTCAGAGCAGCTTGACTGATTTAGAAAGGTAAAATCTGGAAATTCTACAATGTATTGTTTGCATGTATTCCTTTTATCTGTTAGCTTTATATTTATCTCCACTTTATTGTGTAGTACTGAGTTTTACAGAAAGGAAATTATCTAACTTTTTTTGGTAAATATCTCCTTCTTAAGGGTGTGTTTATACTATGATTATTATTATTTCTGGTTTCAGATGGGGAAGCTAAGGCATTTCATCTGAATCCAATTCTAATATTATTTAAACAAGACTAAAGCATTATTCCAAAACAACAGGCTTTATTCCCTCCTCTCAGGTATTTTGACCACAGATTTATTTTTTCTTTTGATGAGGAAGATTCACCCTGAGCTAACATCTGTTGCCAATATTCCTCTTTTTTTTGCTTGAGAAAGACTAACCATGAACTAAAATCTGTGCCAATCTTCCTCTGTTTTGTATGTGGGGTGCCACCTCAGCATGGCTGACAAGTGGTGCAGGTCCATGATGCGGATCTGAACCTGCGAACCTGGGCTGCTGAAGCAGAGTACGCAAACTTAACCACTACACCACGGGGCAGGCCCTTGACCATAGATATTGGGTTTGAGCTCCATCTGTGAAGCTGCCCGGATGGTTTAGTCAAGGCAGGAATCTTGACAGTAACTCCCCCCGTGGCTTCTGAGGCATCTTATCTAAGTTCCCTTGGTCCTTGTCTGCGTTATCTGACAAAGAGTTTGTTGTTCCTCTGTTGCAAATATAATGTAATCCATTTATAAATAATTTATATTTACATCACTCATCACACATTATAAAATATTAGATGTATTTTAGTTTTCTACTTACTATTTCGAAATTGTTATTGCAAATGTATTAATTGCATTTTCTCCTTGTGCAAGGCTGAGGTGAAAACGAAGGACATAGATAAGAGATTTTTTTCCCTTGGTAATTGGGAAGGCTTTGCCTTAGTTGTTTAATCCCCAAGGACAGGGTAAGTGATTACTCAGTATAAGTGAGTTGCAGTCTACAGCTCCATTTTTAATTAAAATTTTTTTCACAATATGAGAGATTCGTTAAGTAAATTTTAACAACATCAGTGCTTGAGGACATAGGAATTGTTTTAAAGGTTTCTATAAGATCATTACTGTATCACACTGTGATTCTCAGGAAATTGACCTTTTATTAAATCACTTTACAAAGGTAACATGGTACTTCCCCGTGGTGATATTTGGTGATATTTATATACTAATCCTTTTTTGTTCTGTATCCAATGAATCGTCAGATGTGTTAAGAAACTGCCCCTTTGACTCAGAATTCCACTTCTAACAATTTGTCTTACGGAGGTGAGGACCAGGAATTCGGTGTTTCTAGGACCCCTTCGTCCCCTGGTACACTCGGACGTCTCCAAGGACTGGTGAGTGGACACACAACTTCAACCTGCCCATGTGAAGCCTTGTTATATTGTGCTGCAATAACTTTTGAACACACTGTAGAAAGAGGCAAAATTACATCTGGCACTGGTTTGGGTGAGACACTGTAATCGAATGCAGGCCAGATTAAATCTGTTCTGCTGGAGAATGGTGCCAATTTAGCTGTTACCTGATCAATGAAACAAGCCGAATTTTTAAAGGATGTGGAGGCTGCGATTAGAGGGCAGGTAATTGGGCAACTGTCTATTATCAGGACAAGCCAGATATGTATTGATCAAGAAAGGAAAAAGTCTGGCTTGATTAACAAACCTTCTCAGCGTCAATAAACTAATGGTTGGTTTTAAAATGTAATTTTGCTTCCGTTCTTCAGCAAGGGGCCAAAAATAGCCTGGGGGAGAGTCTGTGAAGAAAGTGAAAGTGTTTATAAATCAGGAGCTTTTGCTTTTATTTGGGGAAATGTGGTAATGGGAAACCAGCAGAATTTCTGTCTCAGCCAAAAAGCGTCTGTATGCCTCACACATCATACAATAGAAGGCAAAACAGTTTTGTTTTGTTTTTTTAAGGAAGATTAGCCCTGAGCTAGCATCCACTGCTAATCCTCCTCTCTCTCTCTCTCTTTTCTTTTTCCTAAGGAAGAGTGGCCCTGAGCTAACATCTGTGCCTACCTTCCTCTACTTTATATGCGGGATGCCACCACAGCATGGCTTGATAAGTGGTGCATAGGTTCATGCCCAGGATCTGAACAAGGGAACCCCAGGCCACCAAAGCGGAGCGCACAAACTTAACCCACTACGCCACCGGCCAGCTACTGGGAGGCAACACAGTTGTATGGCTTCATGTTCTGCTCCAAAACGATTTCAGCTAGAGGCAACTGTGTCAAGAAAAAGAAACCTTTTTTAAGTCAAGAAACCTCTTACACAGCTGTGTCTTGCCCCAGGGGGTTCTCAGGACAATCCCTCCATGGGGACCTGAGGCCCAGAGATGTCTCCTCTGGGAAGCAGATGGGAATTTCCTCTATCTTCTTGAAGCAAAGTACACCGAGGCCATGTACCCTCTTCCCTGGAGAGAGGCTACCAGCCACGGAATGGGTAGAGAGCAGGTGACAGCTGCAGACCCCTTCCTGAGCCTCTGGGTTAGAAATCACAAAATACTTACTTTTTATGTTGCTATTGGGAAAACCTGCTGTTAGTTGTCCCAAAGAAGGTTAGAGTTGTGCCTGCATATTGACCCAGGACCAAAATTTGTGACCTGAGGAAACTAAGAAAAGGTGCCCGGGTCCCTCCATCTCCTGCCTTAGAACACAGCCCCTTCAGACCTGCACGAGCCAGCTGAGGATGTGGGCACGCCTTCCGGGTCCACCCCTCCACTGCCCACCACTGCTGAAGAAGCAGCCCCAGCCCTGGGGCTGGCGTGGATTAGACAGTGGAGAATCCTCTCCTGCAGGGAGCTGGGAGCAGCATGGATGCTCCACGTGGACATTATGTGGCATTTGGCATGGAACGAAGAGCATGGAAAGCTCTTTGTGTCTTTCTTTTAGTGTCCTGTGACTTCCACCTCATCTCAATAAAAACAGAATCAGTTTGGCTTGACCTAGAGAGCAGAGGCAGCCCTAAATTCAATGAAACCTAAAACAATAATGCTGTATTCCAATAGGAGATCTGGGATGAAGAGGGCAAAAAATATGTTAATAAAGTGATAAATCTGGGGAAGCTTAACTAGGTTGTTCCTTTGTGGGCTGAACACCAACCACAACAAAACACATTGCAAGTGTTACACTTGGCTCCACAAAGGACCTCCTTACTCAAATGCAGCTGGGAGAGAGGGCAGGAGACGGGAAAGAGCTGATAAAATTCTTGGACCAAAAAGACCCACCTATTTCTGAGTTCGAGTCTGCGGGTAGCGTTTCCCTTCCCCACACCCGTATTTGTCCAAAGCATTTTTGACCAGAGACATGTGTGGGCTTGCCAGCCTCGAGGAGACATCCTTGGGCATTTGCCACATTCTCAGGTCTCTCCAAGTCTGTGGTTGCACAGCTGGGGACACATTTCTCTATGTGCACAGGTGACAGCAGCCATGCCCCTGCCTCTGCTTGCTACACCCACCAGCAAACTCACCTCCGAAGTCCGGAGGGGAGTGTACATGTAGATAAGCAAAGCGGTCAAGTCACAAACAGTGCCACCCTCACAGCCACATTCCAGGTCCTTCCCTTCGACAATGAGCGAACACTCTGCATGGCCCCTCCGTTAACCTGGAGGAGTTGACATCGCTCTTGAGCCTTATCTAAGTGTTCTAGTGTCTTGTGAAGGCACCTCTGCTCTCTGCGGGTTTAGCCTTCCCAGCACACGATGACCACAAGGATGGTTAAGGAGCGTGTCCCAGCAGAGAATGTGAGTTGCAGCAAATGCCTTTTACTTGTTTTGGTGTTGCTGTTTTGCTCTTGGCACAGTCAGTATTCCAGCAGCACGAAACATAAAGTGTCCTAGGAAGAAGTAGTGTGAAGGCAGGAAGACGCGCAGCGTAAGTACGCACAAGTGCTTTCATTCCAACTTCCAATACTGGCATCCATTCCTCTCCTTGGTTACAATTTTTGTCTTCTCTGTTTACATGAACATTCCTCCACCTCTTAACAAGAGATGCATGTATTTCTGCTGGCTGTTGTCAGGAGACAATCGACTGCATGAATACCTTGGAGGTGGGCTGGTCCAGATCGATTAGGTCTGCCACTCAGGAGATAGGCGCTGAGGGAAATGGATAGCTAATAGAAGGAGCGGGAAGCCACAGGCAGAAACCAGCCCCGGCGGCCATCACCGTTCAGCGCCGTTAGGCAGGAAGCCACTTGCAGAAAGACTAGTGCTCCCTAAGGGAGTGAGGAGGCCCACTGGGCCCAGGGCTGGGGTAAGGAAGGGGTGCTTGGCAAGCCGTCAAGTCAGGCCTCAGAACCAAAAGTGCTGACCTGAGAGAGCCCCGGGGAAGCCAGGTCTGGCCATCGGACACATGCAACTGTATCAGAGAGAGTCTAGAGAGGAAGGGCGGCAGCAATGAGGGCCTAGCTGCAGGTGCCCCGGGCTGGATTGGGCTGTCGTCGAGACAAGGCAGAGTTCAGAAGACCTGCTGGGAACAGCTCACCCGCAGGAAGGAAGGGGCCCAGGAGCCTCATGTCAGCATGAACCAGGCTCAACAGCTGCCCCCATTCAAATGATCCACCTGGTTCCACACTGTGCTCCCACCCCAGCAGAGCAGAAGGAAAAATCCAAGCCGCTTTTATCTCCGGCTGTGGAGTGATGTGTCCTGCTCCATAGCAGTCACTCTGGCAGTGCTGGAGGCCAGCACCAGCTCGAGTTGCAGGACGATAGGACTGACAACAACATGCGTGCCACCAAGAACCTGGGACACTATTCACAACTTAGTCAGTGAGCCTGCCTTTTCCAGGGCATGCTTGTTCACAGGTGGCCCAGGAAGGCCTACAGGAATGGCTGGGTGGTGGCCGTCTGCCCCCTTGTCATGTGCCTGGTGAGTGGCATCAGCAGCCTTTGAAAGCAATGTCCTTGGAGAGCCCCCTAGGGAGTTTTCATCTGGGGTGGGGGACGCTTGATCCTGCCCACAGGGAGGAGATGGTCCACAGAGGAGGCTGGTCAAATTACACTGGGGGTGGTAAGTCTGGAGGATTTCTTATAATTTTAATATTTCGAGTCAAAGAGCCTTCTTAATTATATAGAACAATGTAACTGAGGTGGAAAGAGCATTAGGCTTGGAGTTGGGACATCCTTGCTGACATTAGGCCTGTGACTTAGTCACTTAACATCTTTAAGCCTTTGAGGCTCAGTACCTCCATCTATAAAATGGGCATAATATTGCTTAATCTTCCTCCCTCACAGGGTTGATCAAATAGTGATGGACATGATGATGGTGGTGGTGTTGTTGATGACGATGATAGTAGTAAATGACAGATGTCACTTACATAGCACGTACTGTGTTCCAGGCACTGTTCTAAGCACACACTATCTTTTAGTTCATTTAATCCTCCCATCACTCCTATGAGGCAGGTACCCATACAATCTTTATTTTACAGAAGAAATAACTGAGATTGTGATTTACTTGCCCAGAGCTGTGCGGCTTGCCAGTAGCAGCAGAGGAGAACCGAATCCTGGGCAGCCAGCTCCAGGGCCTCCCTCCTAACCTTGTGCTGTATACTCTCCAAGATAATCTATGCGAAACTGTCTTGGAAATCTCCTGCGGTCAGAATGTAGGTGTTTACCATGTGTTTCATAAAGGAACAAATGAAAGATTTAATCGATACAGGAAGTGCTAAACACGTAGAAGCAGATATCATCTTTATTATGACTAGAAATTGGGCGTTCTAACCCCTACAATAAAGGGACAAATCTGAATTCTGCTCAGGCACCAAAACCAATGAGTGCTCGGCCCCAGCCGGCCCCAGGCAGGACTGATGTGTGTGGGGCTGAGGGACCCACCGCTCAGGACAGCCCAGCGGTAGGTGTGGGAGGAGCGTGTTGGTGGCTGCCCGGGAGCAAAGAGGTGCGCTCAAGCCTGAAACCCCTTTCTTCAGCTGGCTAGGAAGGGGAATTTTTCATTCCAACAGGCCATTGGTTCTGACTGATGAAGAGAGTAGCTTCTGCTAGGAGAGGCTGACAATTTACAAAGGGACGAGAGAGGGAGGAATTGAGCTGTGTGCTGCCATGCAGATGTCGCCCGGCACAGTCCACAGTCCCGCGGGCCTCCGCTGCATTGCAGACACGTGTCAGCGCATGATGTAAATGTAGCGGCCACCATTGTTTTACTCTTTGGTGAGGACCCTGATGAATGGCTGGCCGTGCAGAGGCCATCCATCACCTCAGGAGCAGGCTGTGAGTTATGAAGCTGAAATCCTAGCACTGACTCTGCAGACAGCCTCGCTTGCAGAGTCAGTGATGAATGTGTGGGCCGGTCAGCACCCAAGCAGCGGATGCCCCTGGGAGGGGACCAGGGTCAATACCCTGGAGCTGCTGATGTCTTTTCTGTTGGAGCAGCCGCCTCACTTTTACCAAGAGGCCTGTCAAGGGAGCTCTGTGTGCCCCAAGCACCCTCCATCCCTACACTATTCTAGGACTACCCTATACTGGCCCACCTAAAAGGATGAAGGAACATAGTTTATTCCATCTCCTCATCAACAGTATCCATCGCTACCTCAGTGACTTCTACCTCCCAGCTGAGGGACCTGAAAACTGGGAGCACTCCCGGCTCCTGCCCCTCCCTCAGTCCCCGCATCCCATCAGTCATCAAATTCAGTACGTCTTGCTCCTACATCAGTGGTTTCAAACTGTTCTTGTGATCTACAAGATGTACATTTTATATGGCAACTCAGTACCTCATAAAACATGTAATACACACACGCACCAGAATCAGCCATTTCATGAAACAATACTTAAACCCTTCCTAGAATCAAAGTCCTCTATTAGTTTTTTTTTAGTTCTGTTTCATTAAAACAATTCTAGTCATGACTACTAAGTCAATTTATGTCCACTAATTGGTCAAGACCCGTAGTTTGAAAACACCATACTCACAATCTCTTGGATCTAATCCCTTCTCTCCGTCGCCACTGCCATCTCCTAAGTCCAACACCCTATCGTCTGTTCCATGGATGACCACTACAGCCTCCAAACTGTTTGCCCTTTGATCATTCTTGCTCTCGTTCAATCCACTCCTGGTCTTGACACACAGCCGGAGTGAAATTTTCTGAAGATTGCGTGATCCTGCTGTTTCCACAGTCAGAACGCTTGAACAGCCCCATGTTGCTTCTGTATAAGGTCCAACTCCTTCACTATGCCCTCAGTGGCCTGTGCCCTCCACTTCCTTCTCTGACTTGTCTTTAGCCATTCCTTCTCACTCTCTTCAAATTGGTTGTACTGAACTTCTTCCAGGTCCTTGAACTTGCCATGCTCTGCGTTGGGTCTGAGTCTTTGTGCAGTCACTGTGTTCTCTGTTTGGAACACTCCTCGCCTTCCCTCCATTCAGTGTAGTGGTCTACAGTGAGCAAAGGTGAGATGTCAGAAATTCCTGTATGTAATGTAGAAGGAGTCCAAAGACTCACGGATAAGGAAGGAATGTTGGAGTAACTTTATCTTGTGCTACTAGCTCACTTGCCCCATGTCCATGTCCCCTAAAAGGGTCCAGAGCACGCCTCCTGTTCCATGGCATTGAGCAATACACGGGTAAGGGAATGTTCACATAGTGGATACTATTGGTGCTGGGCCCAGATCCCCTTCTTGAGGCCAGAAAAATCTATCCCCCAGCTGCTCTGAGTCCTGGCTACTGCCTTCTCCACAGAATTCCTTTCCACCAAACAGAAGCCGTTCACCTGGGAGATTACACCACTCCCATTGTTCTCCTAGGCGGCCGGAGGCCAAAGACTGACTGACACAAGCAATCTAAGTCAGGTCCCTTGCCTCAAGGTGGCACCAGCTCTGCGGTACAATTCATATTCGACACTCCCCACAGACCAGGCTGAAACTAGTACCCAGCTAAGAGCTCTTTGCTTAGCTGTCTTGCCTTGCTCTACCCTGCTTCTCTCAATTTCCTTCTCCTGAGAGCACTCCTCAGTAAATTATTTTCACAAATAAACCCTGCTCAGGCTCTGCTTCTAGCTAACCCAAGTTAAGACAGTTCACTTCTTTGAAAAGTACAGAAGTGGCTGTCCTCTGAGGGCCAGGATAAAGGTGAGAGGTGCGCCTGTTGAAATAGCCTTCTTGGATTCAGCATGGCTTTTCAATTTCCATGCTGGGGAGGCCAAGGAGAAGCACTTATCTGCCAGAAGCAATACTGGCCCAGTTTCTGTAATGGGCATCAGAAGGATTTGACCTTCAGGGACCTTTGCTGATGGCTGATTGGTCACAGTGTCCCTAGAGTTAAGATGCATGGGCAGCCCACTAAGGCACTCCTTAAATTGTATAGCTGAAAAGATTCTATGCCTCATAGACAGAAGGCTGGCTTGAGTTACGGTGATAGAGGATCAAGGCCTCTTACCTATATTCCCAAGCTTGAGACGGTTCACAGATGCGGAGCTCCCTGAGTGAAGGGGTATGACATGACCTTAAGGAAGGACCCAATGATAAAAATCACAAAAATGTCCTCTAACTCTGCCACTTAGCCTTCTCTAAGGGACCTACAGCCATTCACTAGGGTAACTGCCCTGGAGAAGTGAAATGCCCAACCAGTAGTGAATTATTGGTCTTTGGCTCTTAGAACAGCATGGTGGTCTACCAGTCAGAATGTGATCAACTGAAAATGGTGTTTGGTACAAGTTCATCTTTTGGTCTCTGTCCATCTCACAGTGTGTCTGTTGGGTCCATCCTACTTCCTGGGCTCTTGAGGGTATAGTTAGAAAAGGTGAAGTTAGCAACTAGCAGAATCTCTCTATTGGCTCTCTGTACTGTGGAGCAAGGTTTATTTTTTAGGCAAGGAGAGTAGAAGCCCTTGAAATAGTCCCCATTGTATCAGAATAGAAAACGAAGGCACTGAATTCTCAAAGGCAGCTATTTACATGCATCCTCTTGCCTCCTGTGCATGACCACCCTGTGAGACTGGTATCGTTAGCTTCATTTTGTAGATGAGAAACCTGAGCTGCAGAGGGGTTGAAGAACGTGTTCCTGGACAAAGCTCTGGCTCTCAATTCCAGGTCTTTGCTAGTCTGCAGGTGTTGTCTGGCCAAATGTGGCCCCATTTTTACCTCCTCATATTATAAATGCAAAAGGCTCTGGATCTGGGTTTTGGGAGTAGCAGGGGCTTCAGAGGAAATACTGGCCACCTCTGCCCTCTCGGTCCCTGGGGCTGGACAAGGAACCCCAAGGGAACCTTGCAACAGGACTGAAAAGCACTCAATATCACATTAGTGTGAGCCACTCTAGCTATCACATTCTTTTCCAGCTCGAATGATCTCAGAAATTCTAGAAATGAGGTAGCCTCCAATGAAAACTACTTGCATTGTGGCAGACTTCCTATCATGGACTGAGTTGTGTGTGCCCCCCTCCCCCCAATTCATGTGTTGAGCCCCTAACGCCCAATGTGACAGTACTTGGAGATCTCTCTGTAAGGAGATGGTAAAGTTTGAGCGAGGTCACAAGGGTGGAGCTCTAATCTGACAGAGCTGGTGTCTTTATAAGAAGAGGAAGAGACACCAGAGCTTGCTCTCTCTCCACAGGCACACCAGTGAAAGGCCATGTGAGGACATGGCGAGAAGGCAGCCATCTGCAAGCCGGGAAGAGAGCTCTCACCAGAAACCAAATGGGCGAGAACCTTGATCTTGGGCTTCTAGCCTCCAGAACTGTGAGTACATAAATTTCTGTTGTCTGAGCCACCCAGTCAGTGGTATTTTGTTATGGCAGCTGGAGTATGCTCAGACCCTTCCCTTAGTCCGACCTGGAGCCGGCCTCTGCATGTGCCTCGTGTTTGGCCACAGGGGCTGGCTGTTTGTCACCCCTCAGCAGAGAGTTTGTCAAGTACTTTACTCCTGATTAGACTTCTAGCAAGAGTGGTTCTGAGGACTCTTTTTCTTTAATAGTTATTATTATTACCATGAAAAATTATTCTCTGCACTTGCCTTCTACTTGAAGACTGATTGTGAGGACTGCAATGAATTGTGGAATAATCTTCAGTAATGCATAATTAATACACGCTGATTCAATTAGTCAGAGCCCCCTTTTTCTTGCTAAAAATTTACATTTGTATTAGAAAAGCAGAGAATAGCAGAGAGAGAACCCCCCCACCCCCGCATGCTTGAGACCCTCTTCACTTCTCTGTTTTATAAGATGTGTTTTCTCTCAGCTTCTGATGTTTTTCGGCTCCAAAATGCTTCAGGGAGCCAGGAAAGGGCTGTCTGCAGGGTCTTGGCCTGGGGCCACCCTCTTCCAAGTCAGAAATCAGTCAACCCGGACGCCCCTCTTCATGCCTACACTCAAGCAGCCCTCACCTCCTCTTCTTAAACATCTCTTCAGCGCAACATTTCTCCACTAGCGCCATAGCCCTCATCAGCTCCTTCCTGGGCCTTACAAGACTTTCTAGCACATCTTTCTAGCTGCTCTTCCCCCACTTCCATCCACTTTCTACACCACTGCCAGCGACCATCATTCTAAAATCCCTCCAGTAGTTCCCTATAGAGGAAATACGCTTTTTGCCTGTCAGCATCTCCCACCCCCTTCCCAGCTTAAGGGCTGGGACCCAGGCTCGCCCCAGTTTACCCCATCCCCACTGACCGGGTCAGAGATTCCCTGCCAACCCCAGCTAGGCGAATCCAGGTTTTCCCTGGGGAATTTTCTGGAGCTCTGAAGAAAGTAGCATCCACTTCTCTGTGGAATCATTAATCTCCAGTGATCCATCACCTGAGGATCAACTACCTGAGAATGACGAAGATGAAGGAAATTCAAGCCAGCAGATGGAGAGAGGGAGGGAAGAGGGGTGGAATGCAAAGGAGAAGGAGGGGAGAGAAGGATGATTTTGCCATCGTCTGCAACCAAAACCATCCAGATGAATATTTCCTTATCCTAGAATACAGCACCCTCTCTAGGTGTTCGCCCTCCCTCCTTTTCCCTCCTCCTCTCATCACCTCCTCTGTGTCAGACCCCATCACACAGCTCTGCTTGAAGTCTCCTGTGCCTGATGTTTATTTCAGGCCTCCATGTATTTGTGCTGCTGTTCACCCTGCCAGGAATGTAGTTCCCCAGTTTCTACCTAGCAAACTCCCTTTTTTCCTTCTTTGAGACCCAGCTTGAATGTCACCCTACAGCTCCCTGCCTCCCTGATGCCACCGATGGATTAAACCCTCATGTCTGCTCTGACACTGCCGTGACTAGTTCTATTATCATAGCTATTAAACCATAATTACATCTAGTGGGTTGAGGGCAGGGATACTGTTAAACATTCCACAGTGTACAGGTCACACTCCACAATGAAGAATTATTGGGCCCAAAATGTCAATAGTGCTGAGGTTGAGAAACCTTGCAGTAAAGTGACTCCCCTTGGTAAAGCGATCCTGACGAAAAAGAATCAGATTGATGTCATATCAGAGTTTTCAGCACCAATGTTAGGTTTGTCTTCTCAAGACCGTTTTCAGAGCCCTGAAGAAAGAGGAATTTAGTCCGAGAGTTCTATGCCCACCCAAACTATCAATCGTGTGTGTGTGTGCATGCGCGCATGCGTGTGAGGAGACATTTTTGAACCTGAAAGCACCTGTAAAGTTTACCACTACTCCATACGTTCATTTGAAAAAATTATTTGAGGTGATATTCCAGAAAAACACAAGTAAGGAGTCCAGAAGATTAACAGCATCAGAAACAAGATAGAGAGAGTTGAGTATGAGCCAGGGGATGTGAAAATGGCTAGAGAAAGTAGATAAAAATGGATCCATTAGACTTTGATGCACATAGAATCCGCACTCAAGAGGACAGCATTAATTCAGGAGTCACCAGCTCATAGATGTAAATATTTAAAGCCACATGAATATTGTGTAAAGTTACGATGGAGGGTCACCAGAAGACTACAAACAGAAACCTAACATGGGGGAGTGGGGCTGGCACCAAGCACAGGGAGAGATCATTTTATGCTCTACTCTCTGGTTAGCGTTTTTTAAAAATGGGTGAATGTATTATTTGTGTAATAAAAATAAAACTAGTTTAAAAATATCTATTTAAAAGGTAAAACTTTGAATCCCTGTGACTATGAATATATGATGAATCTTTATGAGTTCCTATTGTTTATTATCTCAGGGAAAGGAAGAGAATTGGGTGCAACCTGCATGCCAACGACAGAGAAATATTACATAAATTATGATCTATATACTCCATTATGCAGTTATTAAAATAACGGGCTTATTGAAAACTAATGGAGAAATATGAAAAATGTTAGGAAAAAGTGTCAGTAAAGATGTATATATATTTTATAAAATTATGCCCATTTGAGAAAAGGCTGGAAGGAAATTGCCCCAGTGACAGCAGTGCCTTGTGAAACTAATGAGATTATAGATAATACGTAGTACATATTTTTTCTTTTACCTCTTTCCCCATGTTATATCTATAATGTTACTTTTATAATGAAAAAACAGTGTCCCTTAAAAATAGTAAGAAGGCATTATTTTTAGATAGTCCAGAGATGTCAAGGCACACAGTCCTTGTCTCTTCTTAAACAAGAGATTGGAAAATTACTACCTTGTGGTTGCAAAATAAAGCCACAGGGGTCCTATCAACAAACAACATCTGTGGCTGTAATTTCTTTCTGGATGAATAGAAAAAATCAGAATTTGGGAGCCTGTGTGTGTGTGTTTGTGTGTGTGTGTGTGTGTCTGCGTCTTTCTGCCGTGTGAGTCAAAGAGTTAAGAACTCAGATGCTAGTTTTATTGCATGATTAAGAAAGGCCAGTGGGTTTTCAGTAGGAAATGCAAAGCTAGTCACTGAGGGAAGTTTTAAGAGATTTTGATCCAAGTTACTCTGAAGTTTTGGAGTCTTTTGGCAACCTCTGGGTTGGATTTGAACACAGAATAAGGTTGAAGATGATTGAATGTGGTCATGTAAAAGTACACCTGTGGAAGAGAATGGAACAAAGGCTGTGTAACAGACACTGCTGATTGTTCTCAAAAGTATCCCTTCCTCCTTCTTCTGTAACAATAGAAACCCATATTTTGTAGCTAAGCATAGGATCCCCAGAAAAAAGACTATATTTTCCACCCTCTTGAAGTGTGACAAAGTTCTGGTCAATGAGGTGTAAGCAGAAATGGTGTTTGCCATTTCTGAGAAGCGTCTTTACAGGAAGAGAGAGTCCCTTATCCTCACTCTTCTTCCTTCTTTCTGACTGGAGTGTGAACATGACAGCTTGAGCTGGGGCAGCCATCTTAGACCACAGGGTGGCCTTGGGAATGGAAGCTACCGATAGCTGAGCAGCAAGATAGAGTGAGCCGGCCCTTACCCCGCCGAGGCCTCAAGCAAGCTCTGGTCCACCTGGTTCAAGACTTATGCGTGAGAGAGAAACGAACTTCTATATTGTTTAAGCCACTGCATTTGGGGTTTTGAATCATCCAAGGGAGATGGTGGTGGGAGGTTGTTTAACAGTACTGCTGCAGGGTGACCATGATCTGCCCGAAATCAGGTACCTGGTTTAGCTCAGGTCACAGTCAGGAGGCTGCTTTAAAAACAAAAACCAAAACTAAATGGTAGCATAGACTCTTTCTCATGACCGGAGAGAGGAGAAACGACAGTGAGACTGCAGGTGTCAGGTCTAGCATCAGTCTCTGTCAGGTATCTGAAGACTGTATGGGGGAGCAGGGGGATGCAAACCCTCCCTTGAAGTTAGCACTTGAGGGGCTCAAATGCATTATGAGTCACTATGCATTCTGCATTTGTGGGGACCTGATGCAAAAACACATCATCCAAAGGCATTTGGGACACAAATGGAAGTCAACCAGCAGAGCTTGGAGAGCAGAAGGAAAGCAGAAGCCCAGAGTGAGCCTCACAGGGTTTCCTCTCTGCCCAGAGCTTCCTGCCTTTTCTTTGCTATAAGGAAGTTGGTGTTTACATCAGGATGTCTCTGTGTCTCATCACAAGTCGTGTGTGTGCGCGCGTGCGTGTGTGTGTGTGTGTGTGTGATAAAACATGTATGAGTCCTACTCCCAAGGCTGGGTGTAGCCCATCACCACCAATGCTTTTCTTCTCACCGAGTCTCAGGTTTCCCTGTCTGACTATTGCAGGTGCTCAAAGTAAGTCCAAGAACAAAAACAAGGTTCCCTAGAAAATGCTGCCTTAATAAGGAATGCTGCTGACTATAAAGACTCCATAAAGAATCCTACTAAATCAAGGTGGTCAGATCTTATTCAGTCCTGAGGAAAAAAACAGTGCCAGAATTAGTAGTGATTGTAACATTCAGTCATTAGATAAAAGGCATCAAGTTGAACATTTGTTTGCTTCTTGATTGTCTTGAATCCTCCAAAGGGTTAGCTTGGCCCAAGCCTGGAAGAAGAGATGGTGAACAATTAAAAGAGAACAAATTCCAGTGGTGCCTGGAAAGCCTAATTCAATCAATTGCAAATGCAAAGATGTTAATGGAAACCTAGGGACGTTGAGTTGAGTAGAATTTAGCAGCACTGTACCCTGAGCCCCCTTATTTTCCCTGGGAAATCAGCGTGGAATAAGGTGCTTGCATCTTCAAAGCTGATGAGAGAATAAGGCTTCTGGGGAAGAGGGTACAAATAATGTCCTGGACCCTTCTACAGCTGTCTAGGAGAATTGAGATGTGTTAAATGGATCCAGGAAGTCTGGGACAAGATGGCAATATTTATTAAGCGATTAGTAATACTTATTAAAGTTGTGTTCAGTTATTTTAGCAATTCTAATTTTTATTTGAGAGCGGGGAAACCACCAGTCTACCTCAAAATTACCCTTGCCTCTACCTGTCACTTGCTTGGTGGCTGTGAGGCCATCTCAGAGCCACTCAATCAGCACCTGGGGAGACAGGCTAGAGGGAGCGTGTGGAAATGAATCTCCTGAGGGCTGAGTTTGCATCCACCATCACAACAGAAGCACTGCGAGCGAAAGGAAAGAGTAGAGCGGAGGAAAATGAGACACAAAGAGAACTAAGCCACGAGTGGGACCATTAACACCATCAAAATGCAAGCAGTCTGGCCGCTGGCGAAGTTTTCCAAGCAGTGCTTACTCACAGTCTTCATGGCGTGCCTCGGGGATAATCTTGTTCCATCAGGCTGTGGTGGGGGCTGTGGGGCCAGAACAGAATCAGTGGAGTGTCCTGAGGACAGCGCTGACAGGCGTTCAAAGAAGACAGGGTGTTCTGCAGGCCCAAAGTTTGATACCCTTCGTGCTCTGAGAAGTTTACACACAATCTCACCGCTCAACTGGCTGCAGCCATTTCTAGGCATTTTGAGAACCAGTTCCCTGAGTCCTAGTCTCCCCTAAATTAATTACCAAGACCTCGTATTCTCAGTGCCTTTCACGGCTTCCTTCCTTCCCTCTTCTGAAGTGTTTGTACAATCCAAGGGAGGAGAAGCACTGGAAGTCACTGTTTCAAGCAAGGAGCTTGGTTTATATGTGCCTTTCCTGAACCATGTTTGTCTCTTGGGAAGTGAAACCTTCTCCCCATTTACTGTTTATTTCTTCCCGAATGGTAGTGAGTTCACTGTCTCAGACCAGGCAGCCCAGGGGGCTGAGGAGTGGATATTCAAAGTCCATCTCTTGTGATGGATGAGGCCTCCCAGGGTCTCCGAGCAACTGTAGCCTCCATGCTCCCCCACTGCTCCTTCCTGGCTCTTCTCGTGACTTTCACGCCCCTGCAAAGGAACGCAAGTGAGTCTTCCTGTCCTGGCAAAGTAACTTGATTCTGGAAAAGAAAGGCTACAATGGCCGGCCGCGTGGGCGAGGTGGCATTTCACAGCCGCACAAGTCCCCCAGTGCCTGTCTGGGCTGAGATTATACTATCATCCCCGGCAGGATCCGGAGGAGAACGATCTTCCCCGAACGTTGTTGAGATCACTTTGGGTAAGAGAACCAGGTGAAGGCAGTTCAGCCATTCCAGAGAGACCTCAGCAACAGCTATGGACCGCAAACAGGAGGTGTGGGCAGGAAGACGTGTGAAGGCAGAGTGAGTGAGGCACCCCAAATCCTGGCCCTGTGTGGTTAGAGGAGAAACATTATCCAGAAAGCTGGATATGGAGACGTTTTTCTAAGGTAGGTAGGATACCTCAGAACAAGATAATCTGCGAGGAGAAATCAAGCAGTCTAGAAAAGGTTAGTGTCGAAGTGGGAGGCAGAAGCATCAAACTCAAAGCCTATAAACTGCAGAGTGGGGGCAGGAAGAGCAGGAGTCAGCACGTGGTCCTCGATCCCGAGCCTTCTGAGAGGAAGGTGGAAGGTTTGAAAAAACAGGAAAGAAAACGGCGGAGTGGAGCAGAGTTGTTTCTTTCCTCTGGGTTGAACAGACTCTTCTTTAGTTTCTGGCTGACACTGGCTACCCCAGAGTGCCTCCTGAGAACTGGAATTTTGGAGCTCTGGGTGCCAATACCCGAGACCACGCGAGGTCTGAAACAATGGGGCTACTTGGTCATGGGTCCAAATGTGTGTCAGAGCTGCTGGGATTCCCACATTGTCTTCCCAAATCTGCATCTTTTGACTGGTATGGTAGGGTGTGGTTAGGCCTCCCATTTCTGGCAGGGCCAGGGTCAGTTTATACCCCTGGTTTGGAGCCCAGGGCTCTAGGCACCCTTCTTGAAAGCTGCCCTGGAAAAGGTGGCCCCAGAGGAGATTCTCAGGGCAGCTGGTGGACGCTCAGGCACGCGCTGCCTCCCCCACACGGAAGCAGACTGTTATGAGAGAAGACCAGCCTGACCGACTGCTCGTCTCTCTACAGCCTCAGGAGCTTTTGAGCACGTTGATGTCAGGCCCCCTCATATTCCTGGAACGTGTCAATTGGCTGACAGGATGGGCATTTTCCAAAGCCGAAGCATGAGAGTCAGATCTGAAGACGCTGATGTTGGGTGAAGCTTTCCTGCAGCTGTTGGAAAGAATCTTGCTTCCTTCTCCTTCTCTTCCACTGTTTACTCACAGTGTGTGGCCAGGCAAACAGCGTGGTGGACGACAGGGGATACCATCGGATGGTTTCCCCAGGGCAGGCAGTAGGGGCCTCGCTCTGGTCAGGCTCCCGACCCTCACGCTTTGGTTTTGGAAATGGCCCAACCAGTAGGCTGACTGATCTTTTCTGTGGATTACAAGGGGACTTGAAAGAAATCGTCTCAAAGGATTCCGAGGCCATCGAGGGCACGACTCAGCTCCCATGCACATCTCCCCATGTACCCTCTCAGGAGGGGTGCAGTCATCATCTTTGGTGGGGCTGGGATCAGGACCCAGCCTCTCTGCTCCTGTTAATAACTGATCACTGGTTCAGCTAAGAGCAGAACCCAGGCTCTGACCCTCAGCTCAGCACTCTTTCTGGAACACTGAAACTCTGTACTAATGCCAGAGTAAACCCACAAAATAAATGTATGACATATAGGAAAGCCCTTATAAACTGTAAAGCTCTGTATAAACCTTGGGCTCTCTTATTTCTAACCTACCACATCAGTGTCTTGTGGCAGCAACATATGCTTTCTTATATGGAAGTAAATGTTCAGACTTTTGCTACCCTCCTACTTCCACTTTTTTGTGGCTAAATGCTGCTTCTTGGGCACCTGGTTATTGCATCAGCCAAGGAAACCGTACTAGGCTTAAAGGCCAAGTTGGAAGAGTTGCTGACTATAGAGAAATCCTTGAATAATAATCTTCAAAGAAATTAATTTAGTCTCAAATTTTGAATCTGTGCTGTATAGAAAATTCAAGTCTCAGCAATTCAGAACTGATGGAGAATTCTAAAGAGGAGGTATTGGACTCAGGAATGAAGTCTTCGAGGAGCGGTACTGCAGCCGAAGCAGCCCGGCTTCCCACTGGGCCGGCTGCAGGGACTGAAGGGGTTTGTCCTCCAGGTAACAATTGCATTGTGACTGGGGTCATTCATTCGAAGGAGCCAAATGACATTAACAAGTTGGTGCACTCAGCAAAGGCAACATGTTTGATTCATCTTGAGATCGGTATTTTTCCTTAGGGCTTTTTACAGATTTATTTAGGGGACCCACATAAGAACTTGAGCCCAGAACTCAGTGGTAATTATTCAAGATGAACGGTCAAATCAGAAAAGCTGCTGGCAGCACTGGGGCCACTGGAGAGAAGCCTTTCTCAGCTGCTCCATATTCATCTGTAAGTGACCTGTGCAGAGCCCCCAGGGAGCCAACTGGAGGAAGTAGCCCAAGATGGCTGCCCTTGTGCTGACAAGAGAATGAAAGAGAAGCAGCTTATAGTGAAATATGCCTGCATTTCAGCAAAGTCACATTTCTGGCTCTGAATTATATTGCCAATACCTTCCCATATACTTTAATTCCGATGAGCAGTAATTTTTTTCTTTCTCCTATACGCCCTATTAGAAGTCTACCCCTCTTCATCCCTAGTGCATTGCATGCATCCTAACTAAATCTCAGTTTGTACAAGTGCAACATCACAAAGTTAATTTGTTGAAGAAAAAGGGCTCTGAAAGGGATAGGTAGGGAGGCAAAATCCAGCAAGATCCCTGTGTCTTAGACTTGGTGACTGCACCTCCCAGCCTGCCTAGGACAGTCCTATGGTCCCAGCTTAGTGATTAAGAACATCCCCTTCAATGTCAAGATTTTCCCATGAACTTTTACAGCCCCCTCCCTTTCACCCCTCAATCCCCCTTTGGCATCTGTGGGCCAGTGATATCAAAGTGTTGCTTCATTCTGTAGGCATGAAGATAGGGTGATTCTTGTGAATTCTGCCAGTCAACACCACCTCCTCGTAGATGCTCAAACAAGGCAGGTCCTTGAGTGTGTTCTGTGCTAGAATTGCTTTGGGGATGAATGAGGCAATAGAGAGGATAGGTCCTTGAAATTTAACTCAAGCTACACAGAGGGGAGATATTCCAGTGGCTGTTATTGTCATGACTGACATAAAAGAACTTAAAACATGTTCATAAGGTGAAAACATTTTCCCCCAAATTCCAACCGTGATGTAAATTAAAGGACAAGTTCCCAAGAAAAAAGTGTGTCGACCCACTTTCTCCTCCAACTCCTCTATTCTCCCTCCTCCCAGGACTTATAGAATATTTCTGCTGTGAGCTATGGTGCTTTTCTCCTTTTTTGGGCTTCTGAGCACCCTGAGGAATGTAGAGACCATAGGCAAAGAAGGAGTGGTGAGCCCAAGAGATGAGTCACATTAGGAGACAGACAGATAATGCAAGCCAGGGCTCCATCAGGTGAAAGCAGATCCTAGAAGGGCAGAGGTTAAGGGGAGAAAAGAGGTTTGGGGAAGTTTCCAGCATGACATTCATCACTGGAAGAGGTAAAAGTGTTCACAATCTTTCAGAGAACTAAGCCAGATGGCTTTCCCACTACACATTCTATTTTCCTCAAACTAGGAGTGTATTTTGCTCGGTAATAAATAAGCAGATGTCAATTGCCACCATCCTACAAGCCATTATCAGCGCATTTGCATTTGTACAAGGCAAATCTCTCTCATTTCCTTATTCCTCAGACTAAAGCTAAGTTTGGGATGACCAGACTTGAGCAACCCTTTCTTATTACCCTCCGACCTCATGGTGTGGTGTAGCACATAAAATGGTGTTGTTGTTCTGTGGCCTTGCTGTGAGGCCCTCATTCATTTCTCCTCTCTCAGGGAACTCCAAGGCCAAAAGGAAGATTTATTCTTTACTCTATCATCTGGGTTTCAAAAAAGCATTTCTAAACTATTATAGATAGGGAGAAAGTATCCCATCCATAAGAGATATAAAAATATCAATTCCCTCCCTGTAAAAAATGTGCTTCCGAGGAATATAGCGAGCACAAATAAACCAAGAGAGGGCTCATGGTCTCTGTCCACGGTGCCGAGCTGGCCAGCGGGGCCTGAGGATGCGCACAAGACAGACAGACAGAGATCTCATTTAGTCTCTGGGTAATCTCCAGTGTCAAGGCCCTAGGCTTATTTTGCACTTTTTCACTGTCATCTTCTTGCCAGGAAAAACACTAAGGAATAAAAAGAGAAAAGGAAAAGAGTGCTAATGTGTTACCCAGGGGAGGGTCAGGAGTGGCTTCAGGACAACACACAGGTGCAGTTTTTGATGTGCTTCCAAGTGAGACAACTGAGCATTTGAACGTTAGTGAGAACGATGGCATCATTTTTTAAGTCTGATGGTAAGACATCCCTGACCATTGTCACGTTTTGATTTGCAATCTGATATCTGATAAAAAAAATTATAGGCATGGGAAACCTAGGGCTCTTGTAAAATAGCTGATCAGCAATTCAAAACATGGAAATAGCTGGTGAGCCAATTTGTCAGTTCTGAGCACAATTATCCCAGTGTGTCTAAGAGCCTGTTCATTGTAGAAACCAGGAGGAATTGGGGTGGTGTGTGTGGGTTGGCCTGAGAAAGGAAACGCATTCATACAGCATCCCAGAATGTGGGGTGAAGGGCCCTTTGGGGTGAGGGAAGCCAAGGTTTCCCAAATGCCAGTCATTTGCATAGGGTCCTCACGGTGTTATGGTAGCCACATACCCTGGGATTGGTGTTTATTTACTATGTGAAAAATTTTTCATTTAGTTTAAATGGATATCATTTCATTGGTTTGATGAGCTACTTATAATTTTTTATTATTGCATATTAAAATAAATACATGGCATATAAAAATGATGTTCCACCTAAATCATCTCCAGGCTTACCTAGTGGCTCACATGCCACTTTGAGGAAATATTCGGTATGCTGGGCCCCTGGATGCTCGGAGGCCACAGCAACAGTATTGGGTCCCATGAGCATTCTTCAGTTTCTAAATGTCTTACGCTCAGTTGTATACCCCTTGGCTGTCTGAGTCTGCCAAAACCAGGAGCTTCTCAGTGTTTGACTGGAATGATATCAACCTAGGTGTGACACAGCTGATTTTATGGAAAAATTAAGTGACTATTTTTAAAGTTTTGCAGCTGATTTGGATAGACACAATCTTTCGAAATGTGTGTGTGTTGGGGGGATAATGAAAATGTGGTTTTTTTTTTTTTTTAAAGATTTTATTTTTCTCCTTTTTCTCCCCAAAGCCCCCCGGTACATAGTTGTATATTTCGTTGTGGGTCCTTCTAGTTGTGGCATGTGGGACGCTGCCTCAGCGTGGTCTGATGAGCAGTGCCATGTCTGCGCCCAGGATTCGAACCAACAAAACACTGGGCTGCCTGCAGCGGAGTGCGCGAACTTAACCACTCGGCCACGGGGCCAGCCCCATGAAAATGTGTTTTTAGTGGTGGTAAGTTTAGTGTCCACCTCTTCTCTGTAAGGGCAAAGAAACTGAGCCCTGGAGAACTCCAAGAATGCACAACAGGACGGAGGCCTGAAACTCAAGTAGCCTGGGCTAGTTATGCTCTCTTTCCTCTCTGCTGCCCACCTCCGCCACTTTCCTCTCTTTCTCCACAGGGCCGATTGGCTCTTTACCCATCTGAATTAAATGAATGACAACAGCTTTTTCCAGAGAGTAGCAGTTCCCTGACCTTGAAGAAGCCACGAAGCTGGGAAATGTGCTAGAGGTACTATTTGAATGGATTCAAATGGTGGTGTCTATCTCCAGTGGAGGTGGTTGGGACCCTGTGTGCTGGGATCAGGAAGATTATCCTTACTCCTTGTCCTCTGTCAGGGCCAGACCAGGGCCTGTGTCACAGAAATTATTCAATAAAAATTTGCTGAATAAATGAGTGGAAGGACGAGTGAATTAAATGGAGATGGAAAGCGCCTCCACTGTGTCATCTAGCGCTCCTTCTCATGGGACCCAGCTCCCTGACACAGCAAAGCCAGCGTTGCTCCCCTCCTGAGGCAAATGTCTTCTGACATCAGCATGGAGGGTAGAGCCAGGAATTTGAACCTTGCCTCACAGGCTACAGTTGATGCACTTGGGCATAGTCAGCCCAGAGAAGAGAACGGGGACATGACAGTATTTTCAAGGTTATGGCAGACATAACCTAAGTTGACCCCCAGTGAGTCCTGCCCTTTTACAATAACCTTCTCTTCAGTGTGGATGGAACCTATGGATTTCTTCTATTCAACAGAATATGGCAAAAATGATGGGATGTCATTCCCTTGATTAGAGTATTTCACCTGGCAAGTGCCATGAGAATGTTTTACTATATGAGACTCTGTCATCAAAGTCTGGAAAGAGAAAATCTCCCACTGGCCTTGAAGAAGTAAGCTGCTATCATGTACAGTTCACTGTCCATGGAAGGGGTCACATGATAGGAAACTGTGGGTGACCTAGAGAGCTGAAAGCAGCCCCTAGCCAGGAGCCAGCAATAAAAGAGGGACGTCAGCCCTACAGTTGTAAGGAAATGAATTCTGCCACCAACCCGAGGGAGCTTGGAGGTAAATCTTTCCCTGTCTGAGTCTCTGATGACACTGCAGCCCTAGTCAACACCTGGACTGCAGCCTGGTAAGCCCCTGGAGTGAAGGACCCAGCTAAGCCATGTCTTCTGACGGAAACTGTGAGATTATCAATGTGTATTGTTTAAGCCTCTAAGTTTATGATAATTTGTTATGCAGCAATAGAAAACTAATACAAACACCTTCTCTTCTGTCAGATTCTGTGATAGACATTTAAAAATGCATAATATCATTTAATTTTCACAAGACCCATATGAAGTGGGCACCATAATTTTACCAGTTTTGCAGATGTAGAAACTGATGAGTTTTGAATCCAGGTAGACTTTTTTTTTTTTTTTAAAGATTTTATTTTTTCCTTTTTCTCCCCAAAGCCCCCTGGTACATAGTTGTATATTCTTCATTGTGGGTCCTTCTAGTTGTGGCATGTGGGATGCTGCCTCAGCGTGGTTTGATGAGCAGTGCCATGTCCACGCCCAGGATTCGAACCAACAAAACACTGGGCCGCCTGCAGCGGAGCGCGCGAACTTAACCACTCAGCCACGGGGCCAGCCCCCCAGGTAGACTTTTAATAATGAAATACTTATGACTAGGCCTGGGGTTTCCAAATAGTGCACTGAGGCACTCAAGGCACCACAGAAATTCACAGATACCTCACAGGATATTTTAAATTTGGGGAGGAAACATCTGTAAGACATCATGTGAATTACTGGCTCTGTGTAATTTACAATTTCATCATTAGATCCTGCTACATTCTATCTGATGAGATCATATCTTTGTGAAGCTGGATTTTCAGTGACTGCTGCAATAAAAAGCAAGTACTGAATAAAAATCAGTGTGGAACAGGAAATGAGGGTGGTTAAGTCCAATCTGAGTCCAAGGTTTGAGAAACTGTGCAGTCCCCAACAGGAACACATGCCATTAGTAAGTAATTGTGGTTATTTAACAACAAAATCAAAATATCGTTTTTTCTTTCAATCTATGTGTATTATTATTTCAAGCTACTAAGTTGTTGGAATGTAAATACTTATTAAGTTGGTTGGGAGTAACTACTTGTTAAATGGAACTGCCTAGTATTTCTTTTGGCCTAGAGGCACTGTGAATTAAGTTACGTGACACCAAAGACACTGAGCACTGAGACATTTCAGAGCCCCTGTGTTTGGCCATCCAGTCTTCTAGCGCTTGAAGGGCTAACTAATTCCATTTCACTCTAGCAGTTGGGACTAGAACCAGAGGACAAAATTACAGGAGACTGATTTCAGATCACACAGGGTAGACTATCTGACTCCTGGTGTAGTCCCGCACCCACTTGTGGGCAGACTTGTGTTAAAAGTGGCCTTTTGGAGTGATGAGTTCTGTTTTGAGGGGACATTCCAACAGAGGCTGGACAAGAACTTGTGGGCCACACAGATGAAGAGATTTCTGTAACTGCCTTAGGTAGCAAGGGAAACCAGAGGGCCACTAAGTTCCCTCTAAGATCCTGGGATCCTGGGCCTCCATCCAACCAATCCCTGAGAGTCTCCACTTTGAGCACAGGACTAGTGGTCTCTGTTCTTCCCATAGCCAGGCATTTCTAGGGAACCTGGGAACTAGGGGATGTGGGTGTTGGAGGGAGAATGATCGTATTAGCTGGAGGCAGGCTAAGCTGCCATAAGGAAGAGGATCAAAATACCCAAAAGAGGCATAGATAAGGTAGTAATGTATCTCTCTCTTATTTAACTCCTTGAGTGCAGAGGCAGGTGCTTCAGTGTTGGAGGACAGCTCAGCTGTGCCTTCCATCTCTTTGTCCAAGGGAGCTGCTCTGCTTGAGGTTGTCTCCCAGCCAGCAGGAAGGGGGCAAATGGGAATGGAGTGCAAGCACTTCACTTTAAAATCATGACCTGGAAGTTGCACATCACTTCCACTCATATCCCACTGGTTCAAACTGAGTCATATGCTCAACCTCCCTGCAAGGAAGGCTAGGAAATGTAGTCTCTAGCTGGGCAGCTGTACATTTAGCTAAAACTAAAGGAATGCTACCTCTAAAGTGAAGAAGGGGAGAACGGATATTGTGTTAGTCCACTGGGGTTGCCATGACAAAACACTACAGACTGGGTGGCTTAAACAGCAGAAATTGATTTTCTCAGAGCTCTGATGCTCTGAGTCAGAGCTCAAAGTGTCAGCAGGGTTGGTTTCTTGAGGCCGTTCTCGTTGGCTTTTAGATGGCCTCTTCAGAATGTTCACATGGCAGTCTCCCTCCATGCATGCCTGTGTCTAAATTTCCTCTCCTGTCCTTGTAGTCATACTGGATTAGAGTTCACCCTAATGACCTCATTTTAACTTAATTACTACTGTAAAAACCATATCTCCAAATGCAGTCACATTCTGAGGTACTAGGGGTTGGGACTTTAGCATATGAATTTGGTGGGGACACAATTTAGCCCATAACAGATATTAAAGGACGATTCTCAGCCTTCCACAAAGGCCAAAGCCTCACAGACACCCAGGCTATAGTGGTCACGGAGCAAGAGTTAAGATGAGGAAAGGAGAGGCAGCTTTGTCAGGTGCCCTCAGGTTCGAGTAGTAGGGTAAACCAGCTTAAGGAAAGGGAGCACTAGAGAGTTAGAGAGTGTAAAGTCCACCTAAACTCATTCAAACCCCCAAATTGTAAAAATCTAGTTGGAATACAATGCGATGTT
Source organism: Equus przewalskii (assembly GCF_037783145.1). Classification (NCBI taxonomy): domain Eukaryota; kingdom Metazoa; phylum Chordata; class Mammalia; order Perissodactyla; family Equidae; genus Equus; species Equus przewalskii. The sequence continues at coordinate 61,116,487 of NC_091843.1, forward strand.
GGGTAGGATTTTTGCCTGAAAGTCACCATTATGTTTACGAGCATTTCGAAGTGGAGATCTCTGGAGAAAGTGGACAAAGGAGCACTTTTGAGTACTAAGTGCTAAACTGGGCATCTTTACACACCTTGCTCCTAAGTAAAGCCCACGCGAACAGGGTGGGTGCTGTTATCTTTATTTTGCAGATGGAGGACCCAAGGCTCACAGAGACTGTGTTATTTGCTCAATGCTCCATGGTGTGTGGAGGAGCCAGGATTTGAACTCAGATCAGCTCGATGCCAAAGTTCAGGTACTTTTTACTATGCCCCGCTGTCTCATGTATGTTAAGGTGAACATGACTGATAGCGCAACTTCCCCTGATAGAAGATATTGCCCAGATGGAGGAGGAAGCAGAGCGTCAGGCTTCTAGAGCTCAGGGGAGCGTTCCAGGGAGTGACAGCCTGGGAAGGGTTGCTGAGCGCTGCCCCCAAACCCCCAATAACAATTTTGCTCAGAGCTGGCCGGCTCGGGAGCTAGAAGAGGAGGCTTATTAGAGCCAGGCTGGTGGGTGAGTCTCTGGTTATGTTGGGGAGGCCCCGTAGCCACCTCCAAGGAGAGCTTGTGGCTGTGCTCATGCCCAGGAACTGGATAAAAAACCACTCTCTGGGGTTACGAGGTTGCTGGACCTCGTTAAGCAGTCTTCACCGGCAGAAGCAAGAATAGATGTGTTTTCTGTTCTGATGTAAATGGGAACATTCCTGGTTCCCCCATGTCGGGGGAGGGAGCCGCAGTGAGACTTGACCGTGCTCTCTTGAGAGCCACAGCCTCCCCAGCTCTACCCAGGACAGGATGGTGCACCCTCCACAGGCAAACCCCAGGCTGACAGCCAGAGAGGACCCAAATATAAGGGCCCTGTACGGTGTGGGGGGCCCTCCCCTGTAAAGTCTGGACACTGTAGTGAGCGGCTTGTCCCGCAGCACCTGGGGCCACCCCTGGTGGCGTGTGTAAAATGATCTCTAGAGCAGCCTCAGTTGTTATTGTTATTTTTGCGTTCTTTTATTCCTTTCCTTCCTTCCAGCAATTTCTCTTCCCAGACGTACCTCTCAGGGGCTCGGGCTCTCCCAGAGCCCGGGCTCAGCTCCAAGAAGGGGAAGCGGAAGATCAGGGAGAGTTCTGGCAAGGCTCTGATTAATTTTAAACATCTCGCCTCTCTCAAGACACTCGTTTCTCAAGCCAGCCTCCTCTTGACATTCTTTCTATTTCTGTATTATCCTCCCTGCTTTCCACGGAGACGCGGATTTCATTAACGATGTGAGCTGATAAAGACAGACAGCCCATCCACCATTTAAAATTCGCTGCTCTAATTTAATCTCTCCTTTGATGTTTCTCCTTTAGAGGCAGTGTAATCAGTTGGGTTTTCTTGGCTGCTGTTCATAGCTCTAATTTTTAGCTATGGGGTCACTGTCTTTGCCCTTTCCCGGCCTTTCCCCAGAGTAATCAGTCTTAACAAGCATTCCAGCTACCTGAGAAAGATGAGGTCTCTCTCATCTCTCCGAATATTCTACCGTCTCAAAAATTCTCTACCCTTCTGGTTCGCTGATTCGCCGCTGGCATCTGGTAAACTTGCAAACAGGTACAGACCTGGCACCTGGTAGAGGGCCCTGCATGTAAGGCCACCTGCATGGAATGTGGTTGCCCTTGAGTGTGTGTCCTTCCCGTGGTCAGTATTTTCTGGCAATTTGGGGCCAGCTGCTGGACCAGGCACATGCTTTTGGGAAAATGTGCTCACGATACAGATGAACAGTGATTCATCGTAGGTTGCTGAGCCTTAGGAAAACTCTGGTCTAAGCTGGGGATTCCCTTCCCCAGGGTCCTGTTATCACTTCAGCTCAGTTGCGTTTCTGAGCGAAACATTTCACAGCAGCACTTCTCAGGGAAGATCTTTTCCTGAGATGAGGTGGTTTAGGGGGTGTGGGGGAGTGTTTCTTGAAGATATACGCCCCCTACCATTGCCATCCTGTGTACCTGATTGAAAAACCTTGCCCTAAGAAGAGGAGGCTGGGGAGGTGGAGAGAGGCACTGGGGTGTGTATGTGGGGGAGGGGAGGAGGCCACAGGGACACTCGAGATGGCTCCTTGGGATAATTCATCCACAATCCTATATGGGTGACTGAGTGTGGATGAGTGTGTGTGTTTGGGTATGTGTGAGTGAGTGCAGGTGAATGTGTGTTTAGGACAGGAGGGAGGATAAAGGTTTTTTTTTTTCTGTTTGTTTGTGAAAATTGGTACCTGAGCTAACATCTGTTGCCCATCTTCCTGTTTTTCCTTCTTCTCCCCAAAGCCCCCTGGTACATAGTTGTATATTCTAGTTGTAGGTCTTTCTGGTAGCGCTGTGTGGGATGCCACCTCAGCATGGCTTGATGAGCGGTGCCGTGTCCGAGCCCAGAATCCAAACCAGCGAAACTCAGGGCCGCCGAAACGGAGCGCACCAACTTAACCACTCAGCCACGGGGCCGGCCCCAAATTTTTAATTGTTTTGGATAGGTTATATATTTATGTGATTCAAAGAACAAAACACTATTAAAAGGTATGCACTGACATGCCACCTTCTGTCCCCCATTTATCTTTCCAGTGTTTCTCTAGATGAAAGTAAGCAGACGATGAGTTTATAGTGTTATTCCTCCCTATTTCTTAAATAAAAGACACATACTATATACACAGTTTTGCATCTTTTTTAAGAAGCATTTGTTATGACAAATTTCAAACAAGCAGCAAAGTTGGAAGATTTTTAACAGTTGGAAGATCAACCATATGCCCACAACCTATGTTCTACAATTAACATTTTTCTATGCTTTATCACATACCTATTCATTTCTCCATTCCTCTACCCTTCTACCAGTTCCTCTTTATTTGGATGAATTTCAAAGTAAATTACAGACGTAATCACACTTACTCCTGTATAGTTCAGCATGAATATCATTAATTAGAGTTCAGTATTTGTTTACTTTTCTCTTTTGATGTAAAATTTACAAGCAATGAAGTGCACAAATCTTGTGTACATTCGCTATTGTGACAAATGGATGCTTGGCGAAACCCAAACCCCTGCCAAGATGTAGAACACCATGATTTTCCTACGATGTTCCCATGTGACTCCTAATCAAGCCCTAGTTCCACCCCAGGGGCAGTCACTGTCCTGATTTTTTTTGCCCCCACAACAGAGAAGTTTTGCCGTACTTCATATAAATGGAATCATAGAGTCTATACTTTTTAATATAAGGCTTTTTTCACTTATCATAATGCTTTTGAGATCCTTCATGTTGTTGGGTTGATCACTAATTAATTTCTTTTTATTGCTGAATAGGATCCCATTGTATAGGGATATCTTACCCGATATACTACAGTTTATTCAGTCTCCTATTGTTGGACACCTAGTTTCTTTCTAGCTTTTGGCTATTCACACTCTATAAATATTCCATTTTTTTTAAAACATATGACGTAGGTTTTCATTTCTCTTGGGTGAATACCTAGGAGTGGAATTGGCAGGTTGTAGGGTAAGTGTATGTCTACTTTTATTCAAAACTGCTAGATGATTTTTAAAATGGGTGCACCGTTTTGCTCTCCAGCCAGGTATGAGAGTTCCAGCTGCTTCACATCCTTGTCAACACTTAGTATGGTCAGTCTATAATTTTGGCCATTCTAGTGGAAGTGTGGTGATATTTAATTATGGCTTTAATTTGCATTTCTCTAATGATTAATGATATTGAATGCCTTTCCAGTGGTTATTCACCATTCACATATCTTCTTTTGTGAATTGTCTCTTTTGCCCATTAAAAAAATTTGAGTTGTTTGCCTTCTATTATTGAGTTGTAGAAGGTCTTTGTTAGATAAGTGTTTGTGATTATTTTCCCTCAGTTCATGGTTTGCCTATTCATTGTCTTTTTTGATGAGTAAGTTTTTAATTTTGACAAAATCAACTTATCAGTTTTTTAAGGTTATTGCTTTTTCTGTCCTAGAAACTTTTGTCTACACACAACCTGCCTCTGAGTCACAAACTCTTATGTTTTCCCCTAAAGTTTTTTTTGGCTTTAGCTGTTATTTTAGGCCTATGAATCATCTCAACATAATTTTTTAGTATCATTTGAGGTAGGGGTCAAAGTTCTTTTCTTTTCCCATATCTCTTTATTTCAGGGCAATTTGTTGAAAAGATTTTCCTTTCCCTCATTGTATTACTTTGGTGCCTTAATCAAAAATCAATTGAACAATTGTAGGTCAATTTCTGGGCTCCATTATGTTCCGTTTATCCATTTGTCCATCCTTATGCCAGTACAACCATCTGAACGGAAGTCCTCCTACTTTGTTCTTCTTTTATAGGATTGCTTTGGCTATTCCAGGCCCTTTAAAATTTTATACATATTTCATAATCTCCTTGCTCTTGTTTCTTTAAAAATTTTTTGAAGTTTTATGAGAGCACCAGCAACTGCCCAGCTCCCCACTCCCTTGCCCAGCCAGCTCTGTGGTCATTGCACCATTTTTATGACTTTCATCCCTGCCTGTGCTGTCCTAGTTCACATTTGTGAAGCAGCTGATCTCTTCCAGGGGATGCAGGGTGCTTATGGCAGCTCAGCCAACAGGCAGTTTAAGAATAAATACAGAAGGGTTGACAAATTCAAGGGGACTGAGCAGGTGGCACAAGGCCAGACTTTCGGGCAGGGGATTTGGAAGTGCAAAGGGAAGCTAAATGCCAAAAGTTCCCTGGGAACTGTCCAAAGTGGGACAGCTGCTCAGCCCTTCCCAGTGCTCTGTGCGCTGTCTCACGGCCTCTTCTGGTCACTTGGATTCGCCTGGACCAAGGTGGCCAATCACATATAGCCTGGGTGCTGGAACAAAGGTCAACAAAGTGTCACGCACAACACTTTGAGCCTAACTGTTTAAGAAAAGTTCTGGCCATTGTCGAGAGAAAACAAGGACATGGAATTATTTTCAGATTAGAGGGCAGCACTTCCAAGGGTCCTCTCTGTCTACAAGGCCTGCCAGGTAAAGACAGTGTTCTTTAACATGGATAGAAGTCTGGAGACGGTTCCTTGAAAGACATTTTAGAACTACAACATGTCATTTCATGGGTCCGCTATCCCATTTCAGCGGAAAATCTGCTGTTTGCAGATATACATGTTAGAGAAATAAGGCCCTGCAGGCATTGTTTCCCTATAGAAAAAATATTTTATGTAAGGAAACTTTGATAAAATGTCTGTTTGATTGAGAACAAGAAAAGTGCTCCAACACCAAAATTTATAAGCCAATTTATTTGCACTTTTGGTTTTCATTTTTTAGTTTTAATTTCCATTTTATTATGACATAAAATATTTCATACATGCAGAAGTATATACTGTATAAGAAATAAAGAATAATAATATAGGTACAATGTAGAGCCCACTCACCTTAAGAAACAGGGATGAGGAAGGCTTTTAAAGACCTCTCCTGGTGCTACTCCTCTCCTCTGCCCCCATGGAAAACCATCATTTAGAATTTGTGTTTATTTTCTTACGTTGTAATGTTAACTGCATACTTATGTATCCCAAAACAATGTTGAAAATTTTATATAAAGTTTTTACCTTTGTGTAAATGGGCTCATACTATATGTATTCTTTCATGATATGCTTTTACATTCAAATTTTTTAAAGTTAGGTTTATTGAGGCATAATTTACATGCAATAAAAAGGTGAACCTTTTGAAGTGTACAATTATACTGAGTTTTGATAAATGTGTACAGCTACATAATAACCCCACAATCAAGGTGAATAACATTTCTACTACATTATAAAGTTTCCTCGTATTCCTGGTGGTCAGTCCCTCCCCTTGGCAACCACTGATGTGTTTTCTGTCACTACGTTTTTATGCCCTTTCCAGAATGTCAAAGAAATGGAATCTTACAGTATGAAGTCTTTCTTTTTCTAGCTTTATTGAGATGCAATTGGCATACAACACTGTTTAAGATGTACAGCATAATGATTTGACTTCTATATATTGTGAAATAATTAACACAATAAGTGTGTTAACATCCGTCATCTCACGTAGATACCAAAAAAAGGTTTTTTCTCCTTGTGATGAGAACTCTTAGGATTTACTTTCTTAACAACTCTCATATATACCATACAGCATGTTAACTATAGTCATCATGTTGTACGTTACACCCCTAGTCCTTATTTATCTTTTGATAATTGGAAGTTTGTACTTCTTGACCACCGTCATGCAGTTCCACCTCCCTCCAGCACCCGCTTCTGGTAACCACAAGTCTGACCTCTTTCTCTATGAGTTTGGTTCTTTCCTCATTTTTAAATTGCATTATTTGTTTTTTTGCTATTGAGTTGTATGAGTTCTTTATATATTTTAAATATTAATTCATTATCAGATATATGGTTTGCAAGTGTTTTTGTGTTCCACAGGTTTTTTCATTTTGTTGATTGTTTTTTGCTATGCAGAAGCTTTTTAGTTTGACATAGTTCATCTTTTAATTTTTTATTTTGTTGCTTGTGATTTAGGTGTCATATCCAAAAAATCATTGCCAAGATCCATCTCAAGGAGCTTTTATCTATGTTTTCTTCTAGGAGCTTTATATTTTCTGATCTTACATTTAATCTATTTCAAGTTAATTTTTGTGAGTGATGTAAGATAGGAATTTAGTTTCATTCTTTTACATGTGAATATCCAATTTTCCCAGCACTGTTTTTGAAGAGACTGTCCCCTCTCCACTGAGTATTCCTGGCTCCTTTGTCAAATGTTAGTTGACCATCTATGTTTTTATGCCAGTACCGTACTGTTTTGATTACTATGGCTTTATAATATAGCTTGAAATCAGGATGTATGATACCTCTCACTTTGTTCTTATTTCTCAGGATTGCTTTGGCTATTCAAGGTCTTCTGTGTTTCCATATAAATTTTAGCATTTTTTTTCTATTTCTGTAAAAAGATGTCATTGGAATCTTGATAGGGATCACAGTGAATCTATAGATGGCTTTGGGTAGTATGGATATTTTAACAATATTAATTCTTCCAATTCATGAATATGGGATAGTTTTCCATTTATTTGTGTCTTCTTTGATTTCTTGCATCAATGTCTTATAGTTTTCAGTGTAGAGATCTTTCACTCTCTGGTTAAATTTATCCCTAAGTATTTTATTGTTTTTGATGCTATTGTAGATGGGATCATTTTCTTTATTTCTTTTTCAGATAATTCATAGTGTATAGAAATGCTACTGATTTTTGTATATTAATTTTGTATCCTGTAACTTTACTGAATTCATTAATTAAATCTAACAGTTTTTTGGTGGAGTCTTTAGGGTTTTCTTATGTATAAAATCATGTCATCTGGAAATAGAGACAATTTTGCTTTTTCCTTTTCCAATTCTGATGCCTTTTTTTCTTGCCTGATTATTCTGGCTAGGACTTCTAGTATTATGTTGAATAGGAATGGTGACAGTGGGCATCCTTGTTTTGTTCCTGATCTTAGAGGAAAAGCTTTCAACTTTTCATTAGCAAGTATGATGTTAGCTGTGGGCTTGTCATATATGGCCTTCTTTATGTCGAGGTGTGTTTTCCTCTATACCCACTTTGTGAAAGTTTTTATCATAAATGGCTGTTGAATTTGGTCAGATGCTTTTTCTCTGTCTATTGAGATGATAATATGATTTTTTTCTTTCATTTTATTAATGTGATGTATCACATTGATTGATTTGCATATGTTGAACCATCCTTGCACCCCAGGGATAAATACCTCTTGATTATGATGAATGATCCTTTTAATGTGCTGCTGAATTCAGTTTGCTAGTATTTTATTGAGAATTTTTGCGTCTATATTCCTCAGGGATATTAACCCATAATTTTCTTTTCTGGTAGTTTCCTTTTCTGGCTTTGGTATCAGGGTAATTCTGACCTTTTTAAATGAATTTGGGAGTGCTCCCTCCTCCTTTATTTTTTGGAAGAGTTTGAGAAGGATTGGTATTAATTCTTCTTTAAGTGTTTGGTGAGATTCACCAGTAAAGCTGTCTGGTTCTGGGCTTTTCTTCATTGGGAGATTTTTTGTTACTGATTCATTCTTCTTACTATATATCAGTCTATTCATATTTTCTATTTCTTCCTGATACAATCTTGGTAGGTTGTATGTTTCTAAGAATTTTTCCATTTCTTCTAGGTTGTTCAGTTTGTTGGCACATATTTGTTTTTAGTAGCCTCTTATGATTCTTTGTATTTCTGTGATATAAATTGTAATGGCTCTTTTTTCATTTATAATTTTGTTGATTTGGGCCTTCTCAACTTTTTTCCTTGGTTAGTCTAGCTAAAGCTTTGTCAATTTTGTTTATTTTTTTTCAAAGAAACAACTCTTAGTTTTGTTCATCTTTTCTATTGTTTTCCTGTTCTCTATTTCACTTATTTCTTCTCTAATTTTATTATTTCCTTCCTTCTGCAAACTTTGGGCTCAGTTTGTTCTTCTTTTTCTAGTTCCTTGAGGCATAGATTTAAGTTGTTTATTTGAGAGCTTTTTTGTTTCTAAACAAAGGTGTTTATTACTATGAACTTCTCTCTTAAAACTGCTTTTGCTGTATCCTATAAGTTTTGGTATGCTGTGTTTCCATTTTTGTTTGTCTCAAGAGATTTTTTATTTTCCCTTTAATTTCTTCTTTGATCCATTGGTTGTCGAGGAGATTGTTGTTTAATTTCCATGTATTGGTGAATTTTCCAGTTTTCCTCCTGTTATCGATTTCTAGTTTCATACCATAGTGGTCAAATAAGATACTTGGCATGATTTCAAGCTTCTTGAATTTGCTAAGACTTATTTTGTGGCCTAAGATATGGTCTGTCCTCGAGAATGTTCCATCTGCACTTGAGAAGAATGTATTCTGCTATTGTAGGATAGAAAGTTCTCTGTATGTGTCTATTAGGTCCATTTGGTCTATAGTGTGGTTCAGTTCTGCCATTTCCTTATAGATTCTCTGTCTGGATGATCTATGCATTGTTGAGAGTAGGATATTAAAGTCCTCAGTTATTATTGTGCTGCCGTTTATTTATGATTTTAGCTCTGTTAGTTTTTGATGTATGTATTTAGGTGTCTGATGTTGGGTGTATAAATATTTACACTTGTTATGTCTTTTTGATGGATTGACTGTTTAATCGCTACGTAATGATTTTCTTTCTCTTTTTATCATTTTTAGTTTAAAATCTGTTTTGTCTGATATAAGTATAGCCATCTTTGCTTTTTTTTGGTTTACCATTTTCTTGCAATATTTTTTCCATCCTTCATTCTCAGTCAACATGTGCCTTCAAAGCTAAAGTGAGTCTCTTGTAGGCAGCATATTGTTGGATCTTGTTTTTTTATCCATCAAGTCATACCATAACTTTTGATTGGAGAATGTAATTCTTTTATGTTTAAAGTAATTATTGATAGGTAAGGATTTGTTATTGCCATTTTGTTAATTGGTTTTTGGCTGTTTTGTAGATCCATTGTTTCTTGTTTCCTATCCTGCTGGTGTTTTTTGTGTTTCGTTGCTTTGACTTCTTTATCGTGTTCTTTTTTGTAATTACTACAGGCTTTTCCCTTGTGGTTACTAAGAGACTTACATAAAATATCTTAACATTATAACACCCTATTTTAAACTGGTAACAACTTCAATAGCATTGCTATACTTTACACTTTTACATCTCCTCTTCACCTTTTAGGTTATTGATGTTACAGTTTATACATTTTTTATATTGTGTAACCAACAGATTATTGTAGTTACAGTTATTTTTACTATGCTTGTTTTTTAACTTTTAAGATAGAATCTTTAATTATTTTACTATATTACAGAATCTAACTTTGACTATATATATATACCGTTAGCAGTGAGTTTAATGCTACCCTCTTACCTTTTTATGATGTTAATTAGAATCCTTTTCCTTCTACTGAAAGAACTCAATCTAGCATTTCTTGTAAGATGGATCTAGCGGTGATGAACTCCCTCAGCTTTTGTTTACTTGGGAAAGTCTTTATCTCTCTCTCATTTCTGATGGACAGCTTTACTGAGTATAGAATTTTTATTTCACAGTTTTTTTTCTTTCAATATTTTAAATATATCATCCCATTCTCTCCTGGCCTGAAACATTTATCTGCCAATAGCCTTCTGGAGGTTCCCTTGTACATACTTTCTCTCTTTTCTCTTGCTGCTCTCAAAATTCTTTCTTGGTCTTTGATTTTTAACAATTTAATTATAATCTGTCTCATTGTAGCCCTATTTAGGTTCAACCTATTTGAGATCCTTTGAGCCTCATGGATCTGGGCCCATTTCTCTCCCCAAGTTTGGAAAGTTTTCAGCCATTATTGCTTTAAATATACTTTCCGTCCCTTTCTCTTTCTCTTCTCCCATAACACAGCTATTATTTCTTTTGATAGTGCCCCGTAAGTCCCATAGTGTTTCTTCACTCTTTTCCTTCTTGCTCCTCTGACTGGATAATTTCAGATGTCTTTTCTTCTAGGTCACTGATATTTTTCTCCTGCACAGTTAAGTCTGCTTTTGAAACTGTCTATTGAATTCTTCAGTTCAGTCACTGTATTTTTGAGTCCTAGGATTTCTGGGCTTTTTTTTTTAATGGTTTCTATCTCTTTGTTGAACTTCTTATTTTGTTAATGCATTGTTTTTCTGATTTCATTTAGTTGTCTGTCCGTGTGCTCTTGTAGTTCAGTAAACATTTTTTTTTAAAGATTGGCCCTGAGCTAACAGCTGCGCCAATCTTTCTCTTTTTTGTTTTTTTCTCCCTAAAGCCCCTCAGTACATAGTTGTATATTCTAGTTGTAGGTCCTTCTAGTTCTTCTATGTGGGACACCACCTCAGCATGGCCTGATGAGCACTCCTGGGTCCGCATCCAGGATCCAAACCAGTGAACCCTGGGCCACTGAAACAGAGTGCATGAACTTAATCACTCAGCCATGGGGCCAGCCCCTCAATAAGCTTCTTCAAAGATTATTCTGAATTCTTTGTCTGAAAATTCAGAAGCTCTGTTTCTTTAGAGTCAGTTATCAGAGCTTTATTAGTTTCCTTTGGTGGTGTCATGTTTACCTAATTTTTTGTGATCTTTGATTTCTTACATTGTTATCTGCACATTTAAGCAAATGGTCTCCTCTTCCAGACTTTACAGGTTCACTTTGGCAGAGACCAATCATTTCAATTTGAGTTTCTCGACATACATGCTGGTAATGCCCTTGGGTAAGTGGGGCTTGCTATCAGGCTCTATTTTGGGGCAGGCCACTGCCTGAGCTCTGAGGTCAGATTGAGGGGATGCCACTGGCTGAGAAGAGTTGGATAGGAATACTGTCTTTGTTCCCTGCCAAAGCAAGGCTGTAGGATGGGCTCCACAGGGCCAGAGCTCTCTGGTCAGGCTTACTAGATGGTCAGGACTGGGTACTATACTCAGCAGTAGGTGAAGCTATAAATTAGCTTCCCTGAACTGGCAGGACAGCAGGACGGGACCAAGGGCCTGCATAGTTCCTTGTTTGAGGACTCCAATCAGCCAAGACTATACACTGAATTCCCTGCCCAGATGGGGCCACCATTTTTCTCTGCAGATGGAGAAAGCCATGGGTTGTGCTCTTTGTTCAGTAGCTGCTGTAAGCAGAGCTGTTGAGTGGGCTATACAGCTTTCCATGTGCTGTGGTTAGGTTCCCTGGTCAGGCTGTACTCAGCAATGGGCAGGGCAATGAATTAGTTTTCCTTCCAGGGTGGCGTGGCAAAACCAGCTCCAAGGCTGGCAGGGCTCTCTGTGGTCTTAACTCAAGCCAGTCCATGCCCCAACTTCCCTGGCTGAACAGTGCCACTGGTTTTGCTCTCCAGATGATCAGCTCTGTCTGCCATACTCTGCTGTCTGAGCATTGCTGGGCTTTGCAGCTTCCAGGCATTCTTGCCAGGCTTTCTGGTTGGGAGGGTCCAGGAGCTACATTCACTAGATGGCCAGGCTATGAATTAACTCTCCTGCCTGAGAGGATTGGGAGGTCCAGTTCCTAGAAGCTTTCCAAGTGTTCCAAATTAGGCTTTCTGGTCTGTTGAAGCCAGGAGCTACACTCAGCAGTGGGCCAGGCTATGAATTAGCCCTCCTGCCTATGAAAACCTAGGGAACCCTCCAAGCCTGGTAAGGCTCTTTGTCTGTGGTCTTGACTCAAGTCAACCCACTCCCCAAGTTCTCTGGCCAAATGGTGCCACAGGTTTTGCTCTCCAGGGATCAGCTCTGCTTGCTATACTCTCTGAGCACTGCTGGACTATGTAGCTTCCAGGTGTTCTTTCCAGGCTTTCTGGTTGGGAGGGGCCAGGAGCTATACTCAGCAGCGAGCTGGGCTATGAATTAGCTTTTCTGTCTGGGAGGGTTAGGAAGGCCAGCTCCTAGAAGCTTTCCAGGTGTTCCAATCAGTCTTTCTAGTCTGGAGGGGCTGGTAGCTATACTCAGCAATAAGCTGGGCTATTGCTCATCCCTCCTGCCTTGGCTGGGGCAGACCAGGCTCCAGGACCAGCAAGGCTGTTCATGTGAGAACCCAAATCAGGCAGACCTACACCACATCAAGTCAGACTGAGGCACTGTCTTGGCTCTGCTGATGAGCAAAGCTGTTAGTTGGGACTGCTACTTGGATGCTGCTGGTAGGAATTTGGTCTGCCAAGATCAGAATGCTGGCTGTTGCAAGCCTCTCTGCTCTTCTCCATCACAATCAGTTTCCCAGTGGTCAAGCCCCACAGATTCCCTTAAAACCGTCGTGGGGGCTCCCAAGAAGTGACCCAAAACACTGGGGGAGCTAAATGTCCACCCTAGGCTCTCTTTTCCCGGTGGAGAAACCATAGGCTCTGGGGAGACCTCTCAGAATGGAGCTGCACTGGCCTGGGGGAGGGGCAACGTGGTCAGCGTAGCTGCCCCTCTCACCTGTCTAACGCAGTCTGTCTTGGTCTCTATGGTGCAGGGAGTGCTTCAGCCTCACTCCTGTGTTCTAGGATTCTCTCAGTGGTGTCTCATCCATGAATAGTCATTAGTTGTTCTTATTGTGAGGGAGAGTGAAGTCAGGAATGACCTATGTCATCATTTTGGTGACACCACTCCCTCAGTATAAAGTCTTCTGTGTTGGGCTTTTTTTCACTTAGTATAAGGCTTTTGCAAACAGGTTTTTGTGTGGTCTTTTGCCTTCATTTCTAACGGATAAATATCTAGAAGTGGATTTTCTGGGTCATGTGATAGGCATATGTTTACATTTGTAAGAAAAGGCCAAAATGTCTTTTTATGCCATTTTGTGCCCCTGCTAGCAATATATGAGATTTTCAGTCATTCACCATCCTTGCCAGTGGTGGTAATGTCAATCTTTATATATCTTTGCTAGTGGTGATAATGTCAATCTTTATAAGTTTAGTCCTTCTGTTGGCTGTGCAGTGGTATCCCCTTGAGGTTTTAATCTTTATTTACTTGATGACAATATTGGGCATCTTGTTATGTGCTTTTTTTGGTTATTTGTAATTTTTTTCTTTGGTAAATGTTGTTTCAAATTTTTTATTTTCACCCAGGCTATCACTTGTCTTTTTGTTTTATTAAGAGTAATTTTCAAAAAGCAAAATTTTTTAATGTTGAGGAAGTCCAATTTATCGTTGTTTTTTCTCTTATGGTTGTGCTTTGTGTATTCTATTTAAAAATTCTTTGCCTAACTCAAGGTCACAACGATTTTCTCTTGTTTTTTTTTTAGACGTTTTATAATTTTACCTTTTATGTTTAGGTCTATGATCCGCTTAGAGTTAATTTTTATATGGTGAGAGGAAATGGCAAATGTTCATGTTTTGCATAGAGATATTGAGTATCCTAGTACTTTTTGTTGAAAATCAGTTGATCACGTACACTGTATGTGGATCTCTTTTGGAATCACAATTTGTTCCTGTTGATCTATAGGTGTATCTGTATGCAAATACTGTACTGTTTTGATTACTGTAGCTTTACAGTCAATTAAATAGTATAAGTCTTCTTTCTTCTTTTTTAAGATTTTTGGCTATTCTAGGTCAATTGCCCTTACACATCAGTTATAGAATCAACTTGACAATATCTCAAAGTGGCCTGCCGGGGTTTCAATTGGAATTACATCAAATCTACAGATAACCTTGGGAAAATTACTATCTTAACATTGAATCTTTCAATCCACGAACATGATGTCTCTCTCCATTAATTTCTGTTAGCATTAACTTGTCTTTTTTACTGTACAGTTCTTACATAACTTTTGTTCAATTTATCCCTAATATTTCATGCTTTTTGATACTATTATAAATGGTTTTGTGAAATTTCAGTTTTCAATGATTTAGCGCTAGTATATGGAATTAGATTGATTTCGTATGTTGACCTTTTATCCTATGACCTTGCTAAACTCACTTACTGAGTTCTAGTAGCTTTTTTGTAATTCCTTGGGGTATTTTACATGGAGGGTCATGTTGCTGCAAATCAAGATGATTTTACTTTGTTCTTCTCAGATTTTATTGTTTTATTTCTTTTTCTCACATTATTGTACTGGCTATGACCTCCAGTGCAATGGTGAATAAAAACGGTGAGAGTGGATATCCTTGCCTTGTTCCCAATTTTAGGGGCAAAAACATTCATTTTTCAAAAAATCATTAAATATGATAGCTGTAGATTTTTCATAGATACCACTTATCAGTTGAGGATATTCCCTTCTGCTTCTAGTGTGTTGAGAGTTTTTATCATCAGAAGACACTGAATTTTGTCAAATGTGTTTCTGCATCCAGTGAGATGATCAAATGGATTTTATTTTTAGTCTGTTGACATGGTTCATTACTTCTTTTTCTTTGTTGCAACAACTTTGCAGTCCTGAGATAAAATCCGTTTGTTCATGATTTATTATCCTTTTTACATATTGGTATATTTGATTTGCTAATATTTTGTTAAGAGTTTTTGTATCTATGTTCTGGAGTAATATTGGTCTAGAATTTTCTTTTCTTGCAATATCCTCATGTGGTTTTGGTGTTAGTGTGATTCTGGCCCCATAAAATGATTGAGAAATATCTCCTCCTTTCTACATTCTAGAAGAGTGTGTAATATTGTTATTTCTTCCATCAATGTTTGGTAGAATTCAACAGTGAAGCCATCTGGGCTTGCAGTTTTCTTTGTGGGAAGATTTTTAAGATTTTTAATTTAAACTACAAATTCACTTTAATAAATATGTTGCTATTCAGGTTACCTTTATTCTTGACTGAGCTTTTGTAGTGTGTGTCTTTCAAAGAATTTGTTGATTTTAGTAAGTTGGAAAATTTATTGGTATAAAGTTATTAATAAATTTCCTTTTTTCCTTTAAATGCATACAGAGGCAGTGGGGTTGTCCCCCTATTTCATTCCTGATATTGGTCATCTGTGTCTCTTTTTTTTCCTTGCTCAACCTGGTAACCTTTGTTGCTCTTATTGATATTTTCAAGAAATTAGCATTTGGTTTTATTAATTTTTTTCTCTTTTGTTTTCCTGTTATCTATTTCATTGAGTTCTGCTCTTTATTATTTCTTTCCATCTGCTTATTTGGGGCTTAATTTGCTTTTCTTTTTCTGAATTCTTTAGGTCATTAATTTGAAACCTTTCTTCTTTTTTAGTAAAAGCATTGAATGCTATAAATTTCCCTCTAGCAATGCTTTAGATGCATGCCAGAACATTTATTTTACTTTTTCATTTTCGCTGAGTTTAGGGATGGAGTTTTCCCAGCATTCCTGTCCCCACCTGCAGGCAGACCACTTCTACATCCTCTTACTCGGTGTAGGCTCCAGGGCTCAGGGGTTTCCTGCCTCGGAGGCAGACGGTTTTTGTTTCCGATCACAGAAATGTTTAGCATCTAGGGCACGGGCGGGTGTCCTGCCTGTCCTCCAGCAGTGGCCAGTTGTGACCTTGTACTTCTGCTGGGCTAGGATTGTGGACTGGCTTCTCCTAGTACTCTAGCTCCACTCTCAAATCTTGGCAGTTTCTTCATGCCTGAGCCACCAAGAAGGACTCTCTCAGGTTTCCCACCCTCATGAGCGCATGGTGGATACCTGTGATGGCCAGTGGGTGCAGATGCCCCTATGACTGGGCCTCTAAGACTGTGACTCTATCTCACACTTTGCCTTTAATGATTTGTTATAATTTCAGTTTTTTATTTAACTGCTTTTATAGTGGCTGTCTCTTCTTCCCGTGCTCTGCCAAAGCTGAAAAAGTTTGTGTGTCCCATGTCTCCTCAAAGGACTTGTCACTCTGCAATTTACTTTACTTGGCTGTCTTGTGACATCAGCTCTCTGATGGTCTAAAAAATTATGATTTTGTAGATTATTCAGTGTTTTCCTCACTGTTTAGGGTGGGAGTGATGTTTTCTTGTGGCTTTCTACACTTTAAGCAGAAGCAGAAGCCTCTAAAATTTTATTTTTGAGATTCATTCATGTTGGTGCTAGTGAATGCAGCTTGTTAATGTTGGCTGCTGTATGGTATTTCACTATAAAGAATATATCACAGTTCATTTTCCATTTTCCTGTTGATGAACATTTCAGGTTTTTTCTCCTAATACAAGCAATGCTATTCTGAACTTTAAATGTCTCCTGGTACTCCTGTGCAAGCATTTCACTCAGACATTTACCTAGGAAAGGGATTTGCTGAGTCATTAGGTACATGCCATGACTGTATAAATACTACTTTTTGCTCCACATCTTTACCTATGCTTGGTATTATCCAGATTTTAAATTTTGCCATCCTTGTAGGTATAAAGTTACATGTAATTATAGTTTCGGTTTGCATTTTCCTGATTACTAATGAGGTTTTTTTTCCATATATTTATGGGTCATTCATCTTTCCTCTTTGTGAAATGGGTTCCATTTTTCTTTTGGGCTATTTGTCATTTATTTTTGACCTGTAGGAATCTTTTATATATTGTTGATTATTAATTCTTTGTCAGTTATGTGTATTGTAAATATTGTCTTACAGTTTATGAATTGTCTTTTTACTGTTTTATGGTGTTCTTTAATGAAATGAAGTAGTTAATTTTAATATAGTTGAATTTAGGAATCTTTTCCTATTGTGTCTTGTCTAAGAAGCATTTCCCTGCTCCAAACTTGTAAAGATATCTCTGATATTTTCTTCTAAAAGTTTTAATGTTTTGCTTTTAAAGTTTTTAATCTAATCTACTTGGTAGGGGTTTTTTTGTACATAGAGAATGAAGTAGAGATTTAATATCATTTTCGCCCACATAGATAACCTCATCTCCCTGAACCATATAAAGAGCAGCCCATGTTTCTCTCCCTGGTCTGCTAGACCAACTTTGCAGTGTACCAAGTGTGGGCATTTGGAGTCATTTCCAGTCTCTATTCTGGTCCATTTTTCTATTTGTTTCTCTGTGGTTAATATCATGCCATAGCTTATATTAAGTCTTATCTAATAGGGCATCTCCATCCCTTGTAATCCTTGATTTTTCTTTAGAATGTTTTTGCTATTCTCACCTTTTGTTCTTCACATAAATTTAGAATCATCCTGTTAATTTCTATAAGGATCTCTATTGAATGTTAAATCTCTATTGAACATTAATGTATATTTTGTTGTAGTAAGAAGTAATTTAGAAAATATTGATATTTTTACAATACTGAGTATTCCTTGCCATGAAAAAATATAGGTCTACATTTATTTAATGGTCTTCTTTAATGTTTTGAAAACTTTCTCCATAAAGGGCTTGCAGATCTCTTATAATCTCTTGAGTATTTTGTAGTCTTTATTGCTATTGCAAGAGAATTAAAAAAAATTATTTTTACTCTTTCTTATTCTTTGGTAAAGAAATGTAATTGATCTTTTTTCATGTTGATCTTATATCTAGAAATTTAGCTAAATTCTCTTATCATTATAATAGTTTGTTAGTCTGAGTTTGAAATGTAGACAATTATATCATTATCAATAACAATTTTTTTTCTTTCCAATTATGACACCATATATTCCTTTTCTTGACTTTGTCTACTAGCGAGGGCCTCCAGTACGAGGTTGAATAGAAACGGTGATAGATGTTCCCTTGTCTTGTCTCTGATTTTAAAATGAATACTTCTAATGTTTCACCAACGTTTATTGTAGGGTTTTTTTGTAGATTCCTTTATGATTTTAAAGAAGTTGCATTTTTCTCCCCAGTTTACTTAGAGTTTTTGACTGCCTGGCAGAATTTTATGTGCTTTTTCCTATTTTCTCTGTTAATGTGATAAATTACATTAATAAGTCTTATAAAATTAAACTTCTTCCAGTCTTGGAATAAATCTAATTCAAAATTGGTATTTTATTTTATTCCTTGCTGGGTTGTTTGCCTTTACCTTGGAGAAGGTTCATCCACATTCATGATGAAGATCAGCTTGTAATTTTCTTACTCTTTGTTTTCAAAGTTATCTCAGTTCACTGAATGGATTGGAGAGTCTTCTTTCTGTTTTTTTTTTTTTTTTGCTTCTCTCTGGAAGAGTTTGTAAGAAGAAATTATCTGTTCCTTGAAATCTTGACGGAGCCCCTCTAAACCCTATACCTCTAGGTCTGCTATTGTCTTTGTGAGAAGACTTTTATTTTCTTATATATTTATTTTTTAAAATTTTACTTTGAAATAACTGTAAATTTACAAGAGGTTGCAAAGAAATGTAAAGGGAAAACCTATGTATATTTTCCCCAGCCTCCCCCAAGATTTTGACATTGGCACGATCCATAGAGTTTATTCAGATTTCACCAGTTATCTATGCACTCACTCATGTGTTTGTGTGGTTGTAGCTCTATGCAATTTGATCACGTGTGTAGCCTTGTGTAACCACCACTATAATTATGTTAATGAACTGTACCATCATCACAAGACTCCCTTCTGTTACTCCTTTATAGCCACACCCACCCTCTCTCCATCCCTAGCTCCTGGCAATCACTAGTCTATTCTCCATCTCTGGTAGGTTATTTAATGAATGTTACACAAAAGAAATCATGCAGTATGTATCCTTTTGACATTGGCATTTTTCACTCAGCATAATTTTCTTGAGGTTCATTCAAGTTGTGTGCATTGATAGCTCATTCCTTTTTATTGCTGAGTAGTATTTCATGGTATGGGTGTACCACACAGTTTCCTTAACAATTCACCGATTGAAGAACATTTGGGTAGCTTCCAGTTTTTGGCTATTATGGGAAAAGCTGCTATCAAGTTAATCGCACATGGTTAAAAGTTATTTTGAATGCTTCTGTGACCTTTCAAGGTATAAGGTAAATGGTTTTAAAGTCATAATAATATATCTGCTAACATACTTCTAGCATCTTTCTCCTAAGCCTAAGAACTTAATCCTTGATTTTCTAACATCCCTGCAATGGACTGAACCATATTAAAGGGTGTCATTATTAAATTCCTCCAGCTTCATTTAAAATAGTAAAAAACAACCGCCCCAAACAGCTACTATGAACATTTGCATACAAGTTTATGCGTGAAATGAGTCTTCAGTTCTCTGGGTTAAATGCAATGGGAAGATTTTAAACTAGTGATTTCAATTCTTTAATTGTTACAGAATTATTCTGAATGCTATTTCTTCTTGAATTAGCTTTGGCAAGCTATATTTTTCCTAGGAATTTGTCAGTTTTGTTTAAGTTTTGTTTAATTTCGTTTGTTTTCAGTTTTATTAGCATAAAGTTCATAGTATTTGCTGATCACCTTTACAACCCCTGCTGCTTCTGTAGTTATTTATATCTACTTTTTCATTCCTAAGATAGTTTATTCTTTTATCTCGGTAAATCTCATCAGTGGATGGTTTTAAAGAACCAACTCTTGGCTATGTTGATCCTCTAGAATGTTTTTCTATTTAAGCAATATGTCAAACATGTCAACTTAGGGAAATAAATGAAGAAGCATTTTTATTTTTGTCTTCCACTGTTCCTTTAAAATTTGTCATTAAAGAAAGTCTTCCACTGCTCCTGGATGGAAATTCAGACAAGCCCCATAATTCAGGGTTGCTCAGCCATGGCATTATTGACATTTTGGGCGAAATATTTCTTTAATGTGCTGTGCATTGCAGGATGCCCAGCAGCACCCTGGTCTCTACCTACTAGATGCCTGTAGCACTTGCCAGTAGCGACAACCGAAAATGTCTGCAAACATTGGTAAGAGTCCCCTGGGGGACAAAACTGCTTCCAGTTGAGAACCACTGCCATGACTTTTATGTTCAATTTTAGGAACACGAAGTTCTAGAATCACTTTGTTTCTAACCTTTCAAGTTGAATGCTTAGCTCATGAATTTGCAGCCTTTTGCACTTTATAATGTAAATACTCCCTTTTCTTTTTGTGTGGTTTTAGTTGCCAAGAAATTCTGTGAAATTTATTGCCTAAATGCTGTACTTAATAAGTTTCAGGTATTTGGTTTCCTCTCTTTCTCTGCTGTTTATAGTTAGATTTAATTTTTATTTATAATTTTCCTCTTTTATCTTACATTTAATCTTGTAGATGTCTTCTGGTCTTCCCAAAATGGTACCTGAGGAATACACACTGAAAATACACTAATGATTGTATTCATGGAACATCTGCTTTGGAGTGAAAAAACTAGGGGGTTATACTGATATAGGGCTCATTTCAAACCATGAAAAATGGTGCCCACGAGGGAGAAGGACGAATGGGAGACAACAATGAAACAAAGAAGGGGGGATGGTCTTGTAAATCTGCCGGTCTTCCGTTTCTAAGCTTCTATATGCATCAGAGCTTCTATATGCATACATAGGGGAGAGGCTGGATTTAGTCTGATACGAAAAGAAATTCAGGAGTTCACCTGGCTGGGGCAGGTGGCTGCCTGTCCCCTTACTTGATTAAAAGTAATAGTTCAACCATAACAGATGAGATGTTCCCATCTCTGATGGGTATTCCCTGGAGGACTAATGAAGAGTGCAGTTCTGGAAGAGAAAAAGCCTGGTTTCTGGGTTTTTGGCTGGCTGTGCCGGGGCTTCACTGTTCTAAGTCCACAAGACTGAGCCTAATGGGACACCAGTGAGCACAACCTCCCACTTCCCTCATTCCCTCCCTTTCATAAAGCCCATGCATCATAAGCGTGCTCCTTAGAGTCCCATTGTGCTATACTACTGTGTCATAATCATTCCTTGACATTTGGCAGGGGGACACAAGGACTGCAGGCAGAGGGAAGGCCTCCAGGGGCTGCTTGGAAAATTAGCTTGGGATGAAAACCCAACAGGCTTCAATTATTCATTGGCTTTTACCCAGCTCTAGAAGGAAACATTTGGGGGGGGGTGTGTGTTTGCAGGAAGGAGAAGATCCTCCTGAATATGGAATAAGACCAAGCCCTACTGACAGGTGGGAGGGGGAGGCCAAAGAGAATAGCTTCTAAGGTTGTCAATACCTCAGCTTCCTGTGACAGTTATTTTTCTATTAATCCTTGGCATTTATATTGCTGTGATAGATCAATTAGCCTCTCACAATGTTCTGGTCCATTGACCTTATCATTTAACTGTCCTATGGTGCCATTGTCACCACAGGGAGACTACAAAAGAAACATTTATAATTTTGAATTAACTAGGTCCCGAGCTGGGGAAACTTTACAAGGCTTAGTTTGGATAATCAGCAGCACATTAGATGACTGAACCTTTAGAGATTTTTTCCTTTTTCTCCTCACTTTTGAATTCTGACAACTACACTGTAAAAAGCAAAGGAACAGAACCCATCCAGTGTAACATGGTGTTCAGGGATCCTAAAGTGACCCTGAGAAGGCTTGGGAGATCACAGAATCTCAAAGCTGGAAGGGGCCTCACTGTAGAGATCACTGTATCAGCCAGGATCCTTGGCTGCAGGCAACAGAACTGGACTACAGATAACTTGGCTAAAGGGAGTTAGCTGGAAGGCCATCAGGAGGCTCCACGGTCAACAGGAGGCTAGAGAACGAGGCTTGGGAATGGAAAGAAACTAAGGGTGCTCTGGAGGGCTAGGGAGCAGGAGTTACAGCAACATTCTCCTGGGAAGAATGCCCTCTGGCTGTTCTCTCTGTCCTTCAAGACTCAGTCCTGGGAGAAAGGATCCAACTGGTAAATAAAGAAGGATATAGATCTTTTGGCTTTTATAGTTGGCAGGCACTATCAGGACCACACCAAATACTGAAGAGGAAATGCCCCCGGAGGAAATCAGGACACTTTTAGGAAGGCGGAGTGGTTGATGGGAAGAAAAAAAAAAAAAGGGTAGGGAAGGAGAGAAGGAGAAAAGAAAAGCTTTAATACTAGGTAACTTTTTAGCCCAATCTATTTTACAAGTGAGGAAACTGTGGCCTAAATAGTGATTGGCTTGCTCAAGTTTAAATTAGTGAGAGTCCAACCAGAGATGAGAACCTGGGATTCCCAGCTCCTAGCTGGCTGCTTGTTTCGACACCAGATACCTTTGGAAGCAGCGCCAACAGCCTTACTCAGCTGTAATCACGAGTTTGCCCTAAGTGTGGTGTGTTGGTCAGTCCAGTTGTATCAGATTTGAGGAGTTTGAAAAAGCACTTCATTTAGACTCAACTTTTAACTGGAGGAGAAACCATTAACGCTTTTAATAGAAACCAGTTCTTCCATCCATATCTTTTTGCAAGCAACTTCGCCACCATCTCCCTGAAGAAATCACTAGGTCGAGGTGGTTGTACAGTGAAGTGCAGGACTTGAAATACCACGAGAACTCCAGGGAATTTCAGATGCTGTTCATCCATCCTGGGGAATGGAATTTTAGTCAGATAGCCAACTTTCCTTGGTGATGGATGCCACTGGTCCTAATTAATTGAAGTCAGTAAAAGCACAGGTTGTCTGGGATGCTGAGAACGAAATCAAACCTGCTAGCGATGAGGATGCAACCCCAGACAGACAATTAATGGCTACGGTGAAAAGGAATTCACCAAGGGCCTAGGAACACACAGCTCCCGTCAGAGTGCTGCAGGAGCAGGGAGGCTGAGGAGGGTTGTAAAGATCGGTTTTGCCCGTCCTAAGAAGCCTGAGGGCTGTCCCACAAACAGGAAACGTGTGGTTCGAGAGGTGGGTGGCTGACTCTTTTAATCCAAGATCAGAGATGAAGACAGGGCTTGGTTTAATGGAGGGAAACCCGTGTAAATAACAGCATGCCTTTTAGAAAGCTTACTGATTTGCTGACTGACGGGCAAATAGAAGCCCAGTGTCTTGGCTCTGGGACCAACTTGGGCCCAAGGAAGTGCCAGGCGAAGTCGCATGCCCGGAACTGCTGTGCAGCAGCAGCCGCCTTTGGCTTCTCTTCCCAAACATCCCTCTCAGCCACCTTTCTCCCCTAAATCCTCTGTTACATCTAAACAAATCCTGTTATGAAACAGCCACCACCAAAAACCCTGGCAAACAGCCAACCGGCACAGAGAAATGGGACTCAAACTACATTTCAGTTTTGATTTCTAAACAGAGGAAGCAGTGATTGTGATGAGGATTTCAGGCTGGTTAATTTTAAAAAACTGAAGATGAGAAGCAGGCTCTGAGGACTGGAATTTGCTTGCTCTTTGAGAGATATTTGCATTTGTGAAGGAAGAGGGGATGACCTTGTAGGGACCTGAAATTGGCCACCCCAGGATATGTCTCTTTGGCATCGGGATTGTTTTGGGCTGATTGCTTTGAATAAACTGGGACAGGGAGGGAGGCTCTGGGGAATGGAACTTGCCCTTGTTGGGACACATTTACATTTGTAAGGTAAATCTCTATCTGTAAAAGGTGCCTCCCTCTCTGTACCAAGAAGAAGAAGAGAGATGACCTTGTCCCCAGAAACTCTTAATGGGGAAGGCAAGAACTTAAGTTGGTTGCTGTCTGGCAATCTCATGTAACTGATTTAGGGTGGTGGCTTCTAACTTTTCTAACCTTTACTTAATCCGATTTGATTCTTGTCTAAAAGTCATGGGATCACCCAATGACCAGACCCCACCCGCACTGATACCATTTTAACTTTTTTTCATATTCTTTCCTTTGTCTTGTAAAGAGATAACTCACATACCTATGCCTTAAATTTAGCTCTAACCCTCAACTTGGGGCAGCAGCAGCAGCAGCTCTGACTGCCCGTGGGTCCTGTCCCCACGCACCAGCTCTGCCTGCCCATGGGCCCTGTCCCCATGCTATTCTATTCTCTAAATAAAAGAGCACTACTGCCAGATCTTAAGAAATCTTTCTTTTGACTCCTTGGCTCACCGACCCCGCATCAATTGGACTATAAGCAACACACACCCATTATCATCAGAACTCATAAGCTTAATTACAGAGAAAGTGAAGGCTAATAATTTTTTTGCACTGTTACATCCCTAGGAGGCCAGTTACCATGGAAATTTCTCCTTCCTTTTCTTCTACTTAGAACATATTTACACAGAATAGGAAGAGAAATATAAATACGATGGAAAGATTAAGTAAGACAAGGCACAGTTTGCTACAAATATTTTACATTTATTATAAGAATACAGTAAAAAAAGGTTCTGCAACCCTATGAGTGGTAATTGGAAGAGAAAAAGAGGCTATTTAAAAATGGTCTAAGTTTACAAAAATGATGAAATCATGTTTTTAAAAAAGTAGTAAACAACTTAAAAGCATGCTACAATGTTAGCCAAAGTTCAAAATGTGTTTCTTTCTTCTGAATGTAAAAACTAACAAATAAATAAGTGTTAAATACAGATCTGAGTTAAACATGGTAAAAGACAGACGACTAACTGCTTTATACATTTAGCTCTCATTCATTTTCAGACTTGTTTACAAAGCCAGATAAACTCACCAAAGGCCTTGTTTGTATGTTTTACACGTGAACTTTTTATAAGAAGCACCCTATTTCCAGTGTTTCTTTTATCCACTTCACAAATACATTATTTTAAAACAATGAGAAAGATTTAAAGGTGCTTTAACCTGACAACATTGGCACTAAAAGGAAACTTTGTAAACCACAGGGATGCTTTGCTCAAAATGATCCTTGCAGATGGTACTTCTACACCATGGAGGGCAGAGGGCAGGCCCCTCCCACTCCATCATCCCAAACCCATCTTCTATCAAAGGGAAGAGGAAGCAACCAGACAATCACATTTCTAGAACCACTCACTGTGGGCCTGTGCCAGGATGATGGCAGTGCCTTAGGTGAGCGGGCTGCGCAGTCAAATGGCATGGGCACCATTTGTACATCTTATCTTCGCTTTCAATTTGCTTGGGTTCCTGAAGAAGTAGGGGCTGTTCTTGGGACTTTGACAACTTGATTTTATTCCCCTGCCTTTATCTGGCTTGTCCTAATCTTATGTGATTGTATGGCTATGACTTCAGAGAGTTCCAATCTTTTAGGGTACTGACCAGACCAAACCAAGAAAAACACACATAAAGAAAACCATAACACAAAGTCAGCAGAATTCACACCATCACCAACTCCCACTATATTCACGTTGATTAATTAGGCCATCTAATTTAATATATTTAAGCATAAATATAAAATCTATAGATGTCTGACTGACAAAGCTGTTTCAGTGAGAAATCTCAATGCTCTGTGTGGGAAAACGATGAATAGAAATGGTCTGTGAAAAGTGTGCTCCTGGCCAATGATCCACAGAGAGACTGATTATGTCACAGGATGGTACCGGGTACCGCCATTGCACACAGTGAAGTGAAATGTTCAAGTGACAGGCAGTTTCATATTTTTGGACACTTTGGTCATGAATTTGGAATAACCAAGCCTTCCCCCGTCCCCATTCCCTTGTATCTTTGATTTTGATGTGATGCTCAGAACCTATACCTGGGATTGGATTTACAATCATAGGATTATAAAATAAACTTATCGTGGGGAATCAGGCGAACCTTGTAGAACCAATCTCTTTGACACGAAAGCCAAAATAGTAAATTCCATTAAAACATGTATATTTTCTGTACATTGTAAGTGTGAAAGGCCTAGCATTTAAGGAGGAATTATGGTAAAGTTCACTTCTGTTGGAATTGGTCTTCTGCTTGCAGCTGAAGCAAAGCAATTCAGACTGGCAGGGGAGGGTCTCCACAGCATCCTATAGTCTAAACATAAGAACTGCTGTACTTTGGGTTAGGAGAAACCATTCACAGTCATATTAAGCATGGCTCTGGGCACCATGCCCTCTGCATTTGCTAACAACAGTCTGGCATATCTTAGGAGCAGGCAGGCATGTTTATGTGCACCAAGTCAAATTATTTATAAAAGGAAAATTCCCACATAATAGGGTATTTTGCCCCCCCCCCCCATTTCATGTTCAAAAATTAACAAAAGCAGAGATTAGTGAGCTGGCAAAGACTGCCAGGATGGTCCTTTTGCCTGGGATCTTAGTAATAATGGAGTCCAGATTCCCTTTCAGCTCTTACGATTCTGAATCCAGGGTACTCAGAAATTGAGGCCCCCATTGTGAGGCAGGGGAAAAATTTAGTTTTTTGTTTCATAAAGATTGTTCAGGAAACTCAAAAGAAGACTCCAGGTTGTACAATTTGACAAGAGCTACATAAAGAAAATATTAGTAATAATTTGGACGCATACACTTCACTTTTCATACTCAGACTTTTCCTGCTCCAATGTGGAAATTGGGATTTCTTTTTTTATGGCCATCTTACACTTATCTTGTGTTGTTCAAAACACTGATATTTCCCATTGACATCTGACCTATGCTTTCAAAGTGTTTTATCACCTGTGACCAGATGAATTGCCTAGATGGTTATAGTTTTTGCAAGGGTGTTTGAACACATAGGGATGACGTGGTTTCTGTTGTCTGCTTTGATGGTTGAAATGTGGTTTCTTAGGATGTCATTTTAAAATCTGTTTTGGATAGCATCTAGAATGTGCTTTCCTGAAATTAAAGACGTTCTTAGCAAATAGGAGAAAGGTATGACATTTGGCTTTTTAGGAAAGGGACTGCTTTGCGAGAACTGTAGGTAGAGCTGATGGTTTAACACAATGGGGGTACTGAGTCTACATATCTAGGTAGATTGGTTTATTTTGAACTTAAGGCTTCATATTTGCTATCCTCTTTTCTGAAGTTACAGAAAAACTCTTTAATTTGCACAGCTGAAATACTTTTAGACATGTACTGACAAAAGGAGTGTGAAGGAAACACAAAAAATATTGGCATAGAAGAGTGGAATGGAAAAACTGAAGATGTCGAGGGGTTTAAGGTAGTGTTTTAATATTTCTTTGGAGGTAGGTAACCTAATGAGCTTACTCAGCTAAGTCAACAGGCTGCTTCCCTGGACACACTGCCTCACAGTGGTCTTTCTATCCTGGGAAATCTCCCAAGAGCCTCTATTGATAGTGCCACTTATCAAACACATCTGCCACTTAATCGTCCTGTCTCCGCCAAAAGACTTCAACTAGGCCTTGTTTGCATTCTCAGCTGCCTCTACCACAGCCTCTCACATGGTGGATGTGCAGCTGGCCTCAGTAAATGGAAGCCTGGGAGCTCCCTACAGGGCAGGGGCCTCCTGAGCACCTGAGGAGAAGCTCGTTGGCCTAGGCCAATTATGACATTTTCTGATAAAAGCTAATGATAAAGGTTTTTCTGTTTTGGTAAAGTAAGGATTAAGAATCTGAACATGAGAAAAGCAAATACTAACCAGGAGTAAAAAACACAAAAACAAAGAACAGAAAAACTAACACCCAACCTGGTTCCCTGCACCTGACATGGCAGATCTCCAAGAAAAGCTTCCTGAATGAATAAAGCTGAGGGAAAATGTATTACAAAATTCTGCTACCAGGGTCATTACTATCACTTAGAACATTTTATTACTTTGTAGAACACTCAATTAGTTAACTGCTAGCCTCAATGGTAAAGTTTGGGAGGATAGTTTAGAAATTCAAGATTTGAATCTTTTTAAAGTAAGTCCTAAATATTCTTGTTTTGGGGCTCGTACAAGCTTGCTGGCAAGGAGGGAAGCTATATCTGTCTTCATGTTGCAAGCACAGACACCTGCAAGATATCTTTTCTTTAATAAAATAAAACATAGGAGCTTGCACAGCCATTTTCCTCCGATGCTGGCTGTCCTACGGCTTAGGGAGTGGGCTGAACCACTGCCATGTTGGCAGCCTTACAGAAAGACCGAGCAGGGTAATTCTCATTCAACAGTGGCTACCTCCTGAGATTAGAGGGAGCGTAAAGAAAATCAAATCAATATCCAATTCAACGTCCTCTAAGAAATGTTGTAGAGACTTGAGAGGCATGTAATATTTAATAACATGCAGCAGGAAGCTCCTCAAAACCCCCTTTGAGGATTAGCTTTTCCTGACTGACACCGCATTTCTTTGTTGGAAGGTTAGCCCTTGGGTCACTCTGCGTTGGTACTGTGTTCTTGCCCTTCATGTCCTTCAGCCTTCCTTGTCGGATGTCTCTTTCTCTGCCTTCCATGTCTAACCTTAGCCATGCTGCACTTTGACTGGCTTTAAGATGTTTCCAATTCCTTTCCCTCAAATGGTACTAGTATAAAGACAAGGAACCATGGCTATTTAATTGGTGTTTTCCTACTTTCCTGCTGAATTCCATGTTTCCCCAGAGAACAGCTCATCACAGTAAAGTCCCTCTGGGGTTAACTCTAGGAGCCAATTAGTTAATATTAGTCAAAGGAGAAACAGGGCTAATCTAAGTGTGCTCTCATTTAGGAGACTAGCCCAGGGTGAGTCCCATCACAACCAGAGATTTCTAGTAAGGTATGAACAATCAGTGACCTTAGTTTAAGAAATAGTAACTAGAACTAATGCAAATGTAAAGAGACTTTGAGTAGTCTCTTTTAAAAGCCTAAACACAAATGACCAAACTCATTAGTTGGCCGGACAATGAATATAAGTGTCATCCAGCACAGCACCATCTCTGAGCCAGGGGTATAAAATGCTCGAAGTGCAAGGGAGAGGTGTGTGGTTTGCTCCCACTAAGGCCCACACACTGGCATGTGACCTCTTTTTTGCTTCTTTTGGCTCCAATATCTTTTTAATCTTCTATAGGAAAGGATCTGGCCTGGTGGCACTGTTCTCAGGCTTTCTAGTGACATTGTTCAAGTCTTCATCCCACTTTAATTATTCCACACTCTCTGCAGGGGCTCTATCATCCTGCCTTAAAATCACTGGTTCTTTCCTCCTCTGGCTTTGTGGATGCCTGCTCAGCTCCTTATTAACAGGCACACTGAAACCTATGCTCGTTACTTCTCTGCAGTTTAAAGTGACTAGGAATTTAGTACAGCAGGACTTTCTACCACCCAAGAATCTCAGCTCTTATTAGGCAGCTAAGCGAGTCTTAATGTCTACACTTAACAATTCAGAATTTAATCTTTGAATCCTTATGAGGCAGTAGGATGGTTTTCAAGGGGTAATAAATATTTCCTTAAATTATGACTAAGATACATAGTTTATACATCTTCTGTATTATAACATTATTTTTTAAAGGAGAATTTTATGGGACTCTAAGACTGTACCATATCTCCTTCAAGTAGGTAATCCTGGTGCATGAAATCTTGACTTTCTTAATCAGAGTATTTTCTTTTGCAAAAATTAATATGTAGTTCTGGATTCTCCCAAATAATATAGTATTCAGACTTGATATGAAACTAATCAAAACAGAGAAAAATAAATAATAAAATATTTAATAAAAAAATTTCTGGTATATATAAGCAAATCAGAGTTAGTAATAAAAGAGGTAACACTTTATTTTAACGGCAAACTTTCATGCTAACTTACTAGTATAATGGAAATGTAATATAAACTCATTTCATATAAAATCTTTGTTCCCATTTAATTAACATATTAATACATAAAGAAAATGTCTTTTTCAATTGTCTGCCCCTTTGTTGCTCTGGATATTTTGCGTTAGTCTCTATTTTGTGTTGGAGCTCTGACCTCCTAAATACAAAACTCAGCCTTTCCATGACTGAGAACAGTGCTTATGGACAATCAATTCTGTTGATAAGAAACATCTAAAGTATCAATGGTTTGATCAAGGGAGTGTGTGTACAAAGAAGAGGGCTGAGGCAAACAAACTTTTCAGAAAGTATCAATTAATCTTACTTCAAAGGGTACAAGGCCACAAAACAGTGTACCCAGAGTATACTAAGTAAGGTTTTCAGGTACTTTTAAAATCTGATGACTCACAAGAATGAATTCTAAAGCAGAGTGACTGACACATCTCTGAATGACAGCAACATATGATCTAGACATGTATTTTTGCATTCTACTTTTTATCTTTACACCACTACGAGGTCCTCAGTGTGTGACATATATTGTAATTAAAACACTTTCTTCTTGACACAATTTCACACCAGTATTGTGAAGCCATAGTTATTTTGGTGGTATTAGCCAAACTTTATATAAAACTGTATGGCAAAACTGAAACATGAATATAACATAGACAAGAAAACCATACTGTGGTTTAAAGGAAATTAAGACTATTTAAATGACTAAACATTTTCTTTTCTTTTAAAAACAACACTCAAATGAAAAACAACTGTAAATTGTACACTGAAAAATAGCTAATACAATTAGGCTCATGTTCTATACTGATGTGGTAAGATGTTTCAAGAATATTGTATTTGTGATAAAATGGTGAATTATGGATGAAGAACTTTATTGCAAAATCAAATTTTGGAGATAAAAGAGAAATGTTTACATGAGACCATTACTAGGAACCTAGAGGCAGGATGGGCTACTGAAATAAAGCCTCTGAATTTGAAAGTTTAAACAAAACTTGTTAATCCTTTATTATTATTTTCCTGTAAAAGACAGAATATGTTGGCTTTGGGAAGCAACCTTAGATTACATGGAATACAAAATTAATTTTAGGTTTCACATGTTGGAAATAAACGTTAATTTGACATTAAAAGATGTCTTTCCTTGAAAAATGATGAACTACCTAAATATCTCTTGTAAAGACTCCTTGGTGATTCAAGATAGAAAAATGCAGGTGAGAGTCAGACTGCCTGGGTTTACCTGCCCCTGACTCCATATTGATAAATTTAAGGAATTATGGCAGGAACTGTATAGGATTGATATATGCAACTCTTGGAAAATCCATTAACAGCACAAAGATTTGTGACCTGGCTTAATTACACTCAGACCAGTGGCAATTTTGGTTACAACTGTTTTCTTACTAAACAAGCCATAGGATTTTGTATATTTCTGAAGCCTTCTTTCCCTACATTAACTTGCAAATTCAGAACAGTATTTATATGTGTGCTTTTTGGGTATGGATTAGCCTCCTAAAGTACATAATTCCAATAATTATCAGTGACAGAAGGGATGAATAAATTATGCTTCAAGCACAACAAAATTAACAGTAAAAAATGGTTTGCGTAAGTTTTCCTTAATGCATGTGCCTATATTAAATTTAACATTCTATACAACTGCTATGATCCTGAAAGACTCCCAGTGACTTATTAATCCTGAACTATACAACTGCCTGCTTTGGGACAAAGAATAAAACAGAATTTAAATGCTGCAGATGTCACGATGTTTTGAAAAGCTTCTTTAATTTAAGCACAGAGTTATGATGTGAATTGCAAATTCTAACAGCCTGGATGAGTGAAATATCAATGCCATGTTCATTCTTTACACGAGAATGAAAAGATTAAGCTTCAGGTCTTGTTCACAAAATTAAAGCCCAAACCATCATTTTCTCTCCTTGCTGAGAGCTTAGCATTGAGGCTGCTAAGTGATGGGAGGCTGTTTTCTTTAAACAAAGAATATTACGGAGAGATTCACTTGGAGATATTAATAAAGAGTGGAAATGTCGCCATCTTATTCTTATTTTTGCAGGCTGGCAAGTGTCTGAAGACCCTAGCACTTAATCTTAATTCATGAGTCCATGCTTTGATTTATCACAATATATGCCATCAAAAGAAGGTTCCATTTATTTACAATATTTGACAGAAGGGAAACAATGCTGATTAAAAAAAAGTTGCTCTGTATATTGCAATATATTTTTGAGAGCAAGTTTATCATGCTTTCATTTTAGTCTGGATGTAATGCTCATTAAATGTGTACAAAACTTGCAAGGAGATTGAAATGATAGACACAAGCCATTTTTCTCTTTATTTTCATCCTCTATATTCTTTAAAGTACTGGGTCTGAGTCCTGTGCAATGATATTTATAGGCAGCAAACAGTTGGAGAGGGCAGGAGGAATTTTCTATCCCATAAGCTCTCGCAATGATGTAGACCAAATAATCACTAAGGTGCTATTTATCTGGACACAGGCCTGAACACTTAATAAAAGCTCCCAAGCCACATTTACCCCTGAGCATGACCATCTCTTACACACATATTTATCCTGAGAGGCAACTATATACAGAACATGGGGTAAGTTCCCTGGATGGTTAAGATTCAGCTCAACAGTTTTAACTCTGTGTTACATATTATTCATATGAAGCGTCTCCAGAACTGTGCTTGCAGACCTGTCAGCTAATGATAGGGATTTCCAGGCAGCAGTATGAGGGTAAAGGAAAGGGAGAGGGGAAATAGGAGGGCTGTCCCTATGTCCTTCTCCTCAATAATGCTCATCTGATTTCTCAACCGTTTATTCCTTTCACACCTGCCTTGCTTCTTGGTAGTGTGTGTATGTGTGTGTGCACACGTGCACGTGTACACACATGAATGTGTTTATGAACTAGGATCATGACATTATGACAGCTCTGAAAACTGGCAGAAATGAAGGGAATTAAATTCTGGGGTATCTCCGCTGAAGGGAAGATACT
This sequence comes from Equus przewalskii, assembly GCF_037783145.1. Lineage (NCBI taxonomy): Eukaryota > Metazoa > Chordata > Mammalia > Perissodactyla > Equidae > Equus > Equus przewalskii. The sequence continues at coordinate 61,149,158 of NC_091843.1, forward strand.
TAACCAAAAGTATCCTGTTATTTCTATGGACTTGTGCTTTGCAGTTTCTTCAAAAAAAACCGTGTTGCCATTAAGAAGGCTCTATCTACGAACTCCTGAAAACATTTCTTAAAACCTTTCTTGTGAATTCAGATCATAAAATAAAAAGGGTGTGTGTGTGTGTGTGTGTGTGTGTGTGAAAAGGGATAACTCTGATGAGAAAGCAGATTTTATACTTTCTGTTTTTTCTCCTCTCTGATCACTACTTTAGCTGCTCCGTCCTCCAGACCACTCTCCTGTTTATACTGACTTCTTGTGGTCACAGCTCTCTAAAACATCCTTTAAAAGCTGTTGCCTCAACTCTAAGGGTATGCTCTCTGAGGACATTTCATGCATCATTTTCTGATGCCCCGACCAAGGAGGAGGGAAATGACAGCCTTACTAACAATAAAGGATGTGATGATTTCACACTGTGCTTATTATTTCTAGAAAGAAAGAAAAGAAAAATCCTAGGAGGCCCAAATAATTCCCAATATAAAATGATGTTTACAAAAGTGACCTTGCCTTGGCAGAGCAGAAAGCCAACTTTGGTTGGAATGTGTCCTGCAAACACGGCATTACCAATGCAGCATATAGCACCGACTGAATAGGGTCTGTGGCATAGGACAGCAGCCCATGAACTGTGCCTGAAGTAGAAACCTCGGAGAAACATTAGTGGTCCTGGTGTGAAAAGGAGAGATGTGTCACCTCTCATTTAGAGCTGTGCTTTTCTATGTACAATGGCCTGAAATGGCAGGCTTGCTGTGGTGAGCTAAACAAGCCCTTGGCAGGACTGTCTGTTTCTTGAATGCACTTGCCTTTGACTTTTTTTTTTAAAGTGGCACATACTTTAAAAAACAGTTAATAAAAAAAATAACCTTAGAAGACTGTTGCAGGTAACGTGGTATAAACTCATTGTTAACGAGAAGAACACTATCACTCTGCTAGAGGACCGAGTCCTGAAGGCTGTTTGCGCTTCTGTCACTATGTGATTTTCTTCTTGATGACAGTGAGCTCTTTCTGCAGTTCACCGAACTTGGGGCGGTTTTCAGGTTTATAATCCCAACATTTCATCATAATTTTAAAAACGTCCTCTGGACAATGCTGAGGGGCTGACATTCGGTATCCTGAAGACCCAAGAAGAGAACAGAGAATTTAGAATGGAGACAAGATACAAATGTTCACACAAAGCATTACACGGTTTGTAAATTTTGGTATCTTATGTTCTACATGGAACAGGAACAAAACATCTATTTCGGGGTGAACTGATTTTTTTTTTTCCTACAAGTGACACAGAATTCAATATTACAGAGCCATAGAATTACCTTCTAGTTCAAATAACCCATTTTTTTGTTTGTTACAAAATCTGATGTAAGATACACCACATACAAATGTATAACATCACATAAAAATGCATATTTTAGTTGCTCTAAGTATTTGCTTTTAGAATTTGCTTTTAGATGCTGTGGGAAGAGTTTTAAAAATCATCTCTACAACCCAGGTTTTTGAAGATGAAGAAAGGATGAGGATTTTATAAACAGTAATTTAATGTTAAATAAAAATGAATATGAGTTATATTCCTCTACAGTCTGAGAAGATCCTTATCTCTTTATTTTTAAGATTGGCACCTGAGCTAACATCTGTTGCCAATCTTTCTTTTTTTCTTCTTCTTCTCCCCAAAGGCCCCCAGTACATAGTTGTATATTCTAGTTGTAGGTCCTTCTCGTTGTGCTATGTGGGATGCTGCCTCAGCATGGCCTGATGAGCGGTGCCACGTCCACGTCCAGGATCCAAACTGGTGAAACCTTGGGCTGCCCAAGTGGAGGGTGTGAACTTAACCACTTGGCCATGGGTCGGCCCCAAGATTCTTATCCTTAATTCAAAGTTGTCTGGTGGTGTTCCAGCAGTGTGCTGGGTAGTGTGTAAGTGCCTGTGTGTTTGCCTCAGGAAGTAAAATGTCTGTGAGGGATAGAGGAAGGTAGAAACGAGCTAGAAAGTCATCCTCCTACATCTGCGCCCCTCCTGAGGGGCCTGACGCTGCGGCACTGCCACTTTTTCAAAAGCATTCTTTCAGCTGAAAGCCGTGGGCTACACAACTGCATGCTCGGGTGGCACCATCACCCACTTATTCCAATCTCTGGTCTGGGAACACCATCGGGTATCTTCAGAAGTGTTATAAAATTCTCCAAAACTCTTGCTGAAGTCTAACCACATTTCAATTTGTAGTAATATTAATGGTGTTTATTTGGTATAAAATAAAAAATAGGAGGTTGAGGAATACTACCCTGTTACCCTTGAAGACAGTGAATGGCACAACCTTGACGATGTCATGCGAGGCAGAGGGAGTGGAAGAAAAGCCGATAGCACTCTATTTTTAAAGTGTTAGAATCTTTTAGTTTTCCTTTGTTTGTTGGTTTTTCTTGTATAAGAGCCACACCATCCATGCAGTTCAAAAGCAGATTTATCAACACCTCTGCTCTCTATTTACAAACCCAACCAGTATGTACCTTCCTCTCCCCAGGAAAGCTGCAGACACAGCGTCAGCCCTACCCCTGGAGGCAGGAGGAGAACACTACTACCCCATGTCTTTGGCTCACCTCTTTCCACTTGCTCCCGTGCTTGCTGATTTGTCATTCCAGGGTACGGGCAGACCCCTAAGCTGAAGGTCTCCCAGAGGAGGATGCCAAAGCTCCACACGTCACTCTCAGAACTGTATCTTCCTGGAGGGTGAACAACACCGTAACCAGAGGATAAGCAGGTGAGCATTTCCGGTTATGTATGTCTATGTCAGTCACATATTAACATAGTTAAACTTACCAAACGAACTCAATAACTAGTGATCTTATTCTCTTCACTAGTTTTACTTTCCAGGACTAGTAATACTACCTATTTAATGAACAGTCTTCAGGCTGCTAGTTTAACCAAACCAGCTCCCAAATCACTTTCCCCTACCACAAACAATTTTCAGGCAGCACACAAGCTTACTTTCCCTGTGCTATCTAAATGAGATGAATGGTTTGCATAAAAAAGATATAAATTTGTACACATCAATGCCTAGGAGATTAAATAAGTTGGATTTCTGCAAATTTGTCTTCTGCCTGCATCATTTTCCTTCCACTAAAATTACAAACAAACCTAAAGCAATAAGGAAAGTTTCTTAACTTCAATTTTTTTACTCATCACTGTTTACAGATATTCTCACATGCTTAAAGGTCTCATTTTCTCCACTGATAGTTTCATTTACGGAAAGTACATTTTTCTGTGTGTTTTGAATAGAGTAGAAATTAACATAGCTGGATGATAAAAACAACTTCTTTAAATTACATGGTGCCTTGTTTTGTCAAAATATCTTGGTGCACCTGTTTTACTGAGCTACATAAGCTACGCCCTTAGGGTTTTTTTCAGTCGCCTTCTAGAGAAGCACAGAGATAAAAGCCAACATAAGGTACCTTATGGAAATGGATGTGAAACCAAGGAGGAGAAGCAGAAACATTCTTTCCAATTTTCAAGAGGCTAAGAATTTCTAAAACTTTCTCAACATATTTATATTTTTCTTTTAATTTTATAGATAGGGCATATACTGTCATAACTAAACTCTATTTGCAGTGATGCCAAAGATTTCTTAAATGATTTCATTTCTATTCCCCTTGTAGCTTCCTGCCTTAACTCTGCCATTCCAGGATTTATAAATATCCCTCTTCTAAAAATATCTTTTTACTCAAAAAATGGCCTTTTCTCTTTCTTGAAAAAAGTAAAATGAGAATGAGAGTGGCTGCACTATGGTAACTGCTCTGACGCCAGAGTTTGGAGTGCAGTTGCTGATTATCATCTCCAGCTGTGTGAATTAGCTCGCTTCTTCGTAGACAGTAATTATGGACATTCACTCTGCTGTGTGGTAGGAAGATTGGTTTTCTTGTCTGCATATCAACTCTTTCTATGTTTGGCACCCAATGATTTAATACTTTTCATGGAAGTCATTCAATGGCTGCAAGTTTTACTAATTAATTTTTTAAGAAAGTACAAGGTACACAGAGTCTAATACCTTCTTTGTAAGATTAAACCTGGGCAGAGCTCAAGAGAGGCATGTTGTATATAAACCAAGATCATGCTGCAGAAGTGAAAGCTTATAACCTAACTCTATGACCTTGACCTTGGAACCTAGTTTTGCTGGATAATTTTTATTCTTTCTTTGCTTAATTATTTATCTGTTTTATTGAGGTATAATTCACATATAACATTATATTAGTTTCAGATGTACAATATGATGGTTTGATATTTGTATATATTGCAAAATGATCACCACAATGTCTAGTTAATATCTGTCATCACACATACTTATACATTTATTTTTCTTGTGATGAGAACTTTTAAGATTTACTCTCTTACAGCAACTTTCAAATATGCAATACTGTATTATTAACTATAATCACCATGCTGTGCATTACATCCCCAGGACTTATTTACTTCATAACTGGAAGTTTGTACTTTTGACCCCCTTTACCCACTTCATCAACCCCTACCTCTGGCAAGCATCAATCTGTTCTCTCTATCTATGAGCCTTCTTTTATTTTTTTTTTTAAGGTTTCACATATAAGAGAGATTATATGGTATTTGTCTTTGTCTGTGTGACTTATTTCACTTAGCATAATGCCCTCAAGGTCCATCCATGTTGTCACAAATGGCAAGATTTCATTCTTTTTTTATGGCTGAATAATATTCCATTGTTTGTGTGCACACACACAGACATATATGAATATATACATACATACATATATATATACACATACACACACACACACACACACACACACACACACACACACACATGATTTCTTTATCCATTCATCCATTGATGGACACTTAGGTTGCTTCCATATCTTGGCTATTGTAAATAATACTGCAATGAACATGGGGGTGCATATATCTCTTTAAGAGTGATTTCATTTCATTCAGATATACACCCAGAAATGGAACTGCTGGGTCTTATGGTAGTTCTATTTTTAACTTTTTGAGGAACGTCCATACTGTTTTCCATTGTGGGTGCAACGATTGACATTCCCACCAAAAGTGCACCAGGGTTTCCTTTCTCCACATCTTCGCTAACATTTATTTCTTATCTTTTTGATAATAGCTATTTTAACAGGTGTGAGGTGATATCTCATTGTGATTTCGATTGGCATTTTGCTGTTGATTAATGATGTCAAGCATCTTTTCATGTAACTGTTGGCCATCTGTATGTCTTCTTTGGAAAAATGTCTACTGAGATCCTCTGCCCATTTTTTAATTGAATTGTTTGTTTTTTTGCTATTGAGTTATACGAGTTCTTCATATATTTTGGATAGTAACCTCTTATCAGAAATACGATTTGCAAATATTTTCTCCCATTCAGTAAGTTGCCTTTTCATTTTGTTGATGGTTGCCTTTGCTGTATAGAAACTTTTAAATTTGATGTACAGTCATGTGTTGCTTAATGACAGTGATACATTCTGAGAAATGCATCATTAGGTGATTTCGTCATTGTGTGAACATCATAGAGTGTACTTAGAAAAACCTAGTTAGTATAGCCTACTACACACCTAAGTTATATGGTACTAATCTTATGGTACTACCATTGTATATGCAGTCCATCGTTGACAGAAATGTCATTATGTAGCACAAGACTGTAGTCTTACTTTATTTTTGCTTTTGTTGCCTTTGCTTTTGGTACCAGGTCCAAAAAATCATCGCCAAGACTGATGTCAAGGAGATTACTGCCTCTATTTTCTTTTAAGTGTTTTATGGTTTCAGGTCTTACAGTCAATTCTTTAATCCATTTTGAGTTACTTTTTGTGTATGGCATAAGATAATGGTCCAGTTTCATTCTTTTGCATGTGGCTATCCAGTTTTCCTGACACCATTTATTGCAGAGAATTTGTATTCTCCTTCTTTTGGATGGAAAGTTGTGTGTGTTAGACCATCTGGTCTAAGGTATCATTAAGGCCAATGTTTCCTTATTGATTTTCTATCTGGATGATCTATCCATTGATGAAAGTGGCATATTAAAGTCCCCTACTATTACTGTATTTCTGTCTATTTCCCCCTTTAGATCTGTTAATATTTGCTTTATAATATTTAGGTGCTCCTATGTTGGGTGCATAAATATTTACAAATGTTATATCTTCTTGTTGGACTGATTCTTTATCATTATGTGATGACCTTCTTTGTTCTGACTATACTTTGTTTTAAAGTCTATTTTGTCTGATATAAGTATAGCTACCCTAGCCTTCTTTTGTTTTCCATTTGCATGAAATATCTTTTTCCACATCTTCACTTTCAGTCTGTGTGTGGTCTTAAATTTGAAGTGAGTCTTGTGGGCAGCATATAGTTTTTTGTTTTTGTTTCTTTTATCTATTCAGCCACTCTATGTCTTTTGATTGAAGAACTTAATCCATTTACATTTAAAGTAACTATTGATAGATATGTAGTTACCGCCATTCTGTTAATTGTCTTCTGACTCTTTTGTAGTTCTTCTCTATTCCTTTATTCTTCTCTTGCTCTCTTCCTCTGTGATTTGATGACTTTCTTTAATGATATGCTTGGATTCCTTTCTCATTATCTTTTGTGTATCTACTATAGGTTTTTGCTTTGTGATTACCACGAGGCTTATGTATAACAACTTATATTTATAAAAGTTGATTTTAAGTTGATAACAAGTTTGACCACATTCTAAAGCTCTACATTTTTATTCTCCCCCCCATGCTTTGTTTTTGATGTGACATTTTACATCTTCTTATCTGGTGCATCCCTTAACTGTTGTAATTATTTTTATGATGTTTGTCTTTTTTTTTTTTGAGGAAGATTAGCCCTGAGCTAACATCTACTGCCAATCCTCCTCTTTTTGCTGAGGAAGACTGGCCCTGAGCTAACATCTGTGCCCATCTTGCTCTACTTTACACATGGGACTCCTACCACAGCATGGCTTGCCAAGTGGTGCTATGTCCGCACTCAGGATCTGAACTGGTGAACCCCGGGCCGCCAAAGCAGAACGTGCAAACTTAACCACTGCGCCACTGGGTCAGACCCTATTACATTTGTCTTTTAACCCTCATACTAGCTTTATAAGTGATCAAGCCACTACCTTTACTATACATTTACCTTTACCAGTGAGATTTCAACTTTCATCTGTTTTCTTGTTCCTAATTAGCACCCTTTCTTTTCAGCTAAAGAAGTCCCTTTAACCTTTCTTGTAAGGCCAGTTTAGTGGTGATGAACTCCTTTAGCTTTTGCTTGTCTGGAAAACTCTTTATCTCTCTTCCAATTCTGAATCATAACTTTGCTGGTTAGAGTATTCTTGGTTGGAAGTGTTTTTTTTCAGCATTTTGAATATAGCATGTTAATCTCTTCTGGACTGCAAGTTTTTTTTCCCCCAAGGAAGATTTGCCCTGAGCTAACATCTGTGCCAATTCTCCCCTATTTTGTAACTGGGTCACTGCTACAGCATGGTTGACGAGTGGTGTAGGTCTGTGCCTGAGATCCAAACGTGCAAACCTGGGCCACCAAAGTGGAGTGTGCCACACTTAACCACAACACCACAAGGCCAGTCCCAGGACTTCAAGTTTTTGTTGAAAAATCTGCTAATAGTCTTATGGGGGTTCCCTTGTATGTAACAAGTTGTTTTTCCCTTTCTGCTTTTAATATTGTCTGCTTGTCTTCAACTTCTGACATTTATTTATCATGTGTCTTGCTGTGGGTCCCTTTGGGTTCTACTTATTTGGAACTCTCTGAGCTTCCTGGATCTGGATGTCAGTTTCCTTCCAAGGTTAGGGAAGTTTTCTGGCCCTTTATCTTCTATCTGTCTTCTGGGACACCTATATCGTGAATGTTAGTCCACTTGATGTTTTAACATAAGTCCCTTAAGTTATCTTTACTTTTTTGAATTCTTTTTTCTTTTTGCAGCTCTGATTGGGTAAGTACCACTGCCCTGTCTTTGACTTCACTGATCCTTACTTCTGCTTCATCTAGTTTGTTGTTGAACCCCTCTAGTGTAGTTTTCACCTCAGTTATTGTATTCTCTAGATCTGTGACTTCTATTTGGTACTTTCTTATATTTTCTATCTCTTTGTTGAAGTTTTCACTGTGTTCATCCATTCTTCTGTTGAGTTCAGTGAGTATCATGACTATTACTTTGAACTCTTTATCAGATAATAACTTATCTCTGTTTCATTTACGTTTTTTTCTGAGGTTTTATCTCGTTCTTTCATGTGTAACATATTCTCCTGCTTCTCCATTTTGCTTGACTCTCTGTGTTGGTTTCTATGCATTACATTAAAGAGCCTCGTCTCCCAGTCTTGAGGGAGTGGCCTTATGTAGGAGATGAACCTCATCATCCCACCCTGCCCTAACCCTTGGCTGTCTTTTAAACCTTTGCGATTGTCCATGCAGGACACTGAATAAACAGCAAACTGAAAGAGACCTATTTCTTTGTCCTAGAACTTTGGCCTGAAGGTCAGGCTTCAGGTTCAGCCAAATCTAGGGGCCTATGGAGTTCCTCTTAGTAAACATAGGCCAGTGGATGCCGTCTTTGTTCTTTCCTTCTTCCTTGCTACAGCTGACCAGTATCTCCCAGAAAGGAGCTTATACACTCATCTGGAATGCCAGTTTTTGGAACTGCTGCCCGGGGAACACCTCTAGACCACCTGGCTCTGGTGACCAGCAGGGCTTGCACTTGCAGTCTCACAGGACTGTACATATTTGCAACTTTAAAAGTTGCTGCCTAAGGATCTGGCTTCCAATCAACCTGTAAACTAGATGCTGACTGAGATTCTCCCCTTTGGGACACTGACAGGTCTTGGTACACGCTCAGCTACAAGGAGCTATTGAAAATAAATTATGATGAAAATTATGATGAAAATAAGTGTAATTCTATGTCCCTAAGTCAAGTTTCAGAGAGGTTTCCTAGACTGAAGGTTTTTCCCACCTACCCTGACCCCTCACTTCATGGAGACTTGGGCAGTATTTTACCTACTCGGAGGCAAGAGTGATGAAAAGACCCTTGGAAATGAGGCAGCATCTTATCACCAATCATAAAACAATATTTGCATAAAACATGAAAAAAGCATAACAAGAAATAGCACTCTCATAAAATACTTATATTTTCTCTTGTTAAAAAAAATGCTAGGATTTAGAGCCAATCTTCAGTAATTTTAGTCTGTGAGAACTAAAACAACTTCTCAGGGTTGCTATGAGACTTGCAGACTCTCAGGAACTCCATCACTGGATTGGGTAATAAATACTCAAAACTTCTTTTTCATCTGCTGTTAAAATCTCTCCCTCTTTGTCATCTAAATTGTTCTGCATTTTATAAAGACTGCTAAAAAATGTCCATTACTGCTAATCAAAGGTCTTCATACCTGTATTTATTACTTAAAATGCTATAGGTCTGGCTCTTAGCAATATCTGGAATTAGAATTTTGATTTGTAAATACTTTAGCCAGCTTGAAAGCCAACTAAAACACTCTTTGATTGAAAGGCAGAATTTTACTTGGCATAATTGCTTAACAGTAAGAGGACTTTTAAAGGCAATATAATGAAGAGAACCTGGCAAACAGGTGCAAGGACAAATTCTAGATAGCTGGATTTTACCAGTAAGCCTTTGGTCCCCCAAGTCCAGTTCTAGCTCTGCTATAGAGATATCATAAGAATCACTAAGAAGGTGCTTAAAAATATTCTTTCATCTAAAGAAAACCTCTGTGTAAATACAAGGGTTACAATCCTCTCTTTCATCCTGTGATTGTTCTCCTTAGGAGTATAGCCTTAGAGTAACAACCGCCCCAGAGAAGAATCACTATGGAAAACAGCAGGGCTGCTGCTTCCTCTAGATTCTGAGGAATAGCGGAATCAGTTTGGGATTACTAGAAAAGTCACAAAAGCTTCTCTTGTTAACAAATGGAAATACAAACTAAGGGTGAGGATTAGTGTCTGTGGAGTGTTAAGTTAAAAATGTCCTTGTTGGGAACTAGAAGAGCTTAGTCAATTTCTCATAATGACAACTACCTACACTTATACATTCCATTGTATTGTTGGTATACAAAATACACAACAGATTCTGGTGTCTGGATCTGCCCCAACTAACTTCCAAACCAATTACATTCCAAAGTTTTATCTGGAAAACATTTGGTGGTTCCTCAAAAAGTTAAACATAGAATTACCATATGACTCCTAATGTACACACAGAATTATGTTAAACAGGGACTCAAACAAATCCTTGTACACAAATGTTCACAGCAGCACTATTCACAATAGCCAAGAGGTGAAACCTGCTCAAATATACATCAATGGATGAATGGATTAACAAGTTGTGATAAATACATGCAATGGAATATTATTCAGCCATAGGAAGGAATGAAGTACTGATACATACTACAACATGGATGCTAAGTGAAAGAAGCTATACACAAAAGGAAACACATTGTATGATTCCATTTATATGAAATATGCAGAACAGGTAAATCCATAAAAATAAAACGCAGATATGTGGTTGCCAGTGGCTGAGGGCAGGGAGGAATGGGGAGTAACTTCTTAATGGGTATAGGGTTTTATTTTGGAGTGATGAAAACGTTTTGGAACTAGATAAAGTAGGAGTTGCACAACATTGTGAATTGTACTAAACGCCACTGAATTGTTCACTTTAAAGTGGTTAATTTTACGTTACATGAATTTCACCTTAATTAAAACAAAAGCTTTATCTGTCTTTAGCCATTAAGTTAAGGCATTTATAAATGCTTTATTAATTCTTCATGATGAAGTAATTTTTCATTTTAAATAAACAAAGAATCATTTTATGATATTTTTATTCAAAACATACTACACCTATTCATTAGCCCATAGTTCATATGCTTCTTTCCTTAATGAAAATGTAATTTCTAATTTTGCTTAAAGCACAATCTTTTTTTAAAAAATTCTTGAGCTGTTACCCATCTTGTTATGGCCCATTTCATCCCAACCACAGATACTGCAAGCTGTATTTATTTCCAATTACAATGACACATAAGAATTCAAGTGAAAAATATCCCCACTGTTTCAAAATGTAACTTCCATCTCTCTCTTCCCGCAAGATTTATACAAGTTCCAGAGATGCTAAGGAACCACGTTGATTTTCAGAGTGAGAAACTACAGAATAGACTGACTTATTTTAGGAACCTAACATTAGATGAGATTATTGGACCAATTATAAGACAGTCAAAAGAAATAGTCCAGAGCCACAGCAACACTTATATTCTGTGTATAATTTGACCATAAAAATAATCATATTTCTGGATAAAAACAAAAACTCCCTTAGATGCAATGTCATATTTAACAGGCTTCTAAGTGTATCCATCTTTTAAATCTAGTGATCTTACATATAGAAATCTGATCAATAAAGTCAATGAATTAAGTTTGTGCTCATGTTTAAGCGCAAAGTACAAACATTTACACATTTGTGTTGATCCTCAAATCATTCTAATTTTGGCTCTGCTTTACCCCTATAACTTTGCTTGTGAATGTTTTGTGTTAATGGAGTCGATTTTTACCACCAAAAAGAAATAGAGTCTATTCTTACCATAATTAAGAGCTTCTGGTGCTGTCCATTTAATGGGAATCTGCTTTAAGCCTGAGGATGAATATACTCCACCATCTTCTTGACGAGACATTCCAAAATCACTGATTTTCAGAACATTATTTTCACCTACCAGGCAGTTTCTTGCAGCAAGATCCCTAGGTTACAACAAGACATAGAAAACGCCTATTAAAGCAAATTGAAAGCTACTTTTACATTTATGACCTCCACAGTTTGCATTTTCACATTTGCAATGTGTTTATAATGAGGTTAAGAATGGTTGTGATTTACCAGTCTTTCCTCATCTTTTCTGTCAAAGGTAAAAATCATCCATGAGAACATTTGCATATGGAACAGGCCACATGCTAATTTTCTATGCACCACATATATTTCCATTTAAATAGATAAACACTGATTCTAGGGTTAAGAGAAAATCACAGAGGAGAGGCTAAGCAAACTTGGCATGATTTCTCCTTGACTGGCTTTCCTAGAGCAGCACTGCCCAACAGAACTTTGTGATGATGGAATGTTCTCTATCTGTGCTGTACAACAGATAGCCATTAGCCACATGTGACTATGTTGAACATGGCTATATGGCTTGTGTGATTGAAAAACTGCACTTTTTATTTTATTTACTTTTAGTTAATTAAATCTAAATAGCTACAAGACACTAGTAGCCACGGAGTAGCCTTTGGCAGTGGAGCCTTAGTGTTTCCCACAGGCCAGAGAACGGTTGAGGGGCCAGAGAGGCTGGCAACTCTTTTTCTGTTGCATCTTGGACAGACAAAACTCTACATGATGATTTGGTCCTGCCTCTCTTTCCCACCTCATTTGTTCCACTCTTTCCGTAATTTTCTATATTCCAGCTATGTTGGGCTCCGTTTTATCCATAAACACAGGACAAGTCCCCTGAACTCGGCAGGTTTATGTCCACTGAAGGGCCCTTGCACTTAGCTGTTCCCTTTGTCTGGAGTGCTCTCCTTCGAGACCTTTGCATAGCTGGCTCCTCTTCATTCATTCTTAGTTCAATTGTCCTCTCCTCAGAGAAGTCTGTCCTGACCACCCGTATCTGATAAGGAAGACAGCAGCAAATAGACCAAGTCTCTACTCTAATTTGAATGGGGAAGACATTCAATAATCAAATTCATATCTGTACATATAAGTGTTTATATATATATATATATATATATATATATATATATATGTACATACAAGGAGAAAGTGTACATATACACACCCGCACATACTCATGCAGAAAATCAGATAATACATCAAAGAGTGCTGAGTGTTACAAAGAAAAAAGTTGTATAAAGCAAAAAAGATTTACAGTGGAAATCCTATTTTAGATAGGCTGTTGGGGAAGATATCTTTGAGAATGTGATATTTGATCAACGACCTGAAGGAAGTTAAGGAGCAAGCCATGGGGATATCTAGGAGGACAGCATTCAAAGTAGAAGGAACAGTAGATACAAAGGCCCTGAAATTGATACATGCTTGGTATAATTCAAGGAACAGCAAGGAAGCTAGTATAGCTGGAGTGGAATGAGTGAGGTAGAGAATAGTAGATTTAATCAAAGAGTTAGCCAGGACCAAATGATGTATGGCCTTTTAATAGTAAGTTACTTGGATTTTATTCAGAGTGTGCTGGGAGGTTACTGGAGAGTTCTGCACACAGGAATGACATGATCTGACTTATGTTTTGAAGGATTATATGCTACTATGCAGAGAATGGACTGGCAGAACCAGAGAGACCACTGAGGAGACTATTTCGGAAGTCTAAGGGGGGCGATGATAAACCGCACTAAGATGAAAGTGACGGAGGTGGTTAGAAGCTGTCAGATTCAGGCTATATTTTAAAAGTATAATCAATAGGATTTGCTGGTAGATTGGATGTGGAGTAGGAGAGAAAAGGAGTCACAGATGACCCCAAGATATTTTGGCCGAAGCAACTGGAAGAATGGAGCTGACATTTATTGAAATGGGGGATACTAGGGGGAGGATTAGATTCACAGTGTGGCAGAGACAGCTAGTTGCTTCCCAATATCGATTTCTCCCCTTTTTTAGAAAAGAATCTCGATTTTAGCTGAATATAGTGCCATCCAGCTAAAAACTGCTATACTTCTCAACCTCCCCTGCACTAGATATTATCTAAGTCCTGGCCAATGAGATATAAGCAAAAGAGTTGTCTAGAATTTCTAGGAAGTTTTCTTTAAAAGAAAGGGGAAATAGTAAATTTGCTATAAGGGGATACAGAGAAATAGAGTTGTATCTAGAGGAGGGTTTCAGGTCAAAGAAATTTTTCCCCTTAATATGGGGGCTATTACATGCATATGTGCAGATAGTAATATTATACAGAGGGCAAAACTAATGCAGGAAGGAAAGGTGACAAGTGAAGGTGTGAAGCCCTCAAGAACGTAAGAGGTGATGGGATCCATCTGTGCTCTTCAGAGCGATATTCCCAGTGCCCAGCATAATACTTGGCACATAGTAGGTGCTCAATAAATATCACTGAATGAATATATATATACTATCTTACCCTAGGAGTGATCTCTGCTGAAGGTAGATTGTCTATTCTATGCATTTTCCTTTTTAATTCTTTTTTCCTGAGGAACAGTCAACAACTAGTTTCTTTCAACTGAGATGGTTTTATATATTTATCTTTGTAATGCATCTCTAAATATCAAACATGACTCAAGACTTCCAAAAAATTAAAGTCTAATTTACATGACTGGTCTTGTAACATAGGCTAGAAGTACCTTGAGCAACTGACTTATATCAACAATTGACTGGTGATGACAGCATGTCCTAAGGGTGTTAAATTAACCTTGGAATTGCTGAACATAATTAATGATCAGAGAAATAATATTTTTATATTCCAGTAGGGAACTTGGGTGGTAGTACCTAAAGACATCAGAAAGGAATGTGAAATTTTCTGCCCTACTAATTTGCTAAGATTGGCTTTACTCATTAGATCAAGTTTCACAATGGAGAACCTCAGGAGAAGCCCAAGGTTAAAATTAAATCTCTGACTCACTTTCCAGTCTTTAGATGTAGCATGAACACCCACTGGAAGAGTGAGAGACCCTGGTTTGTTGCTGGACAAAGTGGGAGACAGTGAAATACTGGTTCATTTATCTACTTATATTTATCTGTAGGAAGGAATTATATACTGGCTCAGGACTCCAAGTCCTACATATGGCAAAGCTGGCCAGAATAAATCCTAGCTTTGCCACTTATCATTTGTGTGGCCTTGCATATTAAGTTTCATTTTACTCATCTAAAAAATACGACCTAGCAGGGGTTAAATGAGCTAATGTTTGTAAAGTGCTGGCATACAATAATTGGCTCAAAATAAGTCTTAAGTAAGCTATCATCATCAGGATTATTTCTACTGTTTATGTATTACTGCTACTACTGCTACTACAAGAGGCCCTGGAACAGCACAGATAAATCACTTTTCAAAATAATTTTCTAAGAATATGTCATGATCACAAAGGAAAAGGGCCTGGCACCTGTAAACTCACGGATACAAAGAGGTAGCTTTGTAAAACATACTTCAAAAGTGGAGCTGAAATTATTATTTACCTGTTGAAAATTTTCACAATTAAAGTTACACAGAATTAGCTGAATGTTCATGGTGTCCACATTACTCTTTTGAATTACCAGTAGAATAAAAATCTTAAGGTCTTCATCTCTGCTGAGATTGGGTTCATTTGTCTTTGGAGATAATGAATTTCTCTACATGGTAGGCATATGAATTTTTCAGTCGATTATTGCCTTTCTATTTCTTTCTTGTGCCCAAAGGAAGATCCAGAAGGGTATTTGCGCTTGTTGACTGACTAACAATTAGACTGTATGCTATTTTCTGGAGTTAGATTTCAGGACTCCCCTCCCTTCACCCTCTATCCTCCTCTCCCAGGATGAGGGGAAAAAACACTGGTGCATACTTTCCTGAAAGAGTTATTAAACATTAAATCTATTGTTAGTAAATAAATAAAAGTGATCTGTTGCAGGAATTTTTGAGAGGTTCTGGATATATTTGACTCAAATAGGGAGATTCATCAATTTAATTAATGTTACATATATTTAAAAAAAATTTCTTTGAAGAGGAGAAGCAATATAGTTATTTCTTAAGTTCTGGATCCAGACTGTCTGTCTTCAAAATCTTCCTTCTGAGGTTCCCAATGGTACGGCAATGTAAGTCTATAATCCATGCCTCCTTGATTATAACTAAAATCTCTAGATGAAATACAAAAATAACTCCCTGAAGATTCCTCAAAGTAAAGAAACACAGGTGGATTCCAGAGGACAGCAGTAACTTACAAAGCCGATTGCATGGGAATGAAATTCCTGTTTTGTAGTTTTCCCCTCATTTCTCTTGCAGTTTCCCCCTGAATGTGGGCTCCAGTTATAGAGTAATCTAAGGGAGGACGCATCAGTGTCTAAAACTCCAATAGAGGCCAGGGAGTGTGGAGAAAGAGCCAGAGAAGAGGATCATCTGGTTCCATGTTTGAACCTGTACAAGTCTCAGCCTAAGCCCTGAGACACACATATGAGGGGCAGATCTAAACACACTTAGAGAACTGAACTCGTATTTAAACCATGTCTCAGAGTAACCTCTGAATGTCACACACAGGACGCTCCCAAACACAGGCTTTGAGAAGTGAACTGTGATTTGAATCAGTGCAAGATAGAATTTGTGGTCTGAACCTAACTGGATCGAATGCCTGCTAAAACAAAACATCAACAATCTCCAGAGGAATATAACAGGAACTTAGAGCCTGCACAATATAACATTCACAATATCAAAGGCACAATTCAAAACTGCTAAACATACAAAGAACAAGAAAAACATGATCAATTCTAAAGGGAAAAGCAATCAACAAATGTCAACACCATGATAACCAGGTAGAGAATAGCAATTATAAATACACTTCATGAAATAAAGGAAAACACAATTGAAATGAATGAAAAAGCAGATGTTCTCAGTAGAGGGAAGAAAAAATCTTGAAAAAATTACAGAAATGTTAAAACTTAAAAATAAAATAAA
Source organism: Equus przewalskii (assembly GCF_037783145.1). Classification (NCBI taxonomy): domain Eukaryota; kingdom Metazoa; phylum Chordata; class Mammalia; order Perissodactyla; family Equidae; genus Equus; species Equus przewalskii. The sequence continues at coordinate 61,165,801 of NC_091843.1, forward strand.
ATATCTGAAACTAAAAATAAAAATCACTGCAAAGGCTCAATAGCATACTGGCGATGACAGAGAAAATGGTCAATAAGCTTGAAGAGAAATCATATAAAATATCCAAGCTAAGGAACACAAAGAAAGGAAAATAGACAAATGTGAGCAGAGCCTCAGGGACCTATAGAATATCAAAGATTGAAAATACATGTTATTGGAGTCCCAGAAGTAGAGGACCAAGAGACTGGGGCAGAAAATTTGTTTGAATAAATAATGACTGAAAAATTCCCAAATTTAGTTGAAAGAAATAAATCTACATATTCAAGAATCTTTGTGAACTCCAAACAGGATAAAAATCAAATTAAAAAACCCTACACATATGATAATCAAGCTGATGACACCCAAGGAAATGAAAAAGTCTTAAAAGCAGATAGAGAAAATGGCACATTATACACAGAGAACAATGATTAGACTCATTGCAGATTTCTCAAAAGAAATGATGGGGGAGCAGAAGGCAGTGGAATAATATATTTTCTTTTGCTAAGACAGCAATTCTTTCCAAATTGATTTAATGTATTCCCAATCAAGATTCTGGCAGATGTCTTTGTTAACCCTGAATTCTGTGGTTGGCAAAAATATCCTACAGGAATAAAGGCAGAATAAAGACATTGCCAGAAGAAGGAAAACTAAGAGAATTCACTGCCAGCAGACCCACTCTACCAGAAATGCCAGAAGTAGTATTTCAAGCTGAAGGGAAATGATATCTGACACATCAGGATAGAAGGAAGCACAGGATGGTACATATATGGGTAAATACAAAACACTATTTTTTTCCCATCTTAAGTTCTTTAAAAATATTACTGAATATGGAAAACAAATATAGCATTATCTAGTCATGTTTTCAATGTATGTAAATATTACATATGACAATTACCATATAAAGGTTGGGTGTGGGCAAAGGAACCTATATGGTTCCAAGTTGTCTATATTTTACATGAAGTGGTACAATATTAAGTCTAAATAGTCTATGGAAGGTTAGGCATATGTATTGCAATCTATAGAGCAACTATGAAAAAAATGATGTAAAGAGATATAGCCAAAAAGTCAAGAGATAAAATAAAATGGAATGCTAAAAAATATTCAAACATAAGATGGTCAAAGTATTAAATGTTTAAAATATCAGTATCAAGAATGAAAAATGGTCATTACTACTGATTCTACATTCATTGAAAGGATAATCAAAGGATAAGACTATTAAAAACTTTATGCCAACAAATTTCACAGCTTAGATGAATATATTTCTTGAAAATATAACAGTAAAATTGACACAAGCAGATACAGAAAATCTGAATAGTTCTATATCTACTAACAAAAATAAATGTGGTATCAAAAAATCTTTCTAAAAAGTAAACTCCAACTCAAATGGTTTCATTAGTAAGTTCTATCAAACATTCAAGGAGGAAATAACAATTATATTATGCAAACTTTTTAAAAAATAGAGGAGAGAAACTGCCTAACTCATTTTATGAGGCCAGTAGAACTCTAATACAAAATCTGACAAAGACACTATTAAAGAAATTACAGAAAAATACCCTTATGAAGACAGAGCCAAATATTTTTAACAAAATATTAGCAAATCAAATCCAATACTATATAAAAAAGATAACACATCATGACCAAGAATGGTTTACCCTAGTAATGCAAGGTTGGTTTAACATTTGAAAATTAATCAATATAATTCACTAGATTAAGAAAATATAGGGGAAAAAACCATAACCATATGATCATTCTAACTGATGCAGAAAAAGCATTTGAGAACATTCAATATCCATTAATGATAAAATACTCAGCTAACTAGAAATATTAAGGAACGCCCTCAACTGACAAAGGGTATCTAAAAAAAATTCAACCACTAACATCATAGCTAATGGTGAGAGACAAAATTGCTTTCCCCTGAGATCAAAGCAAGGATACCTGCTTTCTTCTATTCAAAAGAACCTCTCTTCTCGCGGTCCTAGTCTTTGAAATAAGACATAAAAGAAAAAGCCAAAAAAAAAAAAAAAGGCACAAATACCAGAAAGGAAGTAAAACTACCTCTATTTGCACTATTTGCACATGACAATTTTTTTTACATAGAAAATCACATGCAATTTACATAACAAGAATTAGAACAAATAAATGAATTTAGCAAGTTTGCAAGATAACAAGTTAATACAAAAAAAATATTCTTGCGTGCTAGCAGCAAGCAGTTGGAAAATAAAATAAATTCCATTTCCAGTAATGCCAATAAAATACCTAAAAATAAGTCTAGCAAAGGACAACCCAGTCCTTTACAGTAAAAACTGCAATGTTTGACTGAGAAAAAATAATAAATAAATGGAAAGATATTCCAAGCTCATAAAGTGGAACACTCAATATTAATATGGCCATTCTTCCCAAATTAACCTGTAGACTTAATGCACTCTCAATCATTATTCTAGCTGATGTCTTTAAAATGGATATGGAAATGCAAAGGTTCCAGAATAAATCAAAATAATTTTACAAAAGAAGTACAAAGTTGAAGGACTTACTTAACGTGATGTAAAATCTCACTATAAAGCTACTGTCATTGATACAATTCAGTGAAGGGAAAAAGATATTATAGTTCAATAGAACAGAATAGAGGGTCCAGAAACAGATGCGCAAACGTGTGGTCAACCCGTTAAGACTGGAAGGTACCTGGTGCCACAGTGAGTACCTCCCAATCTCAATCAGTGGGCTGCTGACTCCTTCCTGGGGCCAAGTGGCTATTGTTGGTCAGAGTGAGCTTTTACTCACTGCAGCATTTCAGTCATTTACAGGATTTCTGTGCTAGTGCTTTCCTCAGAATAACACCTATGCTTTACCACTACATATACTTCCGTTGTCCTAGCTATCTTCGCTGCACCACCAGCTTAGAGGTTTGTCTTCTGAAATGAGGATCACAGCTCTGTGAGGGACCAATCGAAAAACCGATTTAGAGATACCTTCAATGTGATGTAAATAACATTTCAATAACATTTAGAGAAAACTCTATTTTCTTTGGGTTGCATTAAGTTCAAGTGAATGGAAATGGCATCTTTTTAGCATAATCTATTAATTAAAATAAGACCTTAGGCCTTCGGGCAATAAGCATGCACTGCATACTCACTGTTTGCCTGCTTTTAGAATCAGTATTAAAGGGGATAGGAAAAACAGATGTGACCTCTGGGCTGAGAAGCTGACAATCTAATTTGGGAGATAAGGCAGACATACACCTCTCCCCCTTCTTTTCTCTCCATTCCTTTCTTTATTAAGCTTGCTACTGCCCAGCCCTCAGTCAGACACTCTAGGAGACACACTGGTGCTCCCTGCCTCTTCACACATGCAACTGCTAGAGAACAAGCCAACATGAGGCAGTGCCTTACAGACTGCGAATCCTACAGGAATTCAGAGATGAGAAATCTCATAATAGGCTGGCATTGTCATTCACAGGAGGTATCAGGGATGGCTATAAATCACCACATGCAGATGAATATAACAGCAAATGCTGCTGACTGCCAAGAGGATATGGAAATGTTCCACTTACGTCTGCCGAGTAATCTTATCTGAAGATTCAAAGTCAAACTTCTGAGTGTGTGTACCAGAGGTGTCTTACAAGTCGTACATAATATGAGACAGGCTAATGAAGGATAAAATGGGAACAGAGAGCAGTTACAGGAAACCCAACGCCAGCAGGCAATGGAGATGAGTAAATTTTCTTTGCTATCTGGAAAGAACAACAGTGGGCATTTTGCTCTGTGGTGATGCTGCCTCTCAGAGCAAATACCGTGGTAAACCAGGATGAACCAGGAGGCCGAGCGAGGGTTCTCCTTGTCATGCCCTTTGCCCCAAACATCATTTACTACTTGCGGCTATGATTCCACAGTCAGCATTTATCCCTCACATAAAAAGGAGTTACAGTTTTTTGATTTTGTTTTTGTTTTTGTTTTTGTTTTTATACAAAGACTATTCCCGCTGGGTCTGGAGTGTACTGAACTACAAGCAACTATCAACACTTAGGAGGAGAAAACCTCTTTAAGGTCCTGAGGTTTCCGCATTCTGACTAAAACAGGGCATAAAACCAACAACCCGGGGGGTGTAGAACAAATGAAGCAGACTTCATTTGCCTTACTAAGTTCTGATTAAAAAAAGCAGAATTATCATAACATTACTACACAACATATCTATATCTTGATAGCTGCAAGCATATTTTGGGAACATTATAGAGCAGTAGTTAAAAGCACCAACTTTGAAGCATTACATCATTTACTAACTCTTGGACTTAGAAATTTACTTACTCTTAGCCTCAGTTTTCTCATCTGTAAAATGGGGATAATAACAGTATCTACCTCATCAGGTTGTTGTGAGAATTAAATAAAATATGTAAACTGCCTAGCACAGTAATTGAAAAATAGTGAGCACTCAATAAATATTAGCCACACACAGATGTAAAAATGCACATTTATCACAGCAAAACTTGAATTTTAGCCACAGAAACCATGTGCCGGAGAATCACTGCCTTTCCCCCCCTTCTAATTAGAATAAACTATTTGACAATTTTATCTTTATATCAATATAAAAGTTATTCAATTTCTCTCTCCTAACAACAACAGCATATGGTATTTACTACGTCAGGCATGTAGTTCTAAGCACTTTTCATATACTGTGTCACTTAATTCTCCTAATTACCGTATTTATGATTTTCATTTTTTATAGACGATGAAACTAAAGCCCAGAGAGTTAAGTGACTTGCCCAAAGTCATACCCCAGTAAGTGAGAGAAAGCAGGAATTGAACCCCAGCCGCCCAGCCCCAGAGTCTGCAATTTTAGCCACTTGCTATAATGACTCTCAATACATCTAGTAATTCTCTTCTAGAATGTAATCAAACCACGGACCACTTAATCCATGCCCAATGGCTACAATTTTGAACGTTAAACAGAAGAGCCAAAATTGGTTACCTTGAAGAAAGAGATACTTCAAACTCCCCTCACCCTCAAAAAGAAAAAAGCAGAAACAGTCTATATAATAAGCATATGAAAAATCTGTTTTCTGAAAAAGCCAAATGTCACCAACCACTTTAAAACAATATACATGAGTGTTTTGATGGAAGGAGAGTAGAAGTGTCTGTTTCTTGTTGCAAAATCTTAACACATAATAATAGAAATGGAACCGTAAACTGTTTCAATAGGGCGCACCAGGAAATGAGGGGGGGTGTCTTTGGCAACAGAGCTGGCACCTTGGGGACCATTTTATACTGGCCCATACCAAAGCCTCTATGTAGCTGACAGTGATGGGATCAGGTATCAGCCAAGAAAGAGATGGTTAGCCAGATTCTTCCCCAAGTCACATGTTGTTTATTTCCACTTCAGAATCTATCCTGTCTTTCCTTTGAATAAAATACGAAATCTCCCTCCATTTCTCATCTTCAAGCGCACCCCTGATTCACTCTCAGTTTTCCACTCATCTAATTGTCCCCCTTGCCTCTCTTCCCCTCACAGCCCCCTTCATCACACTTCGTATCTCTCCCTTGGTGAATTCTGTGCCCATTATTAACGGGGTACTTATTTCTAAAAGAATGAGCCCCAAAGGAAGCCTCAGCTGCAAAACTGTGAAAATTAGTCCCATTATTAAACTCTGCTTTTTCTCTTCCTTTGAAAAATTGTTCACTGTCTCAGACTTCTGGGAGGTTGGAAACAAAAGTGCTGCTTCTGTGAATGTAGTAATAGACCAGGTGTGGAGCGAGGGTTGGGGTATAAGTATAATTCATGCTTTTTTGCTCAGGGCTGGTCCAATGCCCTGTGGGTATATACGGTGAGTGCCAAAAGACCCACCATTCCTGAACTCTCTCTCCTGCTGCCTGCCAGTACACTTAGAATCCACGGTGTCTGAGTCTCTTCATTTACGTAAAGCCACTGCTAAAAGCAAGGGGGCACCTATTACCACTTGTGTACATTTTGGCATAAATTATTTGAACAGATAGTTGAATAGACATCATACAACGTCTTAAGGGAATGGGATGATAAGGCAGATATGTTCTGACAGTGAGAACAAGAAGGGGAAAGGAAACAACAGTACAGGGAACTGGCTGAGGACAGCAGGCCTGGGTAGGGCATGCAATGGGCTCTTGTGGGAAAAGTCAGTTTGGATAAATATTTAAGGATGTGTAAGGGGCACTGGGTGGGGGCAACGATGCAGATATAACTTCTAAAAAATTTGTCTAGGGCTACCTCTAGTGTGTTTATTCTAAATCAGGTTACCTTCTTCTCAGCCACAGAGAAAGATCACCACTGGAGGCCTGGATACTCAACCACTCAATCTATTTATACTGGAGTAATGCTCCACTGGGCTGTCTTCTGGGGAGAAACAGAGGCCTCTGGTGATTTCCTCTGATGAGGCTGCTGCCCGGTAGCTGGAACACAAAACAGCCAAGTCCTTGCCTGACAGAGCTGACTGAATGAGAATGACATGGAAGCTACTATAAGTCATCTGCCTTTACATAAAATGGACACGTTCAGCACATATAGAAGTGCCTACTACTTCTGGCTCTTTCATCTCCTTTCCCTGGGCGACTTCCCTATAAGAGAATTCTAGTCGGATATGCACAAGTACAAACTCCACATATTCTCTTATTTAGCTTAGAAATCAAATTCTTACATAGTTAGCTAAAGAAATGGGACACATACTAAATACAGATATTGAAAAACATTTAGAACCAAACACATAGTGATAACACTTGCTTCAGTCCTAAATTTACCTGAAAAACCCAAGGGGAACTTTCCTTGTATTTAACTACTGTGATCAACCTGGATGGTTTATAGTTTTATGAAATGAGTACTTTACTTGCATAGTCAGATATAAATCTCCCTCAGTCACTGTTTTCTGCTATCATCTGTGGGCCTCATTGTGACATGAGATGCCAATCTCTAGAGACTACCTCTGGGTACAATTTTAAATAAATACTGATCTCACGTTAAATCTCTTAATAAGTAAAGAGTCTGGCGTAGAGGAACAGGGCAGGGGGAAGGACAAATTAAAAAACATTGATGGAAAGCAAATATTTAAATCCCTTTACTTCACAGAAATATACCCGATCCCAATGGGTAATTCAGCAACAAAACTGAGTTCTGTCTGAAGCACGCACATTGAAGGCCAATAGCTGTCTGAAGCTATAATAAAATGCATCACAAGGACTTCCTCCAAAGTTAGCCTCAGTACTAAGGGCAAGAGACTCTACTCCTAAAAGACTTATGGGAGGGAGATTTAAAAAGTGTCCACCCACTCCCATTCTGAGAGTATGAGAAGTGAAAACAGAAGCTACTTGTCTGCGTGACAAATGATATAACTTTAAAATGTTACACTTGGATGTAGTAAATTACTGAGCAACAGACAGAAAAAGTGACAAAATCACTCCTGATTGAACGGCCATCATGATAAGAGCTATCATTTATTGAGTGCTTTATATGTGCCAGATACTGTTCATTTAAACATTTAATTTTTCATATAACCCATTTTCTGTCAATACTCAACTGCATGCATACTAATCTGAAAATTAAATACATTTCACAGATTTTTCCAGAAGAAATGATGCAAACATCTCCACTGTTGAGAGTTCTGGACTAGGGATTAGGAGACTGGAGTTCTCACCAGTGTTTTCCTTAACAAGCTGTGTAAGTGAGTACATCACACATCATTTTCCCGGACCTGAGAAATGAGAGCACCAATTCTTGATTTTTCTGAGCATGAGGGCTCCTGTATAATATCAAACAATTTTACAATTCCTTTGTACCACATCCACTGTGGTGTGAGAGTTGTATGTTTTATAATGGCTGACAGAGAATATACAACAGGATGCAAAACTACTAAGAATTCAACAATGTTTTGAAATGAATTTACATTTTATTAATAAAACAGTAAGATAGTACTTCATATAGTTATATATAGATAGATACAAGATATTCTTCTATCTCTGATGATGCTTGATGCATACTTGGAACACTTGCAATAATTTGGAGGAACCAAGGGTCCATGGTCCACCAGTTGGCAGCCAGCGCATGGTCCTTTCAACTCTAACATTCAGTATGTTTTAGGTTAAAGGCATTGTCTTCCTGTAACTGGCTGGATGAATTTAGTCACACAGTGGTGCTAGATGGTCCTGGTGAAGAGTTTGCCACATTTCCAGTGGAACAAGTGAGTGTCAGCAGCTAATGAATGTAAGTAAGGCTGGGAGGGTAAGTTACTCCATGTGGCCAACAGTCTCACCCACCCCAGGCTGAAACTATCACAACGCAGGCATCCTCTGGTTTGCCTCTGCTGAATAACTGTGGGCTATAACCAAGCAAACACGCTTCCCAACCCTGTAAGAATAACAGTAACCATTTATAAAGCACGTAGTATGTGTCAGGCATGAACCAGGAGCTTTACCTATTATTCCTCATCCCTATGTGAAGTGTAGATGTCTCTATTATATAGATAAAGAAACTGAGGCTCAGAGATTAAATAACTTGCCCAAGAACACATAGTTGATAAGTGGCTCAGTGTGGAATCTGTCTTACTCCAAAGCCCATGTTCTTTCAGTATTCTACAATGCTGAGTTTTCTTTTGGTTTCTTTGAAATATTGTTCATTTTATCTTGACAAAAGTTATACTCCGCAATCCCTGAGTAGATAGATTTCTGCCATTTTGTTCCTGAGACTTGATTTGTTTCCCATTAAAGTTTAGTGAAATAGAGCCCCTGCTCAGTTCTTAGGCTCCAGAATACAGAATATATTGAGAGGACTAAAATGTGCATTATTTTTTTCTATTCTCTATAAAGGCACATGACAATTCCTCTAAAATCATTTGTTACCATTTATACTTTCCCGATATGACATACATACTCATACTGGGACCTAAATTAAGATATAAAAGGCACATAAAGGAGCAGTGCAACTGTGTAATCTGTGATGCACAAGGTGCCATAATGAGCTGCAGGATCATTTAAATTTTTACAGTCTGCAAAATGTTCAGCTACTAATGAATAAACACACTCTAATTACGGTGGAAGGCACCTAGATTAGATACTGAATGATCTGCAGGTGCTTAACTCTTTGTAGGATTATCCTCTCTGTGCAAGGGATTCCACCAGCTCTGCACTTTGTTGAGGGGTCAGTAGTGGACTACATCCCCCAAATGCTCTGTGCCCCAGTTTTCCCAACCAGGCAGAGCTCCATGGCCAACTTGCACTTTTGCCTCTGGTTTGGTGATGCCTAATAGACTTTTAGGCCATACTCTTACGCAGGTGGGAAAATAGCCTCATCTGGTATACTAGCACAGAATGTGTCTTTAGAATAGTTTGAGTCCCTGTATGTGTGTGTGGTGGGGGGGGATTATCTAATCATATTTACTGTAGTGCCAGTATCTTGTTAATGGAAAACACTTTTCAGTATTTATAGGAATTCAAGAGAAGTAATGGCCTTCTTTCATGTATCTCAACAGTTCTCTCCTTGTCTCTCATTTACATTCTTTTAAAATGAAATTTTCATTGTTGCCATTTCAATTTCTAATGTGTTTTTCTATGTTTACAAAGTGATATCCCAGATGACTTTATAATAAATTTCCCTTCAGTCTTATGATTGCTTTCAGTGTATGAAATCCAAACAAGAGAGTCTAAGTTATGAATACAGGTCTATTTTATAATAATTCATTTTTATCTTGAAAAAAAGATCTGAAATTCAATTTCTTTTCTGTCTCTCTATATTTTCTCTCCCTAGTCAGGAGAGCTTGCTTTATCTTCATTCCATTTTAATTCTACATTATGTTTGATAAGACTTTATTTTTGTGGTATTATATTAAGACTTGATTTCATATATGTAGCTATTTCTCTCTTCTTGTAGTTCTACAAGATAAAAGTTTTTAAGAATATTCACTAAATGTCTTTCTATGATTAGTTGTTATTCATTCTGTGATTCTTTGATGTAATCCACACAAAATCTGAATTTTGCATTCATGAAGGATTATTTGTCTGAGCAAATATTAACTTTGCATACACATCTCCTTTTGGTCTCTCAATGAAATTTGCTTTGGCCAATTTGCAGACCACAGTTATATAAAACAAAATGTCTGAAAGACTCAAGGTGGACAAAATAATAATTTATATAAATGTAAAGCCTATTATGCCCAAAGAATTTCAAATTTTGTCAAATTTACAGGGATCTCCAAACCACTAGAGGAAAAATGTGATGGCCACTTAACAGCATTCAGCAACAGTGTACAGAAATGGAGGCAAATCAAAGTGTATACCACAGCAACTTGGTGAAACTATATGTGGAATAATTACCTATTGTAGGAACTTAACTAGGACACAGGCTATTTAAATTCCATGAAATACCAAACTGTCATTTTACTGACATCAATTGAATCTTAGCTGATATTAGGTAATTCAGGTTAGCCATTTAGATTATTCAAAGTATTTTTAAGGCAAAGTAATTGGGGCTACATTTGGAAATAGACTTTCCTTGTTATTTTGGCACAAATAGTCATTAACATGACATTAAAAACATGCCACAAGACAAATATATCTTAGAGTATGAGGCCCAACATGTTTGATGACAATGATGGTGGAGAAAAGAGATGAAATCACTTATGATTATTTGATCTGGGAACTGATTAAGGAAACACTACTAAACCTCTATTACACAGATGAGTTTCTATGTTCTAAGAACATGGCATTCTATGGTTACTGCTTGACATACACAAAAACTCTTACTCTTTTACACCAGAAAGACATATTTCTAATTTATTTTGTATTTTTTGAAAGTACTATTCCATTAATCTTATAATTAGAGAATCTAGCTACTAAAAGTATATAGAACAGGATATATATACATGTATCCATACATGCATACGTATGTACATATCAACCAATCAGTCCACCATTGGTTCAACATTCCTTTCCTTTATTAAGGTCTTTCTAGGAACCAGGTTCTCTGCTATGTGCTGCAGATAAAGGTAACCAAATTCCTTCCCTCAGGGAGCTCAATTCTACAAGAAGAGATAGCTATGTGAGCACATAAATTACAATACTGGAAATTACAAGTTTGAAGGTTAGGAGCAGGCTCTCAGAGACAGGTGTCATATGAAAAATATGGTCATAATATTTTGTACTTCTCCACCCCTTGTATCTAGGCTAACCTTGTGACTTTGACAAACAGAATGTATCAGAGGTAATGATATGAAGTTCTGGAGTGTAGGCCTCAAGAGGCCTTGCAGCATCCACTGTTGTCTTCCCAGAAGGCTCCTGATGCCATGTAAAGGAGCCTGGGTGTGAAACTGTGTAGAGAGAGAGAGGGCCCAGCCTACTAGAGTCAACAAGAAGGCCCCAGACATGTAAGTCAGGCTATATTAGACTCTCCATCCCTAGTCAAGCTATTAGATGACTGAAGTCACAGAAGTTACGTCATGAGAGAACAGCAGAAAACCATTCAGTTGAACCCAGCCCAAACTGTTGACCCCAGCTGACAGAACAAAAAGAAAAAAAAATGGTTGTTTTAAGCCACTATGTTTGGGGTGGTATTTTATGTAGCAATAGATAATTGGTACAGCATTATTAACAGTAGTGAGAATGATAGCTCAACAACAAGGATGGGCAGGGCAGAGGTGGGGGTCCGAGACAAAAGAAAAATTATCACTGTTCATCAAAGGTCTAAAGCTATTACATACTTCTTTCTCATCCATATCTAATAGAAAATTGCTGCAGGTACCTTCTCATAGGCGCAATAACTTCTCCTGGCTTGGCTTGTGTTCTTCAGCTTTGAACTTGTTTTCCAATATAGTTTTTTATGGGCTACATAGCTTTTTATGGCTGAATTTTTCCTCTTTTAAGTTTTTTTTGCACTAATCACTGCCAGGCTATTTGACTAGTATCTCTTCTAGACACTGCTTCTTGGGATATCTTTGCATTCAGCAAATAACATTCCAAGAGGGCTCTATCTGGTCCCAAGCTTCTGCACTACCACTTCTACCTGATAGAAAGAGAACAAAAATAAATTTGGAACCTTTGGCATATAGAAGCTAGTTAATTTAGAGGTAAACTTCCCTGAGATGCTTTGAGGGAATTTTGAGATCAAATTAGAACAAATCGCAGTAAGTGATATGGATAATGATGAACCTGAGTCATCAATAAAGGTGGATTATTATGCGGTATGCTTGGTATCAGAAAGCAGGAAAATGTGATAGTTTATAATTATTTCCATAAAAAAGTTTTAAAATGGAGAGGGAGAAGGCCAAGAGATAAAATAAATTGATTAGATTCCTTCAAAAGATATATATTTATTGCCTACTATTTGCCAGACACTGTTCTAGGCAAAGCAGTGAGAAAACAGACAAAAATTCATGTCCTCATGGAACCTACATTCCTCTAGTATAAACTAAATGATGCATTATCAAATATGACACACATCTAAAAGAATTACTCAAGGACATATTCCATACAATGTAAAAAGAGAATCCATAAAATGGGAAGAAGGGGGGAGCAAGAAACAGCAGGAGCAAAGAAATGAGTGACACAATTTGTCTAAATAATTGCTGATTCATTCTGTTTAAAAAAATGGAAGCAAAATCTTAGATGGCTTCAACATGCTAAGTGGAAGGGAGGAAACAGGAGGGAGTAGGGCCAAGGTAAAAATATGCTGAAGACATCATCCTACTCATCCTAGAAGACAATAGGATTAGGATGAAAAACGATCAGGTGTAAAAAGCATATGTTAACAAACAAAACACAGGTGTGGCAATATTGCCATGAGAAAGTAGAATTTAGGGGAAAAGAGCACCAATTAGATAAAAAGAACTATTCTATATTTCTGAAGAGTAGAACTCATCAAAAAGATACATGTTAATGATACTAAATGGAAAATGCAGCGAACAGTGAAAACAACAGGGAATCTAGACATATTATGAATTAAGGGCAGGAACAAAAGCAGCACAATTCAGTACAGACACTGAACTGATTCAGAAAGGGGCAATGTATAAAACATGTAATAGATGGGATGTCAACAATACCAGCAGAGATGGAGTGAGACAGCATCAGAAGCAAATATCAAACAGGGCGAGAGGACCTGCTTTCTAAGCAAACAGCAACTTAAACACTATTAAAGGAAAATAGAGGCCACCTTTGAGTATTTTAATAATACTATCATTAATGGAAGAGAGGGTCATTCAAATTCAATCCATGTGGAAGCATCAGAGTAATTATGGAGTCCCACACTACACCAGTGTGTGGTCTGATTATTAAACAGGCAATGATGTCATTTTGTGTAGAAGTTGTGCCTGCTTCACCGCTTGGCTTATTTGAAGCAAGGCTGATCAGGGCCTCTGGGATCACCTTATTGGGAGCAAATGCATCTTTGAGAAAGAATGGGCAAGCCTTCTACTAGGTATTTCTAGCTGTAATCTCAGAACCAATTACTTTTTAAAGCTAACTAGTTTAGGTTTTCTGCAGTTTAGTTATTTTGGTGATTGATTCTATTAATACAACAATAGGCATAACAACCATTATGCAGTAGTGGAATTGGTTTTATTTTCTGAATGTTTCTATAATCCATTATATTAGCCATAGAACAGACATGTAAATCTCATCAAATTGTCATGTGCTAAACAATGAAGTTATTGTCTAAAACCGTATTGGGTACCCAAACTATTCTATAAAGGTTTTTTTTCATATTCTGGATCATATTTATGGAAGATTATCAAAGAATACACTAAGCAGTAATGTTTTAAAATGAATATTCAATATTTTCTTTAAAACAAAATTGAAATTGTATTAAAAGTAATTTTATTCTTTTGTTCTGATAGTAGTGGAAGAGCAGGTGCTTATTTTTATGCCAATATCTAAAATTGTTTTTCCCTAAAAAACACCTCACCAAAATTCTTTATATATACACATATAATAACAAAGCATTCCACTCATGCTGAACTAATAACAGTTCAGCAGGAGGATTCATGAAAAATAAAAGTCTCCCTGTTCCAAAGGATATATGGCAGAGAGATAAAGCCCAGACTCAAAGAAGAAATCATCATCCACTAAAAACTCAAAAGCATCTAAGGGGTTTAGTAAAATGCCAATAGCATTCAAAAGAGTGACAGTCAAATAGATAAACATTTTAGTTGACAATAAGATTATGAGTAAGAAAAGACAATGTTGAAGAAAGTGGATTTAAGTTACATAGCAGGTGAGATAGCAGAATTCCTGTCCATAGGAATTTTTAGGACTTGAGCATTTAGAGAGATGACAGAATCTCTGTCTGGGAATGTTCAAGAAAAGGTAAGATCATTGATTCGGCAAACATTTCTGGACATGTAATATGTAGCAAGCACTGTGCAGTGTTAGAAAAGACTAGGTTCCTGTCCTTAAGGAGTTTACCCTATGGCAGTAAAAAGCAATCTTGTAGGAGAATTAATAGAGGTTTCCAGAGGGCAGGATGGGCACAAAAGAGGAAGTAGATAAGGGAAGGATAATCAGAAATGCTTCATGCTTGAGTAGAGCTTTGCTAAATGATTACGTATTTGTTAAGGCAATTATCCAGACATGGAAACTAGGTTTGACATGACCCAGGGAAAAAAAATCTCTCAATCTTATCCTTACATAAAGGTCCTTATAAAGGATTGACTAAGTAACTCTTGATCTGCTATCAAATTAACATAACGGAATTTTCTGAACTTTTGCACTAAGACCAGCTGAATTTAAATGTTTGTTGTTTTAAAATTGAAAAGGGTTGTTTCAAGCCCTACACACGTCTGAACTGTCACATATTTCACCAGGCAAAAAGCAAAGAAAACATCTGACTTTTTTCCTAGAGAATGGTAAGAAAATATTCTTAGAAATGCTACTGAAAAGTAAGACGAAAAGGAAAAGGTAGACAATTAAACGGGGATTTCCAATGTATTTTGACCTCCAAGAAGAGATGGGATAGGACTGGAACTGGGAGTTCCCAGAAAAGGCTATAGGAGATAGGCTGAACAGAAGGGGTGCAAGGAGAGTGAGAAAGAACCAAAGGGGAAGAATCAGAAATGGTCCCAAATCAGCAAGGACAAGAGGCAGACACTGTGTAGGTTTTAAAGCTGAAAGCAAGAACTAAACTATAAAACTTCCAGAAACAAAAACATAGGAGAAAAAAATCTCTCCTTGGTTACTAAGGTTACTAATCTTTACTTGGTTGCTAAGAAGTTCTAAGATATGCTTCCAAAAACATGATCCATAAAAGAAAAAAAATTGATAAATCAAACTTCATTAAAATTAGAAACTTTCCTTGAAAAGAAAAACAGAAAAGAACAAGCCACAAGTTGAGAGAAAATATTTGCAAAATATCTATCTGATAAAGGACTTGTATCCCAAAAATA
The DNA here is from genome assembly GCF_037783145.1 of Equus przewalskii. Lineage (NCBI taxonomy): Eukaryota > Metazoa > Chordata > Mammalia > Perissodactyla > Equidae > Equus > Equus przewalskii. The sequence continues at coordinate 61,181,192 of NC_091843.1, forward strand.
TAACAAATGCTTACAACAAAAGACAATAGCTTGATTAACAAAAAACGGTCAAGAGATTTGAACAGACTTCACAAAAGAAGACATACAAATGGCAAATAAACACATGAAGAGATGCTTAACATCATTGGTCAATAGGAAAATAAAAATTCAAACCACAATGAGATAGCAGTACATTCTCATCAGAATAACTAAAAATCAAAAGACTAACAGTAAAAAGTGTTACTTGTTGAATGGAGAAACTGTACCTCTCTTACATTGGTGGTGGGCATGCAAAATGGAACAGCCACTTGGAAAACAGTTTGGCAGTTTCTTATAAAGTTAAAATAATCTTTTCCATGCAACCTAGACATTCGACTTCTATATATTTACTCAAGAAAAATAAAAACATATATTCACCCAGTCTTCCATATGAATATTCATAGCAGCTTTCATTATAATAGCCCCAAACTGGAAATAACCCATAGGCATCAATGGGTGAGTGGAAGAACAAACTGTAGGATACAATGGAGTACTACTCAGAACTTAAAAAGCAACAACATGGATGGATCTCAAAAGCACTATGTTTTTAGAGAAAAAAGCTGGGACAAAAGACTATATACTGAATGGTTCCATTTAAATGAAATTTTAGAAAAGCCTAAACTATAGTGACAGAAAGCAGATTAGTGGTTTCCTGGGGCCAGGGTAGGAGAAGGGCACTGACTACAAAGCAGCACAAGGTGAACTTTTAGGGCGAGAGAAGTACAGTCTTGGTTACATAATTGTACACATCTGGTAAAACTCATCGAACTGTACCCTTAAAGTCAGTGCATTTTACTGTATTTAAATTATACCACAATAAAGACGATAAAAAATTTGTCAGTTACCTTAAGATTCTTACAAATATATCTCATCATTATAAAGTTATTGGTGTTCTTATTAATACAGAACTTGGGATAGTATGTTACTATGGAATTTCAAAATAATTTAGGGACCACCTAACCAAATAATTTATTTTTAAGTTAAGCCAAGTAAATAAATGTATTAAGATATTGCTTCTCTTTAATATATGAAAATGTTCTGAGGATAAATTTCTGGCTTTATTATCTCGGTGGGACTTTGTTCATTCATTTCCACAGCACCGGCACCCCTTGTGACCAGTATTTGTTAGAGAGCAGGAGAAAGGCTTGGAGGGAAGTTTGTGGCTCCCAAATCGCCTTTTCTAATGCTGAACAGCTAACTGGTCTATACGGCACTTACATTTTCTTTTCGCCTTTTTTGTAAAACAGTCAAACTAAAATTCAATAAACTACCTTTGTATTACTTTATTTTCAGGAGATTACTCCATAAAAAAGGTGCTGTTTGCATTAATACTCAAATAAAATAATGATATGACTGCCCTATTTTTCTTTAAGGGATTATAACGTCAAATTCTTATGAAAGTAACCAAGAACCAGAACTCTATGACTGAGATAGAGATTTTATACTATTAAATGTTATATTACTCATCATGTATATATTTTCTATTATTTTGTATTTTTTCAAGATATTAACATTACAAAAATGACAAGAGTGAAGCATTCCTGAAAGAGTAGCTACTTTTTTTAGACCACTAACAACATTTAATAAATTATTTCCATGGCCTCAAAATTAAAAAGAATTTTGAAATATTAATTCCAAAAGCATCCTATAGAAAGTATTAGAAAAGGATAATTAAACAAAGAATGAAACTTCAACAATGAAGCTGGAAGCAGTATATACCAACAATACTTAGCCCCATTTTGGCCCCATTTTTCCTATTTTAATTTTTCCATTTACTTTGCTTTTGATCTTTGCACTTGGTGTTTATGTTTGACAAGTCCCCTAAAACTTTTAGTGCACCTTGAAGAGACAGAATTTGTAAAATGTCACTATGCTCAGAGCTGCAAAAATAAAATAATACATCAAGGTGTGGTTTCTGCCCAAAGGCCCACTTGCTGCATCCATCAATCTATCAGATTCCCAAGAGAAAGTTTGGGTACTTGAGGTCTATTTTTAGCATAAATTCAGAATCTAGATAGAAAATTCTCAGTGTGTTTTTATAGAGTCACACAATTAGTCTGGTCCCAAAGGTTTCCCTCTTCCTTCATTTAGGGCCCAGACAGTTGACATTCTGCTTATAAAAAAATGACTCAGAAAAGCACTTGCGATGCTGCTCAAAGGCTGCCAAATTACATCTACTTTTCATTTTAAAATTAGACAAAATAAAATTAAAGGCAACAGAAACAAAAACAAAATATCAAGACATAGAAAAGTAGGTGGCTTGAACCAGTATTTTGATGATTTAATTTACTTAGTGCAGAGAATCGAAATTTAACAGCTCTAGGTCTGAGTACCTGAAGTAGGGAATAAATTTTACATGATGGATTAGTATATTGCACAGCAAGTTATGACTGGAAACTTCAGGAAGAGGATTTTTCTTCTCATGAAACATTTACAAAGAACATTTGCAATTACGTATGTAATATTCCTTTAAGGAAAGTTATTAAGATACCAACAGAGAAAGGAGATGATGAGAGAAGATTCAACTAGTTCTGCATTTAGCAGGCAGCAAGGCATCCTGGTGCACAGCATGCCTCATGAATCTCTTCTCATCCCTGTCATTTGTTCATTGTTTCTTCCCATGTGGTCCCAAGACAAAACAATCAGTATCACTGAATCTGGAATCTGACTGAATCCCTAAGAGACATATGTATAGCTCCACAGGCTCACTTTTAATTTTAGGGGGAGAAATCTATATAGTGTATTTCATCTGAAAACAGTAAGCATGAGTGGCATTCCAATTTATCACAAAATACTTTTTATTTGATTTGAGACAGAAAGATGTTTTGGGCTCATTTTCTTTCCTCCCAGCAGATGCTCTGACAAGATTCAAGTTGGGACACACACACGCAAAAAAAAGATGCAGTCCTTTTCTTTGTCACTTTAATAACCATCACTAGGAAAACAGGATTTCAATAGGCAGGTAAATTAAAACTCGTCAATGGCCGGCTTGTTATCAGTGCAGATGATCTGCCTTGGAGATTACTGCAGTCACATTCTACTTTTGTGCACACTGGCATGAGAGGCTTGGGGACGGTGGGCTGGGATTAGTCACAGATTCTGGTCTGTAACTCTGCATTCATAATTTGACCTTCAAATGTCACTGAAGTATGTTTCCAGGTAAAAGTGCTTTCTTTGGTACCTATCTCAACTATAATCCCTGAATCTCATTTTGGTAAACAGGATTCTTTTGACACTGTTTATAGAATCCCTCTACCACTGACTGTACCACACATTCCATATCTATACACTTTTGGACAATTATTGTCCTACTGTCTTATAAATTAACTTTTATATTTTTCTTGATGACATGTATTATCTGTATTAGGTATATGAATATGTAGTATATATATGTATACATTACATATATTATGTATACAAGATTTTAAGCTCTTTAAAGAACTATCCTACTTTGGATGTCTGTAAGCATTCATTCATTCATTCACTCACTCATTCATTTAACAAACAGAGTAATCCCTGTTCATAGGACCAGCTGAGTACTGTGGGCATTGCAGCATATAATTAAAATATAAGATATAATGTAATATGGTCTTATAAGAGGGAACTAAAATATGCAATGGTAGCAGAAAGAAGATAAAGATTATTTCTGATTGGTGGATGGCAGAAGAATCTAAGAAGGAAATAATGAGTTGAGTCCTTTGAAGGAAGAGTAGGGTTTTAAAAACTATTTAAGAAGTTGAATATAACATCTATTATTGTTTCCTACTGTCAAAGCACCACATTTACTATTAGAAAAAAACCTAAAAATATAGAATAGGCTAAAAAAGGGGAAAGAAACGAACAGTTATTATCCAACTAGCCAGAGATAATGACTGTTCATACCATGTTGAATTTGCCTAAAGTAATTTGCTCTGCATGTTAATTTTTTAAAAATGTGATTAAATATACTATATTCTATCCTGTTTTATCTGTTAATATATTAAATCATTTTTTCATAATAATTATTTACCCCACAAAATGATTTTTAATGACTTAAATTATTTTAAAGACAATTATTTTTAGTAACTTTCATTGCATGGATATATCATTTTTTCCCCAGATATTTTAGCTTTTAAGGATGGGTAAGATTTTAATTAGATAAGATACGACAGAAAAGGGAAGGAGAAAGAAAGGAAGATCATTCTAAGCAAAAGGTAAAACCTGAGCAAAGTTGTGAGATGGAAAAGCACGACAGGTTCAGGGAACAGTAAGCACTTTGGTTTTTGAGGATGATCAGCAGGCCCTAAGCCTAGGAAGACTAGTTTTAGACTACGAGTGTCATCAGTAGGCAATGTTGAACCACTGAGGATTTGAAGATTTCTCGAAAGAGGCATTATGAACAGAGCTGAGATTTAGAAGATTATTGAAGCAAAAGTAGATGGTTGATTGAAGGAGAGAATAGAGGTCATAATTCTAGGTGTTCTTAAATGAAGTACTTTCCCTGCCCAGCTTTTTAGTATAAAATATAGACTATTTAAAAAAAATAGTTTTCCTATAATTCATATCTTCCCTCCCTTCTTCATCTAGCTAAATCCTATTCATTCTTCAAAATCTAACTCAAGCATCAAATTACCTTTGGAAATCTTTCCTGATTGTGTACCATAGCACAATTCAGCACGAATCTCATTGAATGGTAATCACAGATTTACTTGTCTGACTGTCTTAAATGTCAGCTCTGTGCAGAAGCTCTTATGAGAGTTTGCCACTCAATGCCCAGGTATATGCAACATAGTAGTTCTCAATACATGTTTGCTGAATAAACACATGCAAGTTCCCAAGTTCCCAATATCCAAATGTTAATTAAATTGGAAAGCTAAATTTAGAATAGAGAAATTCCAGGTAGGCAAACTAAAATCTACAATTTTAGAAATAATGAAATTCAACAAAAATGGAGAATCACTAAGGAAAATAAGTCAATTATTTTTTAAAGCTTATTCTCACAATAGGAAATCTATCAGAGTTAACAGCGCTGGACAGCAAAGGCAGACTCATTAGGGAACTGCTTGAAATGCTCAATATCAGAAAAGGAATATCAGAACTCGTTGCCAGTGATCAAATAAAACCACTAGCAATGTACACTGCAGCAGAAAAGTCCAACAAGAAGATAAATGATTTAAAGAAATTACAGTCCAGGCACGACAGATCAAGGGGAACAGAATTTGGAACAGTGGAAATTTTACAGCCTTCCACTATTGCTGATCACAGCAGTAAATTGTATTTTAAAGTGTTATTGCAGAAATAGTCACTAAAAAAAATCTATGTAACACTGAACTGCCAGCAGATTTTAAAACACAAGTGTCTCTCAGAAGATAATAAAGACTTGATTCAATCTAATTGTGTATATACTTTCAATTCATTGAAAAATTCTAAGTCCACAGGCTTGACTGGCTTGTAGAGATAGTAAGAGGCTACACTCATCTTCATCATAAGGTAAGCAGCATGAAATCCACATAGCTTAGCAATTTTCAAAAAATACTATGATATTTCTGGGTTAAATGGCCTATCAAAAGTAAGTGACTAGGTCTCAGTTTGGTATACACTTACTTATCAAGTCTGTGCTATCTCCTTTTCTCTACTGATTCTTTGCATTAGCATCTAAACATAGAAATCTTACCCCTGACCTCACACCCCTCTCCAGATATCATCCCATTTGTTTCCTCTGTCTCTACTACTTTATCTACTCTTGTGGCCCACTATAATTTGATTTTACCCCTGCCACTTTATTGGAAGTGCTTTTGCCCCTTTGTGGCTACATGCTATGCACACTCTAAGGCCTTATATTCTTGGCCTCTCAGTAGTGCTTGACACTGCTGATTGCTGCTGCTCTGAAGCGCTTCCTTTAGCTTCTAAGACACCAAACCACCTTCAATTACACCCTCTTGATCTCTTCTATCCATGAAATCCTTAAACATCTATGTTTCCCAAGGTTTGGTCTCAGGTGCTTTTCTTCTCAGTCTATAGGCTCTCTCTGGATGACCTCACAAACTGCTGTGCCTCTAATTGTCAGCTATATGCTCATGACTCCTAAATCTCTACCTCTACCCTAGATCCCTCCTTGTTCAGAGCTTACTTATATGCCTCTAAACATCTCTATTTTACTACCCTACAGCAACCTAAAATTTATCATGACCCTAGTCAGCATTTCTCCCTTGTTCCTTTAACAGAGAACGGTACCACCATCCACTCAGTTGCTCAAGTCATGCTCCTGAGTGTCGTGTTTGAGGTTTCACTCTATTTCTACCCTTACATTCTATTAATGACAAAACTCTGTCCATCTTACCAATTTAAGATCTTTTAAATTCATCAACTACTGTTTCTCCACAATGCAGGTCCCTAAGTTCAGCCCACCATCACCTCTCACCTTCTAGCTTGTCTCTGGTATTAGCTTCCTTCAGCCTGTTCTCTACACTGCAGAGTGATATTCCTATAAGGCAAATCTGACCACTTTACAACCCTATTTAACAAATCCAAATTGCTCTCAAGAAAAAAGTCCAAATTCCTTAAAATAGCTTATAAGGATTTTCACGATTTGGCTTTATTTCTACATTCTTTTCTTCTTATTTTTAAAAATTTTCTCCTATTTCTCACTCATTACAAATCCACTTAACTACATTATCAACTAGAACTGTTTTCCTCATCTGGTCTAAGGGATGTCATGAGAAACTTTGCCAAATACCTTGGTGACCACAGTGTCCCTAATCTACCAGCATATGGGCACTCTCAAAAAATGAACAGAAAGAAGTGTTCTTGATGAGTTCCTCCTGGCTTCTGTTGACCATAATTTTCCCTCCTATGGATCACAATCTATTTAAAATGCATTTTAGCACTTTGTAAAGACAGTATCATCAAGCTCATTGTTGCACAGGTTTCAGAATCTATGTTTTTATTCTTGTGAAAAATCAAGACAATATCTGAAGTTTGGAGTTTTAGCTCCTCTTCTATTCTCCATGAGTCTTTAGATCACCATCAGCAGTTTAGCGATTTCACTAGTGGGTTTTCTTTGTACCCTGGGCTACAATTACCTTAGGTGGGAAACTCATTCCAAGCAGTTATGTTTTCCTCATCTCTCTTGAACTGCAAGGACCTCTTAACAATATTTGTTGTCCTCTTTTGTGTCCTCTCCTTACTTGCCCTGTCACTTGCTAAAATGATGACATCTTTTGCAAGTACTGGCTCTATGCTTCCTAGTCTGAACATTACTCTCCACCAAAAAAGTCCATCTCCTTTTTCATTTTGACTACTCTTCATATTTTTCAATAGCCTCAGCTCATTTTAATTGTTAACCTGTTGATGCTATTTTTACAGAGTTTCTCACCAGACAGAATCCTAGGCAGTAACATATCAGTTACTTAAGATATGTCAATATCTGGTTCTTTCATTCCTGAGCATGTATAGGACCGCACTTCTTGGCCTCCTTAGAGTTAGGAGGGCCATATGACAAGGGAATGTGTAATGTGTGTCACTTCTGGACTAAGGGCATAAAAAGCTGCTGTACCACCATCTAGCTCTCCCCTTGCCACGGGCAATTGTAGAGCACATATTGAGATGGTAGAGTTATAAGATGAAACTACTTGGATCTCTAAGTCACTGGTTGGAAGGGGGATGCTTTGCAGAGTTACAGAACTTGTCGTAGAGTTTCCATTAGCAAGGAATACTATTTTACATATAAAGCCATTGAGAGGTAGTATTTATGTGTTGTTGCAGCATACCCTAACCTTTCCCAGCTAATACAGGATCTTTCACCATGATTTCAAAATTTCAGTTTTGAAGGGCTTCCATTCTAATTGATCTAATTAATCTCCTTTAGGATTTTAAGATGCTATGGTAGATTGAATAATTTAGCCATCTTCTATCCCCAAAGATGTCTACATCCTAATCCCTGCAACCCAAGAATATGTTACCTTACACAGCAAAAAGAATCTGGGATTTTTAGATGGGACATTATCCTAGATTATTTGGGCAGACCCAATGTAATCACAAGTATCCTTATTAGAAAGAGGTAGTAGGGTCAATCAGAAAAAGGAAATGTGACAATGAAAGCAGAGGCTGAAGTGATGCACTCTGAAGATGGAGAAAGGGGCCATGAGCCGAGGAACTTGACTTTAGTCTTGTGAGACCCATTTCGGATTTCTGACCTCCAAAACTAAGATAATAAATGTGTGTTGCTTTAAGTCACTAAGTTTGTGGTAATTTGTTACAGCACCAAGAGGAAAGTAACACAGATGTTGAATAGTACTTTTCCTGTCTCTGAACATTTTGAAAATGACTTTCTAAAGTCTAAGGTAAACATATCTGAAAACTATGTCTTAAATTATATTCCTTTTTCCTTTCTTTATCTAAATGCTAATGGTTAAGGGCTATTGGATAAGAGTTTCTTCTCTCTGTATTCTTAAACCTACCCATTTTACCGTTTTCACCTTACAGGCATGGGTTTTGCTTCTTCTTTACTGCTATAAAAGATCTTTCCTACTTCCATTTCTGAATTAATTATTCTATCTTCTCCAATAAATTGGAACACAGAAATCTATTCATGAAGACTTTCACCTTTTATACTGTAAAGATCACCCTGCATTTAATATTCTCAAAGCTGCTGATACCCTCCAGCAGGAAGATAAACATCGCACAATCTCTGAAGGTTTTTCCTGTTCCTTCAGTTTTTATACTTCTGGTAAATGTTCATAAGTACTGTGGATATCCCTGACACCTGTTGAGAAGTCTAATGACAAAATATCTGTTATACCTATTTTCTGGTTCCAATTGGGAGACTTCTCAGAACAAACTCTTATGTAGGGCTGGCCCACCCTTCCAGCAAGATGTGAGTTTTGCACTTTCCCCAAACATAAGTACTAACTGTACTCTTGCTGGTTTCTGCAAACCTGGAGACACTTAAACAAATATAAGACAATGACTAGAGAAAACATCTGTTAAAGTTGGCAAGAAAGAGCACTGAGAAGGATAGGATCATTTACTGCTCCCCTGCCACTTGATTCTTTACGCTGCTTTCAGTCAAACTGTCCATAACATTTTGGAGCCAATACCTTAATTTTTGAGATGAGAAAACAGAGGGTCAGATAGTTGAAGTGACTTTCCTAAGGTGAGAGACAGTGTATTGTTAATGGTTAAAAACAAGGACTCTGGAATCTGGGTTCAAATTCAGACTCTGCCACTTACTACTACTTACTACTACCTGTATACCATGGGCCTCATTTTCCTTATCTGTGAAACTGGGCAAATAATATTATTCACCTCTTAGTGAGGATTAAGTGAGTAAAATTTACAACAGGTCCTGGCACATAGTAAGCACCACATAAATGTTGGAGACTGTTTTCTTATGCAGTAAGCTAATGACAGAGTTAGTATTAGAAGTGAATCCAGTGCTTTCCACTACCCATTCTGGATCCTTAAAGCCAGATATGATATATTTGACTTGGTGGCATGCTTTATTACTAAAAATGCAGGTTAAAGTCAATTTTTAAAAATTTTTAGAATGTTTTTATTGTTTTTGTAAAATAATACGTTTGTGATAAAGAATTCAAGCAATATTAGAAAAGTACAAAGAAAAAATATTACCCCAAACCCCTTCACGTGGAATATCTCCCTATGTATATATACATCCTGAAATCATAACTGAATCAATAGATAGATAATTTTATTAGTCATATTACAATGCTAGTTTGTTTTTGTTTTTTTTTTTGAGGAGGATTAGCCCTGAGCTAACATCTGCTGCCAATCCTGCTCTTTTTGCTGAGGAAGACTGGCCCTGAGCTAGCATCCGTGCCCATCTTCCTCTACTTTATATGTGGGATGACTGCCACAGCATGGCTTGCCAAGTGGTGCCATGTCCGCACCTGGGATCCGAACTGGTGAACCCTGGGCCGCTGAAGCGGAATGTGCAAACTTAACCATTGCACCACCAGCCCGGCCCTATAATGCCGCTTTTTAATGAAAATTCAAATGGATGTCTGAATTGATTTTTTTATCCTAAAATCCTGGGTTAACAGTTCCAACACAGAATAATGGAATTTTATTTGATTCAATAGGTCATAAAAAAGGTTTCATGCTCAACTTTGTTTTGACTCTCTGGCTAGTTAACAAATTCTAATTCTAAAGAATGTATCACTTGAGTTTGGCTGTATACACATATAAAGCTATGGTACCTTCTTTCTTTACTTTTGTTACTTGCTCTTTTTAATCTGTACTTTGCTAATCCATTGTTAACCTGTTTTTAAAAGACAACATAAATGGTCTTAAAGCTCAACACTATAAAACGAAACCTCCAAAACTGCACATTTTTAATGGTCTAATTTATAATGCAAATTTTATTAAAATGGTGATAAGGCAGGCAGTAAATAAGCTACAGGTTTCACATTTCCTTCCTTGATACAGTTCTAAAAGTCCACTGAAAGGACTTTGTTTTCCTGAACATGATAATAGAAAGTGTAGCCATAAGTACAAGATAGGCATATACATGCAAATAATTTCACAGTGAAATTCTTCTACAAATGCTTAGAATTCAATAGGCATCTGAATTATTATATTTGTATTATATATTTATAAAGACACATAAATCAAAGACATATGTTGACCTTTCTCTGACAGCAATCATAATTCAATCCTTTTTCCAGGGGTTGCATGAGTCCTAAACCTGACATTTATATTTATTAGTGATTTATAGCCTGCCTAATTCTAATGGGTTTATGATACTGACAGCACCTCTAGCCTTATAGTGCCTTTGTGAACCTTAAAAAGGGTGCCCTCTTTGGGTTAGGAGGTTAATCACAGGCTGTACTTAGGTTCCATTTACTCCCTAGTGCAGGGCACAAACCATATAACTAGATTGATGACTCTGGTAGGCTAAAACACAGATTTGGGAGAAAAAAAAAATCTAGACTATCTTAAATGGAAGAAGGAGCTGGTGATACAGCAGATTTATCATATCCAGGCACTGATTCTGATTCTACGTTTTTGGCAGCTAAAGCAGAATGAGAAATACATGGGGGTTACATAGCCTTGTTTCCTCATGTGATGTATAAAATCATCTGTACATGCAAATTTTTCCTGGAACTAAACTAATGTGGAAATAGCATTTATCTCCTAGAATAAAAGATCTTTACTGTCTTCAACTATAGTTGTCCAAAAGTCTCAGAAATGCTGTAAAAACTGACAATTCCTCCCCAAGAGCAGAAGGCACCACAGTAAATCATAACTCTGAGAAGGCACATTTTTAAGGAGCTAAAAGAAACGCAGTCTTTGCTTTCTGATTTTCCAAGTTAATTATGGGCTGAGAGTTAAATGGCTGAAAATATGTCCATTGGACTGTCTTTAAATCATCAGAAATATGTTTTCGGCTGGTATCAGATTATGCTTTGACCAAAGTCATTGAGACTTATCGTCCAGAAGATGACAGTTGTCAAAGTAATGACCACAACCTATTTCTAAATGTTTCTGCTGGAGCAATCTCTTCTAGGGTCAAGTTCTCCAGTAATTTCTGCTACAGCAAATGCTCTAATTTATCAATAAAGGAAAATATGTCTCACTAGCAAAGGCAAAACAGAAATTACACACTCGGGACATGTTTTCTAACTTTGTAGATTTTACTCATCTTTTACTCTGGGTAAATGTATGTATGTAGTTTTTATACCAGTTTGTAAATTTAGTACTCTCTGCATTTTCTCTTCTTACTAAGCAAGTTTGTTGACTATGGTCTTTGGAGCAATAATTCACTACACTGTATGTAATGCAGAAAACCTAACTTTTAATTTGAAGTTAGTAGTTTTCGCACTAATTCAATTTGATTGAATTTAAACTTATGATTCTAGTTCTTGTGTCTTAAAGTGGTTTGTGGAAAAAAATATTATCCCTAACACTGAGAAATAGAGAAAACAAATATAAAAATTGCTTTTTAAAAAATATTTGAAATTTCCATCAAAAACTATAGCACAGCAAGAAAGCATCAGTCAGTGAATTACAACAATTTTCTGTTCAGTGGGGCCATTTTAGACTATTTTTCTACTTTCAAAGGGAAAAAGAACTAGTCAAAGATACAAGTTCTTCCAAATACTTGTCTATTAATCTTTATTTTACAGAGCCCATCACTTATTTCCAATACAATTTTATAAAACATCATTTTGATTGCCTTAAAATCATTTAGTTACAATTAAATCATGTGTTCTATTAGAATGACTTAGAGTTAAGTATGAGAAATTTGCAATGGGCTCTACTCCAAGGTCTAACATTTAAAATGTCACAAATAAGTTAGTTTTTTCTGATAACAATAATACAGCAAAGACAAATGAAACTTCATTTTCAATAACTTCTCAGTAAATCTATATGCTATGACAATACTAATGATAGGGATTAAAACAACAGCAACAACACCACCACCAACCATCACTTCAAAGATATATTGGTTTCTGGAACCTGAAATGGGATAATTCACTGTTCTATTTCCTCTCTTAAGAACTAGCTAGCAGTCTCCCATGCAATTCTATGGATTTGTTTGCTGGTCTTCTACTTCCTAGTTAACTGAAGGTAGTATTTTATATTCTAGAGTGGTGTCATAAAAGTCTACTGAGAAGGCAGATAACTAAATAAACAATCATAACATAGTGGAGTAAGTGCTATGATAGGGTAATAAGAAAGGTAATTAACCAAGATTTGGTAGAGAAACAGGGCTTGCTAAGGGAAACGAAGTCTAACTGAAATCTTAAGGAAGTAACGAGGTGAGATAGAATGCTTCTGGGAACTGAAAATATGTTTAAAGGCCATGAGGCAGGAGAGAGGTGAGCGATAGGAAATGAGGCACCAGCTGACCAAGTCTTTCAGCCTGAGAGATCTTATGCTCTCAGATGCTCCATCTAAGGGATAAGACTGAGGGCACTCAGAAAGATTTGAGGTGTCTCACGCCCAAGACTTTTCTCTCTCTCTCCTTCCTCCTCTCCCCATTACAAATGAACTACTGCAAGACTTGTTTGCTCTTTGGGGCGGTGTTGAGGGGGAAGAGCAGAAGACCCATTTGCGGACCCTTATATTTAGGAAAGGCCTCAACTTTGACTTGTCTCATTATCTCTAAATAAGGTGACACATATGGTCACAGAGACATTCTGATGAGATTGGATGGTAAAAAGATGTCACAATTTTTATAATTTGGTTTTGCATTTATTTTTCCAATATAGCAGAAAAAATGAAAGTGACCTGAGTAACTATTTTGACCTAAGACTCTGACCGTGGTTAGGTGACAATTGATAGCAATGGGTAAAGCAAATATAGTTTGGTAATATTTTACTCTCCTAAATAATATTATAAATTACTTAGGTTAAATGCAGATCTCTATAAAGTTCTTATTTTATCATGTTTCTAATCTTCAGTATCACCAAGACTATCTTGCACACTCGTTGCCACTTTGGTACTTTGATCCCAACCATCAAAGGATACTGCAGGTGAGTTTCTTGCTAGGTGAGAATACATACACACAGCAAAGACTCATTTTTGACTGGCTTGCCCAAGGAAATAGGTATATACATATGGAAAATATCCAAGTAACTAAGGGTTAATAATCCTTTGAGAAAAACCTTTAAACAGTTTTAACCACTTTCAATGAAAGTTGTCTAAAATGTAACATGCACTTTCTTATATTCCCATATAGAGAGAAAAGAACCTCTTACCCCATGACTCAGGGTAATCATCATGAATAACAATGACTGAACTTTGGTGTAAAAGAGTGATGCTTGAGTGAGACTTTAAATGGCAGGTTCTTCTCACGTGATGTCTACTGCTTTAAGAATTTTGCCTCTCTCTTGCATAGTCTTGTCTGTTTCTCAGAGTGTCTTTGTTTCTTCTCTCCCTGGTCTACACCCTCCCCCATGGCCTTTTCTAAATTGCTGATTCAAATCTGTGAGAACTGGAAAACCAAACATGAGACTTACCCATAAAATAAAAATAAAGATGTCCAAAAGGAAAAATCACATATCTAAACTGTCACAGTTTCAGTGCAGGGGAATTTATGGCATTTATTTAGGGTTTAGAGATCTTTCATAGATTATTGCCCATTCTTAACTATTCTCTGGATAGTTGGAGTTGCTAAATAATAACATCCCAGGAGAGTGAACCATTATATATAGATTCCAATATCCAGTGTACCCAGCTAAGACAGATGTCCCTACAACATAAAAAACCTACCAAAGACATAATTGAAGCAGAAAGTATTGACATTATGTGTAGTTCCAAAATAAATACATTTGAGTATGGATGGAGAAATTAAAATTTTTTTCTAATCATAAAAGTGATTCCTCAATGGAAAAAATAGGGAAAATTAGAAGAAAAAAAATTACCTGGAATCTAACTAAAGATATCACTCAATATTTTGGTGTGTTTTATTAATATTATTTTCTCTCTTTACATAGAGAATCTTTGTATAGAGAATATGTATGTTCATGTGTATATATACTTTATTTATTTATTTATTTATTGAGGAAGATTAGTCCTGAGCTAACTACTGCCAGTCCTCTTCTTTTTGCTGAGGAAGACTGGCCCTGAGCTAACACCCGTGCCCGTCTTCCTCTACTTTATACATGGGACGCCTACCACAGCATGGCTTTTGCCAAGTCGTGCCATGTCCGTACCCAGGATCCAAAGGGGCGAACCCTGGGCTGCCGAGAAGCGGAACGTGTGAACTTAACTGCTGCGCCACCGGGCTGGCCCCTATATACTTTAAAAAAGTGGTACCATGTAGATTCTGAAATTTGGCCTACCTTTTTTAGCTAGGAATATAGTATGAACATTTTCTCCTACCAATAAATATTCTTGCATCACAGGATTTACGTCAACATTTGTGTTCCATTAAGGGGCTATTATAATTTATATAAGACTTGATTGTTGGATATTTTCCCCCCTTTTTTTGGCTATCATGAATAATGTTGCAACGAACACTTGGTTACACACATCTATTTGCACATCTGTAGTTAGCTTCACAGAATATATTCTTAGAAGTGAAGTATTCAGGATAAAGTAAAGGCAAACTTGCATAGTTTTAGAGACATATTCTTAAATTACTGCCCAAAGAGGCTGTGCAATTTATACTACCACCAGGGGCATATGCACGTCTGCTTTCCTGCATCCTCATCCACACTGATTCATAGCATTCTTTTTAATTTTGCCAATCTGCAAGAGAAAAATAACTCACTTATTTTAATTTATATTTCTTTTATGCCCATTGAATTTTAGCATTTTAAAAAATATGTTAAGTTTTTGTTATATATAAATAGGCTAAATTCAAATTTTTTTCCTATTCTTTTTGGGGGGGTGTTTGTGCAATCATTTTTCTGTGAGTTGCCTTTTCATCATTTTCTCTGAGTTGCCTTTACCAGTTTTTCATTGGGTTGTTTACTTTTTATTTATTGATTTATAAATAATCTTTATGATTACAAGCTGTCATTTGTTATATATATTTCCCCAACATTTTTGTCTCAATTTTATACTTTGTGTTTAAAATAAACAAATCTATTGTCTCTTAACTGTTCCTTTATCACATTACTGAATCCTTTGATGGATTTCCTAAGAATCTCCTCTGCTTTTTTTTTTTTTTCCAAAATCTCCTTTGGACTTCCTCCCAACCCATCAGTTCTGAGATAATGACGCATACAACATGGTAAGTAAAGTCGTGCCAATGTCATACTTGCCATATGGAGCAACATTTTAAACTCCGTGGTTCATTCTGTCAGTACTTCATCTATGACACGAGGATTGGGAAGGACTTTATGTCTGTTTTGAAGCTCATGTAATTACAGGATGTATATATTGTCTTATAAATCACAGGCACTTCATACACGTGGAATACAGGGATAAATGTTACAAAATCATAATTTAGAAATTCTGACATGCAAGAAAATGTTACTACATGTAGAAATAAAAGAACAAGCCAGACAAAACAATTGATAATAAAAGAGGAGATGTAACAGACAGATAAATATGGCCATAACCATGAAAAGATTAGTACTCAATAATAGTACTCCAGTCAGCAGCCTTGGCATACAGAGACTTAGCCTCTCTACCACCAGCTGCATGAGAGCAGGAGTCTCCGCTCGTGTTCCTGAGACGGGGCAGGCTGGACCCAGGTCTCTACTTCACGGCTAGAGAATGTTTAAAACCACTGGTAAAGTGCTGAAAACTAAAGATATTTTTGCTGCAAATATCTCTAATTCTATCAGTCTTCCTATTTTGCTGTTTAAATTCAGATAATTAAAATGGAAAAATATATTTTAAAAAATTCTCTTAATTTTATTGACAAATCTTTCTATTATATAGTTCCTTACTGCTTGGATGGCATGTCAGCTGTATATATCTTAAAAACTAAACACCAAGATATAAAGCATCTAAGTTTCTCTCTCTCTCTTATTTATACAAAGTTCTGGGAGATGTTTTTTTTTAAATATAATAACATGCAGTTTATAAATTGTAAGATCTATTTTGTAGGTGGCCAAATAGCTTCAATATCAGCCCATCTACTTCAGGCCTTAAAAAAAACAAGTAGAAACACTTTAGCATACATTTCCTGAGAAATGCAACATCAATATGGCAATAATACAGTTCCAATAATAACATTCTCTACGTATACAGCCTCTCTTCCACAAATCTCAACTCTGAATAATCTCAGACAATGTTTTACCTCACTTGAATAAAGATCCCCAGAAAACCAATTTTTGCTTTTGAATGTTAGATGTTGCTAGCAATCAGGATGCCTCCCAGTCTGCCTCCGTGAAAAGATACTGGTTGATGCTGGTAACGCAAAGCATAGCTGCAGGATTTAAGCAAGTGTACAGGTGGGGAGAATTCTTTACAACTCAGGCAAGAAAATATTTGTCATGCAAATATAAAGCACTGAAGCACATAATTTGAAGGTAAATTTAACTTCATGAAATGATACAAAAAAATTTTCTTTAAACATCCTGTTTCCTTCCTCATGTCATTGTAGTAAAGTTCTGCGAGGGAATGTTTTTGCTATTTTTAAGCTTGGAGATTTCAAAGAGAGCATTTCCTTTGGGGAGAGAGTTGCTTTCCTCTGTTTTGGCTGTGTAATGCCTGATGAGGGTCACCTTGTTCTTTGGGACACATAGGGTAGTCAGTGACTTTATGCACATGCAACACTAGAGCTGTCAGAAAGTTTACATCTAAGGGAAAAAATAGAATTTTGCTAAACAAAGCTTTCTATAGCTAAATTTGCCATACATTAGCACCAATGTGTACTCTTGTCTTAAACATAACAGTAAAAGCTTGGTTATGTTTTCAATCAAGAAAATAAAATAAAGAAAGAGAACAATCCTTGTCAGATTGTTTGAGTTCCTTGAAAAACACAGGAAAAGGTGGCCGGGTAGAAAAAAGAAGCAGGGCTTGTTTCTTCACAACTTGAAAATAGCTCATAGAGGGGACAATTAAGGAGAAACTGCTACAAATGAAATGCCACATTTTTTCTCATATTCTCCAATTTTCTTAATTTAGAATTAGAATCAATTCAGAAGATATTCCCATTTGCCTTCATTTTCCTCACACTTCCTTTCTTGCTCTAGGGGTGCAGTTAGTTCCTGAAAGAAACACTGTGTCCTAGGTACGTCCAAAGAGCATTTGGTAGCAGCTGTTAGTGACCCCAGGAATGAAGGGAAACTGCCTGGGTCCTTAAAAGGCTCTCATGTTCTGGTTAGCTCAGCAGTAGGAAAACCAGACCAAACTATACCAAACCTTAAAACAAATAAACATACAAACAAACTCCATAGCTCAGATATTCTCACTTTTAAGGATGAATGAGGGTGAGAGAAGACCAGCTAGATGTAATAATCACAATCAGCACGCTGTGGAGTGGAATGTCCTGGAAGGATTCACTCTATGCTCCTCCTTTTACACAGGAAGACTGGATCTCCAAGGAAGCCAGGGCCCCACAGCTGTCAGAGGCACCACCAGGGCCGGAATGCACGTTTACTCCTTCCAGTGGGTCTCCATAAAGAACCCCCACGCAGCCTCCGAGAGACAAGGAACTACTGTGATGTTCAACTTAGAAAATTATCAGTATGTTAATACTATTTACTTCTTTAAAAACAACTACCAGTAAAACGGTAAGAGGAAAAGTATTAGGAAAAAAAGAGAGCAGGGAAGAGGGGATTCAGAGTTCAGAGAGCTCTCCACTTTCAGCTAAATGAACTGCCTCCCCCAGAACAAAACATTCTCCCAAATCTTCCTTTTGTGGTGAGTAATGGCTTTGACAATTAATTTAACAGATATTTATGGAGATACAACAATAAATAGAATGAATTCCTATCCTCGTGGAGCTTACAAATTAGTTCGACCCACAAACAATAAACAAGTAAATAAGGTATAAAATTGCTCATAGTTATCTGTGTTATTCTGAAAAGTAGGGCACGTATCGGGGTAGAGTTTAAGGGGGGGAGGGTGGAGACTATTTTAATGGGGTTGCCAGAGAAGGCCTCTGAGGAGGTGATATTTGAGCAGAGGAGGAGACCTTTGAATTTTGAAGAGTGAGTTGCTGTTAAGCTGGTAGAAAGGTCTGAGAGGAAAAGCAGGTCAAGGGAAAGAAAAGTTTATTCACACTGGACCCCAGTTAGGGCTCTGTTTTTCCCCAAATGTTTTTGCCTGTCCTTTCTTTAACTCAAAACTCACAAGGTCGATTAAACAATCTATCTTTTAGGTCAGCAAGAAGACAACTAAATTTATGTGTCTACAGTCAAGCACTTTATTGCATAAAACAAGCTCTTTCCTTTGTGCCCGCAAGTGGATTTGGCTCAAGTGGCGAAGTATTTTGTTCCCCGATATCACTCTTCCTGATGCTCACAAGCTTGCTGCAAACGCTGACTCGGACTGTCCGGGTTACTTAATGTGATGACGGAGCTGCTAGCATTTTTCACTGACCCTGAACTCCTTAACGAAACAGGATCAGATCACTCAGCACAGATGGGTTCTTGCCTAAATTAGAGTGGCCAGAAGAGATGCAGGGTTGCTGCTTTTGACATAAGTAATCACATCCCACCCTTAGTGACAGGACAAAAAAACCAAGATCCATTTGTCACTGTCTGGCCATCAATCTCCCTAACACTAAAGAGGTAAAGTTTCTAGGTTCTTGTAGTATTGGCTACCAGAATATAATCTACAATTCTAATATTCTATATTTCTCACATTTTTATGCAAAACACTGGATTTCACAGAGGAGGCCAAAATGAAGTGTACCAGGAGCTCAGAGCTAAAATATATATCGATTAGTCACTGAGAGGTCTGCTGCTTAATCTTCCCATTCTCCAGTCCGATTTCCATCTTTTGTTAGCTGAAGTTGTCTTTTGATGCCTTTGGATAAATCTCCATCCAAACTTCCCCCAAACTATACCATATACTAGGTATGCTCTTTAACTTTTCAAAGGAAGATCATTTCTTACTTTTCTTTGGATCCCTGACACCTTGCAAGGAGTCTGTTACACAGCAGTTGTTTAATAAATGCTCCAAGAAGGCGTGTCATTTGTTTTATTTCTCTTCAAGCATAGTTCTTATTATTTCACTTTTAAAAATAATTTCATAGTCCCTAAAGTTCTACATCTTCTATGAAAACTTCCCAGATTAAAGCCTTCTTTGTATAATTCCCACACCTGCTCAGTGGCTCACCATCAAACAATGCATCCACCTTGTCATGCATACAATTTATACAATAAACACAGTGGAGAAGGAAGTTGGGGTCAGATTATTAGAGTCAGGCAAACGAAGAAGTGGAACTGAGCTCTCAAATGTTCTAGTATGGTTCATTGACAACTTATTTTTTATTTTTTGGTAACTCATGTAAAAAGCAATTCCCAGTGAAAAACTGCATTAAGTACATAATAGAAGGTAAACAGGTTTTTATAGCAGTCTCTTGTACCCTTCTCCTATCTTCAATCTCCTAACAGAGATGATTATAAATGTTTTTTCCTCTGAGCCCAAAGCTACTATGTAAAATGCATGGAGGAGGTGGTAATTTTCATGGAAAATTCACTGGTGCTAACAAATTAAGAAGAAAGGACCTGGAATCCACACTCTGGTAGTTAAACTGGAAAGAGCAGGCCATGAAGTCCAAGGCCTCTCCTACTTGATGTATCTGGAGAGTTTTAAGCTAGTGTTTTTTAAAACCACAAGAAACCAAGGAAATTGCTCTGGAACCTACACTCCACTGACACAGGAGATAGAATTACGGGTGGGGTAGCTATATTTTTGGGCACAAATATATGATGCACCTTCCTATAGGAGGATTATACATCGCCACGATGTTGAACTCAGGCGTGGCTATCTGATTGATTTAGTCAGTGAAATCTGAGCAGAAGCAATGACTATCATGTCTAGGAAGTAACTTTAAGAGCCAGTGCATGGCTTGGCAAGTTCCCTGTCTCTGTGATTGTGGAAGCATTAGATTCTCCATCTTTCTATGTTGCTAAGTGACTATTGTGAACAGAGCTCCTTTTCTGAACTGCAGTGAGTAAAAAATTTAGCTATTTTAAGTTCCTAAGATTCTCATATTGTTTGTTACTGCAGCATAATATAGCTCGTCCTAACTGATACAGAAGCCAAAACTTTTCTGCCCTCTGTCGTGGCTACAAATAGCACGTGCTATTTGTAGTTGGTCTGCACTCCCTTCCATGGCTTCTCAGTTTAGCGAATCTTCAATCAAGTCCAATGTAGAGGAAACAAGAATTATGAGGATACTGCTCTCCTCTCAAATTCTCCACTTACATAAATAAGGATTTCTATCTCTACCATATAACAATCTCTTTCCTCCCAACTCATTATAATTTAAATACACTCCACCCTACTATCAGATGACTCAGATTATGAAAGGTACTTTCCATGCATTCTTAATGTCTCCAGTTATAAGATAAAAGGCTTTAACATTTTTCTGTCATCAACAGCAGCGTTAAAGGAAAAAGCATTTGAAGTCCAAGACTTTCATAAGGAGCAGCATCAAACACCAAAACCATTTCAACAGGCTTTAGTATTTATTAATTTTTTCTTTATTGCTGTCTCAAAAATCAATAGCTTTCTGATGACAATTTTTTTTAACAGCTCTTTTTTTTTTTCAATTGGCCCTGAGCTAACATCTGTGGCCAATCTTTTTTTTTCCTTCTTCTCCCCAAATTCCCCCAGTACATAGTTGTATATTCTAGTTGTAGGTCCTTCTGGCTCTTCCATGTGGGATGCCACCTCAGCATGACTTGATGAGCAATCCTAGGTCCTCATCCAGGATCCGAACCGGGCAAAACCCTGGGCCACCTAAGTGGAGCGTGCGAACTTAACCACTCGGCCATGGGGCCGGCCCCTCTGACAACAATTTTAAAAGATGTATTTTCTAGTTGCATACGTCTTTCACAATGGGACTTAGATGAAAAATTTGGCCAATGTGAGCATGAAATGGACTGACCTTATGATTAATGGTATGGGAAGTTGCTCAGTTCAAGATGCCTTTAATACTGCTTCAGAAAGGATACGTTTTGTACTATTTCTTTATTTGTATCTGTGTCATTATCCAATGTAATGAAAAGGGAAACGTGATTTTAATTTATTACAGGTGAATAATTTACTGTTCTACTTTAACACATTCTTTTCTATTTAATATTTTATATGAGTCACTATTAAGAGCCACTAAAATAATGCATAATTTTTACTGTAATATGAATATGGTTTTTGTGTGTACAGAATAAAAAGAGGCTTAATCTGATAGTAGCAAAAAAACTAAACGTTTTCATTGTGTACAATATTTCACATTATATAAGGTAGCATTGCTTTGCTTGCTAGGCACTGAAAGTACTTGCAACTTGAGCTTTATTGGGGAGTCAGAGAAAAGTTTCTGGTGTGATTCAATAACACACTTGCCAGTCTGCTGGTAACTGACAGCAGTGCCTTCTCTTTGATTCAATTTTTTAATTGCAATCCATTTAGCCATGTAGATCCTGACAGCTAATTGGCTGCCCATCTTCCTAACTGATGCTTACATTAGCCACTGTAAAACTGAGAAGTTTTCAAACAATTCTCATTCCCAGGTCAATTCATCAAAATACTAAGCTTCAGAACATGTCAGCAAAATGTGTTGCCATATCAACATATCACATCCAGAAGAAAACTGGGGGTTTGCTTTTATAACAGGGCATATAATTTTTATGTTGATTTAACCAGAAAACCTCCAAATACTAATGGGTGAAAAAATGAAATAAAAACCATTTCTGACATCTGAAAATGAAGTGATAGTCAAACTATATTTCCTTAAAAATGCTCCCTTGGTAACAATTTTCCTATCTTTTAGCTAGGTCCCTAAATTATGAAGAATGAGAAGTAAAGACATGAGCCCTGTCCTTTAGGGGTGCAGGGTGGGGGTGAGAATCTTCTGCAGGGTCAGCAGCAAGACAGAGATTCAGGAAGGAGTGGATGGGAGAGAAGGAAGAGCTTTTGATAGACAATATTAAAGAAAAGAACAGGTTCATCTCTACCTTCTTTGATTCATCTGGCCCCTCTGTGCTCCTTTTCAGTCTTTTCCAATGGTTCTTCTTCCTCTTCCTTAAATGTGCTCTGGCAGAGGCCCACTTCTCTACATTCTCCTTAGGCAATCTTATTCTTTCCCATGGCTTTAATGATCACCTAGGCATCATATGCCAGCCCTGGTGGTTTAGTGGTTAAAATTCGGCACTCTCACTGCTGCTGCCCAGATTCATTTCTCGGTCCGAGAACCACACCATCCCTGTCAGTTGTCATACTGGGCAGCAGCATGTTGCTGTGATGCTGAAAGCTATGCCACTGGTATTTCAAATACCAGCAGAGTCACTCATGGTAGACATGTTTCAGCAGAGCTTCCAGAGTAAGACAGACTGGGAAGAAGGACCTACTTTCAACAAAATTGGCCATGAAAACCCTATGAATAGTAGCGAAGCATTGTCTGATATAGCACCAGAAGTGAGAAGATGGTGAAAAAACAAAAACAAAAACAGGTAAAACCAGTAGGGTTCCCCTCTGCTGTACATACGAGTACCCTGTACTCCAGGGTCACTGTGAGTCAGAATTGACTCAATGGCACTAAAAAAAAAAAAAGAAAAAAGACAACAGATCCCAGTTTCATATCTTCCATTCCACTATTTCAACAGGACTCTTACAGACATTTCTTCCTAGATACTTCCTACAAGTATCTCAAACTCAACAAGTCCAAAAACAAATGTCAAATCTTTCCTCTCCCCCAAATCTGCTCCTGACCCTTGTGCCCTATCTTGGTTCATGGATTACCATGAGCCCCTACCCACGTTAGAAATCTACTCTCAAAATCTTTGACTCTTCCCTCTCCTTCACCCTATTGTATCAATAATTTATAATTATTCTACCTCTGAAAAAGCTCTTGAATTCAACCCTTCCTTGGCACTCACATTACATGTGTCATAGTACAGGCCTTTATTTCTTTCTGGGACAACTATAATAGTCTCCTAACTGCTCAGAGACAGTAAGCGACTTCACAGACCTCAAACTGTGAAACATCAGACAGAAACTTAGGGACAGCTGACTGCTTCCTAAAAGAGTGGGAGGAAATGGAGAAACGAAGAATTTTTGAGGCAGCAGTACTGTTTCAAACACGAAAAAACAGAAGTTCTAGGGGAGAGTAACTAAGTATAAGGGTTTTTAGCTGACAATAAGGTCTCACTGAATTTCTCTTCTAACATCTTTTTACTGTCTTTGATAATGCCCAATACAAGAAACATGTAAGATAATTAATAACGAATAATATGAAATATGAAACATCCTGAAGACCTGTACTGTAACAATCCTATGGGCAATTTAAGGAGATGAAGTCTTGTCCTCCTTTATTAAACCAAGAGAGAGAGTAGCTGTTCCTCTTTTCCCCTCCCTTGGCTAGTATAACCTTTGTTCCACCCTACATTTGACATTCTCTCTTACACTCCCTGAGGCAGAAGTCCGTCCAGTTCCAATGTGACAGAAAGCCTCCTGGATTGAGTGGGAATGTGGGGAACTGGGAAGACCCAATCAGTGCATTAGTCAGGGGCTAGGGCTGGATGGTAGGCCCGTTATGTCCTCAAGGGAAAACTAGGACAGGATAGCCTTCCCAAGTTAAATGGGTCAGGGCCAAGAGATAAGGAAAAGAGGAGAATCAAGCCTGGCAGAAACCTCAAAGACTAGAGTGGGGTTGAAAATTGGTTTTGGTGTCCTAATTGTTTCTTTCTTCCCAAGGCTGAAGCCACAGGGGCACTATAAAAAGTGCTGATCTTTTATGGGCCTTTCACCACGCTTAGCCTCTTACCATTACCTTACTACCGATCTTTCTTTCCCTGTTTGTGGCTCCCTTCCATCGGTCATTAGTTCTTTCTCCTTCTGGGGCCTCCAGAAAGGAGGCTTGTCAGATCAGTTTGTGATTAATGAGCTGGATTTTACCTTGGATACTGTCTAGGGTTCCCCCCATGGCTCTATTCCCTATGACTGGAAGCCAGTCTTACCCTACTCTTGTATTTCTCCAAATTCCTAAAAACCAAACAAGGTTGGTGCCTTAGCAGAGGCTCTAGAGAAATTTCAACAGAGAAACAGAGGGCTGGCATGAAAGCTGGCCAGGAAGAAACATGGCAGAACTATACAACTTTATAAAGCCTAAGGGAGAGTCGATGACTGCACGGTGCATGGGCACATAGATTGGTGTAGTGCTGAGGAAGAGACAAAGCAGCCTCTGGTGCATCGCTTTTTCTTCTTCTGGAAGCCATGAGTGATGTCCTGAAACCCTCTGTGACTTGCTCTACGTTGGAGGCTTTCTTCTCCATCTCCCCTTTCCCTCACAGAAATTAGTAAGGTTCCAACTGAAAAGACCAGGTAATCAGTTTATAAAAGCCACACTATTATAATTAAGATAATTAAAAACGTATTTCCTCTCAAAGAAACTAAAAGACTTTGGAAAATTTAAGTTACAGTATTAGATTATACAGACAAGTACAGCCTGTATATCTTCATGTTACATTAGGATGAGGCTCCTTTGCTTCATACTGAAAATATCAAAATTACTTTTATGACCATAAAACTACTGTAGGTTACCTTGGTAATTATCACAGAGTTGAGAGCTTGTTTGGTTTATACAAACACAACAGAGACAACTAACTCAAAGCTTGGAATAGAGACCCATGTGTTTCCACTATTATCCAGTATTAATAAAATACTATTCTGATTTATTAAATTTATAAATGTGGACAGATTTTTGCATTGTAGTGAAAAAAATGACAGACCTGAAGGTAGGAAGCCTAGATTGAAGCTCTGAAAACACATATATCCTCACTAAACCTTTGTTTTTTCACCTATAAAATGGTGATAATTACACCTCCGTTGGTTACTACGAGGATCAAATGAGAATTTGTTTATGAAAGTAATTTGTAAGCTATAACTAGCTAAATAAATATAATTACTATCATTATTCTCAAGATTGTCTTTCTAAAGAGTATGGCCTGAAGAATAATTGTGAAAAGCATTCCAAAATTATTTTGTATGTGATATGCATGTGCTACTTATACTTGGAAACGCTTCCAAAACATTAAACCAGAAGACTGAATAAAAACCCTGTTTATAGATATATTTTTAATCTTTCTTTCATCTCTAATGCTTGAAGTTATCTCCTATACAATCCTTTGTCAATATGCTTCATGGGTAGACCTGGGATGGCCCAGGCCACGCAGAAGGAAGCAAGGTTGTACAGCAGAACTTCACGAAGAGTTTCTTTTCTCTCTTTCCCACTTTTGAGTGCTGGTTATTAGAACTTCACCTTGCAGTGGCAGAAGTCACTAGAAACAGCAAAGTGTCAGCCAAAGTCCATAGGACAGTGAAGCCCAAAGGAATGAGGTCCAAGGGGAGGAATCAGGCCAATTTAAAAAGAAATGGGAATAAGTTAGGCTTGGAGTGGGAGAGTCCTGGGTAATTTTGGAGAATAACTCTATTGTGTCATTATTTATAGGATGAATGGTGAATCAGGAAGTCTATAGTTCATTGCTCCAAATAAATCTCATCTCGTTTCCCTTGATCAAAGCCCTTCAAGTGATCCATCTATAGCTATAATATCCAAACTCCTCTGCATGACAGTGTACTGAACCATTTGAAATTACTGATATTTAACAACTTTGGACATTTAAAAATGGCAATTATGTATGTCTTGACAAAAAGCCCAACATTATTAAGAGTGTAAATGTGGAGCCAGACTGTTCTACACTAAAAATTAGCTACATAATCTGGGGCACATTCCTTACCTTCTCTGTACCTCAGTTTCCTCATCTATAAAAGTGGAGGGATAGTAATAGTACATACCTCAAGGGTTTTTTGAGCATTAAATTAGTTAACATGCGTAAGGCGGTTAAAATAATGTGAGGTACCATAAGTACTACTAAGTACTACCTCTCATTATTATTATTATTCCTCCAGCTTTACACCCAACCATTCTCCCACCTGTCTTAGCTTGCTCCAAGGGCACCCACAATTTATGGTTTCCTGAACACTTAAGGGAAATGACTGCCTTTCTGCCTGGTATGCCCTTCCCTATCTTCCCTGGGTTCATTCAACAATGCCCTCCTGAGCACTGACTACTAGGCGAGGCTCTGAAGAAACAGTGGTAAACAAACTAAACAGGGTCTCTGCCCTTATGAAGTTTATAATCTAATGAGAGGAACATTTGCTGTTTAAAGGGTGACCTCCCACTTGGTTAGTAAGACACTATCCCTGAGCCATGTCCCCCACGAAGCTGTCTTTGTCCCCAGACAGTATGAATCATTCTTCCTTTCATTGTATTAATCCTGTTTGTAGGAGCATACTTTTACAGTGCAACTGTACTGGTTTCATTTTCACACTGATGCTGTTCCCTCTTCAAGAACAGATTACGAACTCTGCCAGAATAGACTGTATGTCCCTCTTTTTAGGGGCTCTAGTGTTGAGCTGAGTTCCGGGCTGAACTGCTCTTAATGGAAGCATCATCAGTCACTATCTGGTTTAATTACCAAAGTTAAATCTGTGTGGGAGCCAAGCCTCAAAATTAAGAGAACAAAATCTAATTTGAGTTACTTGTTTGAGACAGGCCTCTAAGCAGCTGGGGTGGGGAGGAGTATAATCATATCAGGATATCATTTAAAATAATTTTTAATAAATGACAAAAGAAAAACTTTAAGATTGCAAAATCTCTCCTCTTGATGTTACATTTCTATTTTACCCACTTAATTAAAAAAATACTTTATTGAGGTTATTTTTGATAAATCCTGTAAAAGAAATTCAACTGATGTTTTTTATTTGAATGTGGTTATTTTCATGTTTTTTATAAAACTGTAACATTATTTAGGATATGTCATTATTCTGTGTTTAGTTTTTAAAGTACTACAGACTAATCAAGCCACAAAATACTACACAGTATGGAATTTCTATTTTTTTAGTTTTTGATGTTTTATTATATCATATAATGTATTATATTATTATACCAACACAATGGAATATTTTTGGTTTTTATGTACTTTTCTATGTTTCAACTTCACAAGAAAATAAAATCAATATAAGAAACACTATTTTGTCTTCTCAAATGAGAGAAATGAGATACTCATGGGCTGATACACTTCCTTAAAAATAGAAAAAATACTTGTCATAACTTAGGAAGAGAGAAAAATTATTCCTGATGCCTCAGTCAAAATCTTTTAGCTGTTATTATTAATTAAGGGTCCAATTATTAGTAGAGGTAAAAATAACATCTGTGATTAAAATACTAGTCTTTAAGAACAAACATCAGATTTGAAATATATTTTTAAAAATTACTATGAGCTACATTGGATGCAATCTTTTGTACTAATTTTGTTTATAGCCCTTACAAGAGTGCTTGGAAACAGCAGACACTAAAGAGAAACTAGTTGACTGATGGGACATATATTGAATGTAGTTTGGGTACATCAATCTGGATCTAGAGAACAATCATCAGACAAATGGAGAAGATAGAGATTGCATCAGTTTTCCTTGACAAGATCTCGCTTCAATTTTTCAAACAGTCAAATGAAGATAACATGTGTCTTTTTTTTTCTCAGAGATAAATCAGTAATCATTCTTAAGACCTTGATAATTATACAGCATCAGATAAAATTTCTCCTATTTAAAACTATCTATAAACAAATATTTTTTTAAAATGTGGTCTTTACCACTCTTTAAGCTTTCTAGTAAAACAGCCAAAGCCATCAAACTATTATCATTTATAAATATTTATAAATAATTCATGAAATAGCTAACAATGATTTTGGCTGATACTTCAATTGTTTTTGCTACTGCTGCTGCAGGATGAATTTTAATAGTTAAGACAAAACTTTCCTATTTTTCTTTGAATTACATTATCAAATTTTCTAACATTGTTTGCATATTTTCATGATAATGTTTCTCTCCTCTGAGGTACACTCTTTGAAATGAAGACCAGGAAATTATTGAGTGACTTCTCGCTTACAGTTAATTCCAAACTTAATCAATTTCTGACACGTACTTTATCAAGCTAGAGAACACTTCCCCCTAAAACACACCATTTCCTTTCCAATAAAACTGAAAATTCCAGTATTAAAGATTTCCAACTTAAATACTGTAAGCCTTTTATGCAATGACACATACATGTCAGATAAAACTTATTTTAGAAACTACATAAGAGTAAACGTGCTTTGGCTATTTAGCGACAGGCTTTCCTCCACCAAACACCCCATTCTAACCGCCCCCAGCCCTTCTCTCAACCACCATACAGTCAGTCTCTGTTCCTGGTTTGTTGTTTATTTCAGTTCTCTACTAAGAGGACCCTGGAGTCCATCCCAGATTCCCATCAACTGTGCCTCAGATGATCTGACAGTCAGTCCTCTTTCACCAGGAGCTGCCATATGGGCGATACTCTAAGTTGTCACTGTTCTTTTTCAATGAGTATAGCCTATCCCCTCTCCACCTCCCAAACCTCACTGGCATTTCCCACAGACTGGCATTCCCCCACAGACCAACAGGCCTTGTGGATATTAGTGTCAGCCTGAGTTAGACTTAAGGATACCTGTCTCCTCAGACACTGGGCAGTGGATTTTGGCCTGATGGTCTTCTGTCTTGGGACAGATCAAGAGTTGGTCTCCTTTTCCTGGCTCCACCTGTTTCTAGCTTATTCTTCTCCCATCCTGGCCTCACAGCAGAGCCTATTTGGGTTAAGACTAAAAGTATAAATTTTACTGGAAAGACTGTCAGGCGGACATTTTCATTTTGTTCGTTGATGTATCCCAAGCTCCTGGGATAGTGCCTGGCATATAATAAAGCATTCAATAGATTAAACGAATGAATAAATGAATGCCTTCCTGAGGTAGCAATTTATCTGTATATTTATTTCAGTTATCCCCTTTCAGGAATCTCCTTAGCTTGCTGCATCTTTCCTATGGGGAAAGATTGAGAAGGCACAGTCCATATTTGAAATGTGGCATTTGGCTTACTACCAGTTGCCTATTTTGGTTTTTATTTTCAGGTTTTTGGTAACTTTTAAGTTTCGTTTTTTTCCCCCTCTGAGGAAGAATGGCGGGGGCTAACATCTGTTGCCAATCTTCCTCTTTTTACTTGATGAAGATTGCTGCTGAGCTAACAACTGTGCCAATCTTCCTCTATTTTATATGAGATGATGCCACGGCGTGGCTTGACAAGTGGTGCTAGGTTCGTGCCCAGGATCCAAACCTGCGGACCCGGGGCTGCCGAAGCAGAGCACGCGAACTTAACCACTACACTACCAGCTGGCCCTATTCCTCCTCCTTTTGCTTGAGCAAGATTCACGCTGAACTAACATCTATGCCAATCTTCCTCTATTTTGTACGTGGGTTGCTGCCATAGCATGACTGATGAGCAGTGCAGGTCTGCTCCCAAGTCTGAACCCATGAACCCAGGTCGCCAAAGCAGAGTGTGCCGAATGCAATCACTATGCCATGGGTCCGGCCCTCAAGTTTCTGAAGATATGCAGCATTTAGTTTCCAATGTTGACAGTAGCATGTCTGTTTGATTCTTCAAAGAAAACAATGATAACAGTAATAACAATGTTAATGGTAATAACAATAGCAACTGATTATTACATATTTACTATGGCCACGTACTTTAGACGCATTTGTCTCATTTAATTCTTGCTACAACTTTACGAGGTAGGTAGATTACAGATGAGACTTAGAGATGTGGGACAAATAAAAAGCCAGGATTTGAACTGGGTCAGATGGCAAAGCTGTTTTAATTTACACCTCTGGCTACTCTAATAAACAGTATGCATGATGCTAACATGGCTCAATGATGATTCCTAGGTCCCTACCTAAAATAAAAGTATTAGCTAAGGGCACATCAGAAAACAAATATAGATAATTTCTTGGTCTTAGCAACTAACACCATATTGGCATATGATGGCTACTCAGTTATTATCACTGACAGACTAAAAGTACTCAGTGTTATTTATAACATTATTTACATGGGAAAAGATATCTCAAACCCAATGTACAAACACATTACTGTTCTCATCTTTTCTATTAGAAAAATATATAATAATAATTCCATGATGTGAATTTTTAAAAATTAACCTTCTATAATTTGTAAAAAGAAAGTTGAAGGAAAATACAATAAGTAGCATTACTAATGTGAAAGCTCACTATATGATTAATGCTGACCAACTGTTGTCTGTATCTGTTGAGGAGCACAGGGGAAAAGTCTAATGTTACAGTAAGGGATTATTAGGATCGACAGGGAAGAACTCTGTAGCTGCAAAATTTATTCAACATGGGACAAGGTTATATTAAGTAAGGTTACTGAATTTCTAACCCTTAGAGATCTTTAAAAAGAAAATCAGCAATCAGACATTTTGGATGGCCTAATCTAAAGCCCAAACAAATGAAGAGTTGAGGTCTTTCAATTTCTGTTGCTAAATGCTATATAATTCCATAAATTTGACCTTATGAAATTTAACATATAATATTTCAAGACAGTGATTTACAAGAATAAAGTTCTTTGAAGTAAAAAATTAAGTTAGTTTTCTCTGTTCTTCCCCAACTTCCTTCCAATAAACATAGACTGAGTACTAACTAAAACAGGGTTGCTGTCTTGAGGAGCACACACTTTAATGCAGGACAGAGGCATGTGCATGAAAAGCACAACTGAGCGAGTGATACTACAGAGTTGGTAGTAGCAAAAACACTCTGTTTGGGGAAGCAGATTCAAATATTAAAAGTGTTACTAAATTCCAGACCCTGTATTAGGCTCTGGGGATATAAGAGAGAAAGAGATCCTCTGGTCCCTAGAGAGCTTAACAGTCCAATTTTGCACTGGTCAGTATGTCAGCCACTTAGCCACACGTGACATCTGAAACACAGCTAGTCCAAACTGAAATGTAGTATAAGTATAAAATATATACTGGATTTTGAAAATTTGTTCAACAAAAGAATGTATAGTACCTCAATAACAAATTCACATTAATTGCATGTTAAAATAATTAATTTTTCATATATTGAGTTAAACTATCTTATTAAAATCAATTTTATCTTTTTATTTTTAATTTTTTAACAGAGCTAGTAGAACATTTTAAATAACATAGTGGTTCATATTACATATCTATTGGACATATTTAATAGAAGACAGATAAATTAACACAAGACTACAGTATTTCAGCTTTAATAACTGCTAGGATAGTGTAGCACAGAGAAGAAAGAATATAAAAAGCCTTTTCAGGAAAACTGATCTCTCTTAAGCAAAAAAATCTGAAAAATATCTAAGTTCATCAAATATTATAGAAGTGTCATATTAAATGTCAAACTTTTTATTAAACATATATTTTTACTATAATATTTACTGTGGTATAAAATCTTTAATCATCTTAATTATTTTTAAAGTATGGGGATGGCTTTATTCTTTTTACTATAAAGGTATGTCCACTCTGAATCATTTTGAAAGCAGAGATAAATATAAATGTGATAAAAAATCCTATCCACAATTATTAATACCTTGCTACACAAGTTCTTCTGAAATATTTATATATACATGGAAATAAATTTATTTTTATAAAAATTAGATCATACTTTATCTGTTATTTAGTAGTATTCTGATTATCTTTATCAACAGTAAAAGTAGGATCCCATATATGTTGAGATTTGGGATGCTTCCTAAAATTTGCTATTATACACAATGATATGAAGGACAACTGAAAACATATACATTTGATGTCTTCTTTGATTACTGCCTTGTGGTAAATTCTTAAGAGTTGAATTGCTGTGTCAAAGAGCATGTATTCTTAAATATGTTTAGTATATTTTAATAATTTCAATCCAAAAAACTTGTACCAATTAATACTTCTGCCAAGAGCATATGTTTTTTTCTACTCACTAATAATGAGAATTAAAGTTTTTAAAAATCTTTACCAATCTAAGTAGAAAATGGTTTTTCATTGTTTTAAATTTAACTTTCTTCATTTTCAAATATTTATTAGAAATTAACTAACCTGTTCATGTTCTAAATTAACTGCCAGTTCATGTCCTCTGCTCATTTTTCTATTTGCTATTTTATTGTTTTGTAAGAGCTCTTTATATGTTATGAAATATTAAGATTTAGCTTATCACATGTCTTTCAAACCTTTTCCTCCAGGTTTCCAGTTCATCATTGAACAGTGATTGGTTGATTGCTATGTGGAAGTACACAGCAGTGAGATAAAATGCAGAATCTTGGAAATTCAAGAAGGTCCTGATAAAATTACTATATAATAGAGGAATTTAAGATACCAATTTTAGGATTAAACAGGTCAACTAAAAAATAAACAAATATATATGGATATGGAAGGTTTTAGAAGAATTAATGAGAATATCAAGGTGTGTATTTGTAGCATTAAAGTTTTAAATTGTAAGAATTTTTCCATATTTTCAATAATTATTATTTAACCTTAATAGACTATTATTATGATTCTCCATCCAAAGTTTATTTTGTTATAGGATGAGGTGTGAATATCTAACTTTATTCTTCTCTCCTCATCCCAGCCCTACTGCATATAGTTAGCTAGTTGTTTCAACACTGTTTATCAAAATAAGTATTTTCCCACTGACTGAAAATATCAATTTTACTGTCCTAAATCTTTATTTATACTTTAGTCTATTTCTTGATATTATATTCTATTTTTACCAATATTTTTACATTTATCTATGTCCAAACATTACTGTTTTAATTACTATAGCTTAATAAATTATTTTAACATATAAATGGGAAAGTTCTTTACAATATCTTCTTCATTTTGGCATATTAATTTTTCCACATATACTTTAGAATCATTTTATAAAGTTTCCAAACCAAAACTACATTTGGATTTTGACAGAAAGTGTATTCAATGTATGCTCCAGATAGTAAAATAAAAATTTAAACATTTTTATTTACATAAAAATGTGAATTTATTATTTTAAGTACCTTGCCATCCACATACTGTAAAAATTTATTCTTGACTAACCTATGGGCATTGCTGAATGTTATTGTGGGCATCATAGTACTTATAATCCCCACTCTGCATTGCTACACTAGAGATTAAACACACAATGACAGGCATGCTATACAATAGGAAACACCTGAATGATGACAAACTATCCTAACTGCAGTTTTCCTGATTTTCATTAAGTAACTTACAAATACAAATTAGAAACATCATCACATTATTGAGACTAAAGACAACAGTCTAAAATCACCTATTGATATCAAAAGTGTTTATTGTGAGTGCTTTATTTAGATGAAGACTGTTATTTTATGCTCACAAAACTGACAATTGCAAATGCTCAAAAGTCATGATTATATGTAAAAAATGTACTTTGAGGACCTGGGCACTTAAAGAATACTACTTCATAGTTAAGAAATAGTTATCTGTATGACAAAGCTTTGTGTGATCAATAGCTGGGTGGGGAAGAAGAGGCTGAGGAAATATATGCTCTCTGTCCATGCTAGGATAAACCTAACCTTCAACACTGTGGCCCTGCTGCTGGCTAAGCCACTTCTGTATTTTATACATCAATCTAAATGCTAAATCAGAGGCTAATAAAATTTATGATTTACAGTTTTCAATAAAACTGAAAAAAGTTTAAAGCAAACATGGATGAAGCAACAACCAAAAAAAAAGAGATAAAATGCCTGGTCTGTATAAAGTGTTCGTTCCTTCTGCTAGCAATGACCCTTCATAATATAGTGACATACAAATTACAAAGTGATTAAAAATTTATAGCAACAACTAATACATGAATAATCTGCCTGTTTTACAGTCACGTAATACTAGTATATATTCAGTATACTCAAGAAAAAAAATAGATTGGTATCGTGCATGAATTATTTCAAGATCTATGTCTTTGGCATGTAGCCTAGTTCCTTGTATACAGTAGGGACTTATTTATTCAATGAATGATGAATGACTCTAACATGACATTTATTAATTTCTGTATACTATAGGTAAAGATCAAATGTTGAAAATGAGAGGAGAAAAAAATAGCAAGAACGTAAGTTATATTTTCAATACTATTATGAAACATAATTTATTTAGAAACATATGTATTGATTTCAGGGACCTACTTCTGAAAGAATTGGTTGATTCTGGGTCCCTAGTGAAACGTAAAAATTAAGCTTGAACATAAAAACGGATATTTTCACTCTTTATGACTCCTAATATAGATAATTAGGAATATCTTTTTTAAAACAATAATCTTTAAAAAATAAAACTGTAACTAGAACAGAAGCATGCTTTGCAT